>NC_056686.1:121406749-121754665 GCF_018350215.1 Panthera leo | reverse complement strand
TGTGAACTTGAAGACTGTACTTTCTGCTTTTGTAGAGTGTTCCATAAATGCCAGTTAGATCAAGTTTACTGATAGTGTTTTTCACATCTCTTATACCCTTATTGATTTTCTCTTTGTTTTGTCATTTATTGAGAGATGAATCTTGAAATTTCCAAATATAATTGAGGATGTATCTACTTTTCATTATAATTCTATCATTTTTGCTTCATATGTTTTGCTTCATTATTAGGCATATAAAAATTCAAGATTGTTAGGTCCTTCTGAAAACTTGACTTTATCTTTTTGGTTTAGTGTTAGCATGATACTTCTTGTTTCATTATCTTACTTTTAACCACATTGCATATTTATATTTCAAGTGAGTTTCTTGTAGACAATATATAGTAGAGTTTTGGTTTTAACCTGATGACAATCCCTTATCTTCATTTGGCATTTTTAGGCCATTTACATGTACTGAATGTGAATATTAATTAATATGCTTGCCACTTGCTTTCTATTTGTCCTATTTTTTTTTCTTTTTTCCTATTTCCCTCTTCTCTATTTGTATTAATTTTGTAACGATTTCAATTTTATTTCCTTTTTGGCTTATATGTTATAACTCTGGTTTATTGTTTTTTTTGTGTGATTATTTTAAGGTTTATAGTACTCATATATCCTTAATTTAATTCAGGTGATAGATCTATTTGCACATAGTATACGAATCTTCCTAATGTTACTTCCATTTCTACCACCCCATGCCTCTGTGCTATTGTCATACATTTTATTTCAACAACATTTTAAATTCTTCAATATGCTTTTACTGCTGTGGTTTAAATAGTTAGCCACCTTTTTTTTTTAATTTTTTTTTTTAACGTTTATTTATTTTTGAGACAGAGAGAGACAGAGCATGAACAGGGGAGGGTCAGAGAGAGGGAGACACAGAATCTGAAACAGGCTCCAGGTTCTGAGCTGTCAGCACAGAGCCCGACGCGGGGCTTGAACTCACGGACTGCGAGATCATGACCTGAGCCGAAGTCGGCCACTTAACCGACTGAGCCACCCAGGCGCCCCAGTTAGCCACCTTTTAAATAGAATTAAATAGTAAGACAAAATAAGTCTTTTTATTTGCTTATATAGTTACCATGTTTTGGTGTTTTTCATTCTTTTGTACAGATCTAGGTTTCCAGATCATTTTCCTTTCACCTGAAGGGCTTACTCTAATATTCCTTATAGTACAAGTCTGCTGGTTATTAAATTCAGCTTTGATGTGTGTTAAAAATTCTTTGTGTTTCACTCTAAATTTTGGAAAACATTTTGACTCAATCTAGAACTCCAGGTTGACAGGGCTTTTTTTTTTTTTCCTTTAGTGCTTTAAAAGTTTTACTCAACTGCCTTCTGACTACATTGTTTCTGCTGAGAGAATTGGCTGTCATTCTTATTATTATTCCTCTCTAGGTATTGTATTGTTTTATTCTGGTTGCTCCTAAGACTTTATATTTATCATTTTTTTAAAATTACAGTGTAGTTAACCCGCAGTGTTATATTAGTTTCAAGTGTACAATATAGTGCTTGAGCAATTCTATACATTACTCAATGCTCATCATTATAAGTGTACTCTTTAATCCCCATCACCTATTTTAGCCAACTCCCCACCAAACTCCGCTCTGGTAACCATCAATTTGTTCTCTATAGTTAAGAATCTGTTTTTTTTGGTTTGTCCCCTTTTTTCTTTGTTCATTTGTTTTGTTTCTGAAGTTCCTCATATGAGTAAAATCATATGATATTTGTCTTTCCCTCACTGATTTATTTCACTTAGCTTTATACTTTCTACATCCATCCATGTTGCTGCAAATGGCAAGATTTCATTCTTTTTGTGGGTAATATACCATTATATTTATGTGTGTGTGTGTGTGTGTGTGTGTGTGTGTGTGTGTGTGTACATACTTACATACATATGCATACCACTTCTTTACCCACTCATCTATCATTGAGCACTTGGGATACTTCTATAATTTGACTATTATAAATAATGCTGCAATAAACATAGGGGTGCATATATCTTCTTAAATTAGTGTTTTTGTATTATTTTGGGTAAACTTGGGAATTACTGGATCTTAAGGTAATTTTATTTTTTATTGTTTGTTTGAGGACCTTCCAAACTGTTTTCCACAATGGCTACATCAGTATGCATTCCTACCAACAGTGTACAAAGGTTTCTTTTTTTCACATCCTTACCAACACTTGTTGTTTCTTGAGTTTTGATTTTAGCCATTCTAATAGGCAAGAAGTGATATCTCAATGTGGTTTTGATTTGCATTTCCCTGATGATGGGTGATGTTGAGCATCTTTTCATGTGTCTGTTGGACATCTGTATGCCTTCTTTGGAGAAATGTCTATTCATGTCTTCTGCCCATTTTTAAGTGGATTATTTGCTGTTTTGGTTTAGAGTTGTATAAGTTCTTTAAAAATTTTGGATACAAAACTTTTATCAGATGTGTCATATGCAAATATCTTCTCCCATTCTATAGCTTGTCTTTTAGTTTTGATGATTATTTCCTTTGCTGGGCAGAAGGGTTTTTTTTTTTTAATTTTTTTATGTTTATTTATTTCTGAGACAGAGCATGGGGGGGAGGGGCAGAGAGAGAGGGAGACACAGAATCAGAAGCAGGCTTCAGGCTCTGAGCTGTCAGCACAGAGCCCAGCATGGGGCTCGAACTCACAAACCGTGAGATCATGACCTGAGTTGAAGTCAGTCGCTCAACTGACTAAGCCACCCAGCTGCCCCCAGGAGGTTTTTATTTTGATGTAGTTCCAAGGGTTTGTTTTTGCTTTTGTCTTCTTTGCCTCAGGACATATATGTAGAAAAATGTTGCTGTGGCTGATATCAGAGAAATTACTGCCTGTGTTCTCTTCTAGGACTTTTATGTTTGCAGGTCTCACATGTAGGTTCTGAATCCATTTTGAGTTTATTTTTGTATATGGATGTATGAAAGTGGTCCAGTTTCGTTCTTTTCCATGTAGCTGTCCAGTTTTCCCAGCACCATTTGTTGAAAGGACCATCTTTTCCCCACTGTCATTCATTCTTTTCCCTCCATTGTCAAAAATTAATTGACCACATGTTCATGGGTTTATTTCTGGACTCTCTATTCTGTTCTATGGATCTATGTGTCTATTTTTGTGCCAGTGTCCTACTGTTTTGATTACTACAGCTTTGTAGTGTATCTTAAATCTGAGATTGTGATACTTCCAGTTTTATTCTTCTAAGATTTCTTTGTTTATTCAGTGTCTTCTGTGGTTCCATACAAATTTTAGGATTATTTGTTCTAGTTCTGTGAAAAATGCTGTTGGTATTTTGATAGTGAGTGCATTAAATATGTAGAATGGTTTGGGTTAAATATAATTAAAATATAATTTTCTAAGAATGAGAGTATATAATGTAAGGAAT
This sequence comes from Panthera leo, assembly GCF_018350215.1. Lineage (NCBI taxonomy): Eukaryota > Metazoa > Chordata > Mammalia > Carnivora > Felidae > Panthera > Panthera leo. The sequence goes on along the minus strand of NC_056686.1, from coordinate 121,751,244 downwards.
TAATTTATAATATTTAATTAAGATATCATTTCCAAATGTAGCCTTACAGTTCTTGAGATGCCATTGTCGTTAGCAATCTTTTGATATGATGGCCCTGGCTAGAGGCTTTTTTAGCATAAATTGCCACTTTTCTCATTCAGACATTTCTCACTTGGAAGTGGTCAAGACACCATACAACAGGTTTCTTATATACTCAAAACTCCTCAAATGTCTCATATAACTTCCTTTCCTCCAGAAGAATATTTCCCAAGATCTTAGAAGAATCACTTAGGGGGAATGATGTCTCCTGTCAATTCAATGTATATTTGGAGACAGGGGAAAAGAGCCTGGAGTAACTTGAGGAGATTCAAATTCTGGAAAACCTCTCTGTGACATCATGGCACTGATTGATTTATCTTTGTTGATAGCTAATGGGTCTTACAGGCTGTCTCATTGGCTTCTCAGAGAATATGACTACAGTTGGCTTGGTTTGTGTTTGCAAATCAGAATGCATTGGCAATCCAATTAGTTAATTTGTTTTCACCTCTGTTCACCTTTAAGAAAATAAACACAGGAAACTTCCTAGATCATTGAATCATTGCTTTCTCTAAATTGAAGTCATTCTTCTGCATGCAGATTTTACATTAAATATAAGCAGTTTTATAGATGTTAGAGTACTGATGACAGAAACAAATAGAAAAGGTGAGATTTTTTTCTGTTTATCCTTTTCTCCGGTGATTTCATGGAAGAGTAAATCTTTACAAAAGCTCTCAAAAATAGCTTAAGAATAGCTTTTTACAACATGAACAATGCAGCTTTTAACAGTTTAGCATTTCTAACCTTGCTATCTGACTTAGGGGAAATTTTCTTTGCTTTCATCATGTCGGGTTTCTCACCTGAAATATAGCCATAATGCATTTTACTCTTGCATGGACTACATAAGATAATAGTTGTAAAAATCACTTTGAAACAGACTACCCATTACCTACATAATATACAACCACAATAGTATGTATCATTGCTGAATTATTCCTTTATAAATGCTTAGTATAATGGAAGAATGCAAAGCTTGAGTCTATCACATATAATTTTCTTATAAAACCCTCTAAAAGAAGAGTCAAAATAGGAGAACAAATTACTCCATGACTTCAATGTAGGTTTCATGAGAGTGAGAATAAAGTGGTTAAAAAATAAAACAAATAGGCAGTATTTGCTAACAATAGACAGAAATATCATGCAATCCATTTTTCTTAGCAATGGGCAGAGTTCTTTTTAAGTCATATTCACTCTGGAAATTGCCTTTTTTTCCTATAAAAATGCCAAGAATACCCATACAGCAGAGCAGAGACCTTGCAAAGCTGAGAAATCATTCCCAGAGTATCACTGCACTTTGCAGAGAGGGAAATGAGATAAAATCCTGAAATCTCAGTATCATACATGTGTATGTAGTTAATATAAAGAGGTGATCAGGCTTCATTATGCCTACACCTTGAACCATTATATAGACAAAGACTGAAAAACTCTGAAATCAAGTAGTTGTGATTAATGTGACTCAGAATAGGAAGAAAGATATTTATTTCCCTTAGCAACAAACTGAGTGTTAATATTCCTTAGAGATATGGAATGTTTACTTTATAAAAAATAAAAACAGAATAAAAGAATATTCCATGCATGTGTAGAATATAGGTTTATTGTTAGCCTTTTAAAAGAATATTCCATATATGTGTAGAATATAGGTTCATTGTTAGGTAGCCTTTTAAAATTTTCTGTCCCGTTTTCCCTTCTTGCTTTATCACAAAGACTAGCGATTCTGCTCCTTTATACTATGGCTCCTTGCACCTCTCTGTTAGATATAACAGTTAATTCTTCGAGGACACTTGCCCAATAGTAGTGTGTTCTGTTCTCAGAAGCCTTATCTCATTTGATCCTCTCAGTGACACTGGCAGCAGGGGGTGGTGGCGGGTTGGGGAGGTACTAGTAGTTTCCCATTTGGCAGATACGAAACTGAGACACTGAAAGGTTTAATAATTCTTAGTTCACACAATTAATAAATGGGAGAGTCAGGATTAAAACTGGGCTACTTGACTCCAAACACTGAGGCCATAAACACCGTGAGATACTGTATTTGTTACAATAACCCGTTCTCTCACTTTGTGGCCTCCCCCAGGACTGCACTCCATTAATACTCACTCTCTGCACCCCACTGACCTTCCATCACTACCTTCTACCTTTGGCTTCTGCATCTTCAGTTGCTCCTTTCACTCTGTTTACGTGTTAAAGTTTCTCATTTTTTTCTAAAACCTTAATAATACCATGATCCTTGCCCTCCACCCCCAACTCTTTCTCTTGTCAAATCCTCAAAGCAATAATCTACTTGGCCTCTGTCTCAACTTCTCATTCACTTCATCACATTTAATGAAACTAAAATGTACTGGTAAAATTTACCACCCCTTCCTAATTCCCAAATTTTTACTTTCAGTTCATTTCCTACTCAAATTGAATACAAAACTTGACATTTTTACCATACTATCTTTCTTTAAATGTTTTCCTTTTTTATCTTTTTCCTCCTGATTTTCCTTTTACTTTATTTTGCTCACCTGTATTTTTTGTCTTCTCTCCTTTTGTCTTCTCTCCTTTTCTTTGAGTATTTATGTTCCAAGAATTCCAACCTTTACTCTCCCCTCTCCTTGTTCTACAAAGCACCCTTGATCCATGTACAAGAAGAGCTATACATTTATAAACCTAGTCCTGATCTCTCTCTTCAGTGTGGGATCCATGTTACCAACAGCATGGTAGACATCACCACCCAAAGGGTATGTAGACTTCTCAAACAAAGCAAACACATTATTTCCCACTGCCCTCAGTATTTCCTCCCTCTCCTTTATTCTTTACATGTGAAATGGGAATCATCATTCAGTTATCCATGTTCAAAACTCAAGGCCTTCCTAAATGAGTTAAAACTTGTAAAATGTTTGAGTCCCTGCACCTTGTAAGCTCTCAATATTTGTGAGGTAACAGTAGTATTGCCTTTAACTTGTCACTCTTCCTTACTGCTATATCCAACCAATTTCTAGTCATGACAGTTCTATTACTGTTCAGCCGCTGGAATATCTTCTTCCTTTTGCACTGCCACTACTTCAGTTTTTTCATGCTGCTGATTTTAAAACAACTGAACTGGTCTCCCTGACTGTAAATTCTAACCTTTCTTGTTATATTTTCTCACTGCCTACAGTTATCTTGCTAAAGTACTCCATGTGATAAGTTCATGTAATCATGATATGTAAGGTCTTTCTCAATCTAAACACAAATTACCATGCCAATCATACCAGTTGCCATTTACCCCATAACACATTTAATGCTGTGCACTCGTCAGGATTGCTTCTCAACACTGAGACTCACCTTTCCATGCCCTAACACATCACGCTCCTTTTATACATTTACTCCATGCTTTCTCTTTTTGCCTGGAAAACTCCTACTTAATTTTTTGTCATAAGCTTGAACATAAATCTTTCCCTATTCATCTCTCTATCCACTTCCATGCTTATCCCCATAAGGCAGAATGGAGCACTGGCTCCTCAGATATCTATGCAAATTTCTAGAAACCAATTTTTAGCACAAATTATCAATTGTTTCTATAATGTTGTATCTTGACAATGATATTTTATTTTATACTAATTGAGCATGAATTAATTATAATCATTATTATTAATTATTAATTATCCTATGTCTTCAAGGAGAAATTCAGTCTTGTTTAACTTTGTATTTTCAGAGCAATTCATATATTTAGCACATAGCAATTCTCAAAAACTATTTATGGAATGAATGAAATTAAACAACTCTTAAATTTCACCTTCTCAGCCAACCCAATGCTGAAATGTGATTATAGCAGAAACTGCCTTTATATTTAACATCCTTCCTTTGCATCCTTTAAAATTTCAATGTGTCAAGTGTGAATTGGTAGAAAGCCTGAATCTATATCTGAAGACCGAATTCTGTATCTCATTTTCCTCAATTGTAAAATCATGCAACTACTTCATAAGGTCGTCATGGATATTAGTAAGTTTATACACATAAAATAATTAGCATTAAAGTAGTACAAGATTAGCAAGTAATAAAATTATTACTATTATGACTTATTTACTTTTCTGGTGTTTTCCCCCTCTGGTATCTTTGTGCACAATGCTTCCTATAAATGATGTTAATATTGTCTTATGTTTTCCCACCTACAAGGGAGAGATCAATGATTCCTTTTAAAAGTAAAGACATATAAGTAATTAAGCCCTGTAAAGCTCTTTGGTAAAAAATGATGAGAGTTGTAAGAGAGTACAATTATTATTATTTTTGGTTTATTGTTATTATTATTCTATTATTGTAACACCAAGGGACTTTTAGTCAAATTATTGTAGTCTTATGTTAAAATCTAAAAAAAATGAAAAGTGGTGTTTAATTATCGCATAATTCTGAAAGGATAACGAAGAAAACATGAGGTGTTGAGATTCTTGTTCTTATTTTCTAATTTAACACCTCAATATACTTAGCATTTTCTAGATTCTCCTCAGTTAAAGCTGTATCTGACCACAATTTTTTTTGTAGTCATTTTACATTGCTGTTTATTTTTTTCAAAGTACTTCATGTTCATTAACCCATCATCTGTATACATTTACAATTCAATATCTCGACATAAAGTTTTCTTGTTATGTGTTTTTTTTTAATGGAGAATTAAAGAAACCCCAATCTTCTATAGTAGAAACACATTAAAATGTAGAATACATGTCTTCTGCCCCCCAATCTGTAAAATATAAACCACCTTCCACTATTCACTTTTTGGGGCCTCAGGATGGAACTAGCTCTGAGAGAAGACAATGTGATGTTTTTTGAGAGAGAAGCAGTGGGAGCCAGTGTGATTCTTCTCCCTTGTCAAGTGGATCAGGCTGCCTGGAGAGTCATTTATCTACCAAACACAGACTAGAACTCAGTAGCTAAACACAATTCATGTGAAATGCAGTAACCTATGGAGGAGTGTGTATTTACAAATTTTGAAATAATCTTGTTTTGATCACACATTTTTAATAGTTATGCTTTCTCATTAAGTTTATACTACCTGAATATTACTGTTTACCCATACTGAAGAACTAAAGAATTATGAACGAAAGATAAATAATGAATATTCTAAAGTTGTTATGGGAAATTTTGCAGACTAACATATATCACACATACGTGTGAAAAAAAATTTTTTTTTTGCTTTCTGTCCTCATTTTTTCTAAAATATCAGGTGAACTCTTGGTTCATTTATTCATTTTTTTTTCATTTACAAAACAAATATACATGTAGCTGCCCCTAATTTCCAGATGCTCTGCTAGGCAGGAGAAAGTAAAGACAAATAGGATTGCCCTCAAGAAGCTTGTATTTCCTGTGCAGTGATTGCCAAAGTGTGGTCCTGAGACCACTGACATGAGAAGTACCTTAAGTATTTGGTAACTATGTAGATACCTGATGTCACTCCAAATCAGGGCTTCCAAAGTCTCTGTTTTTAAGCACCTCTGTTGATTCTTTTGCTTTTTAAAAGTTGCACACTCAGGGTACCTGGGTGGCTCAGTAGGTTAAGTGTCCGACTTCGGCTCAGGTCGTGATTTCATGGTTTGTGAGTTGAGCCCTGCATCGGGCTTTGTGCTGACAGCTCGGAGCCTGTGTCTCTTCTCTCTCTGCCCCTCACCCTCTCACACTTTATCTCTCTCTCGCTCTCTCAGTCTCTCTCCCTCCCTCCCTCCTTCCCTCTCTCAACAATAAATAAACATTTAAAAAAATGCACCCTGGATTACCTTTGCTATACCAAGTATGGTCTGAGAAACAACAAATCTTTCAGCACTTCCCATTCCCATCCCTTACTTAATTAGACTATACAGTCTAACTCATTAAATGGTTCACATGGACTTAAAAGTCTGAGAAGCACTGGTCTGGTCTATGTGTTTTCTGAGGCCAACCATACAATGAAGCTCTGTGATTTTATTGAAGAGTGATGTGGGAGACACTAAGTCAAATGTTCTCCAGAACTTGAATTCCACCATTACCTATTAATCTATTTTTAACATTTCTCAAGCGAATCTGTTAAAACTACTATACTTTACTTGTGTTTCTTGTTTGTTTGTCAAGCTCCAATGGTCATTGAAAATTTAAAGAGTAGTAATGCGTTGCTTGGGCTGATCAGTTAGTGTCTGTTATTTGACTGATGCAGGGGCATGTGGACAATCAGTACAGATGTATTACAAAAAATGAGAGAAACACTAGAAGTCACTGCAACCTGTCTTCGATCATCCGTTCATTTTTATTCAATAAATATTTATTAAGCTTCTGCTATGAGACAGAGTTTGAAACTGAATTTAAGGTATTAATAAAAGCAAATATTTATAGACAATTTTTACTATGTATCAGTGAATCTTCTTAATTGACACATGTGTTATTGCATTTAATAGGCACAACCATATAATGAAGGGACTGTGGTTACTCCTGTCTTACAAGTGAGGAAGCTGTGACCAGAGATGTAGAGGACTTGCTCAAAGTCACCCAGCCAGAATAAATTTTATTTGGAACTTGGATCCACCTCTATTTCATCACAGGCCTTCCTTTTTAACTTCTATGCTATATTACTATATACTATATTATATTATTTCCAACACCTTATTTTTGGAATTAGACCATCATAGTTCTTAAGTAGACACACAGGTGAAAAACTATGGCAAGCATACTACATTTGAGGCCCAAAGGAGTCTCAATGGAAACACAGAAGAAAGTAAGAATCATTGGTTTAGGTAGGAGTCAGAGAAGGCCAGAAGATGTTTCCATGGTCCATGCATGGAGAAGAAAGAGCAAAATTCTGGAAATATGGAGTAATGTGTACAATAGCACAAAGCATGACATAACATGCCATATCTAGGTGACTATAGTTGACCCTTGAACAACACAGATTTGAACTGGGTGAGTCCATTTATAAGTGGATTTATTTTGATACAGTACTGTAAATGTATTTTCACTTCCTTTTGATTTTCTTTATGACATTTTCTTTTCTTTAGCTTACTTTAGTGTGAGAATACAGTATATAATGCATATAACATGGAAAACACATGCTAATCAACTCTTAAGGGCTTCTAGTCAACAGTAGGCTATTAGTAGTTTAATTTTGGGGGAGTCAAAAGTTACATGCACATTTTCAACTGCATGGGGTTTGGCACTGCTAACTCCTGCATTGTTCAAGGATCTGCTGTGTAAAGTTCTTGGTTTTGCTGGATTGCATGTAAGTTTTGCAGTGGGAGAGAAGTACGAAATGATGGACAGAGAAAGCAAGTGGACAGATATTGCAGAAAGTTGTATGTCATTCCAAGGATCTCAGATTTATCTCATAGAAGGTACAAATCTATTGAATGGGTTTGAACATGTAAATCATCAGGTTTTACTTCAGGAAAATTAATTTTTTTTTATTTTTTTTATTTTTTTTTTTTTAACATTTATTCATTTTTGAAAGAGAGAGACAGAGTGCAAATGGGGAAGGGGCAGAGAGAGAGGGAGACACAGAATTCGAAGCAGGCTCCAGACTCCAAGCTGTCAGCATGGAGCCCGATGCAGGTTTCGAACCCACAGACCGCAAGATCATGACCTGAGCCAAAGTCGGCCGCCCAACCAACTGAGCCACCCAGGCGCCCTAAGGAAATTAATTTTTAAAGAATGGTAATTAATAGTGTAAACTTTTGATAACAGTGAATCCAAATTTTCTGTCGCTGCGTATTTTGGCTTCATCAAGGAAATTGTATTGCTGAGAGTTTGTAGGCATTCTGGCTCCAAGAAAGGGTAACTATGATATGATTTCTTATACAGACAGCCAACCTTCCCAGCAGGTTTTTGATCTGGAAAATTATGGGTACACACATTTTTCCCACGAGTTAGTGAATTCAGGTGAGTTATGAATTCTTGTAGGTCAGGTTAAAAAATTATTTTGTGATTAGCTCCATAAGCATGGGCCAATATTTATACCATCATTTTTGTTTTTAAGTAATTTTTAGGTTGTTTGGTACTTTGGGATCCTAGAGCCTACGTATTGGGCATAATAACTCATGGTGCCAGAATCTAGTGAAGTACAAGTGTTCCTGTCCATCAGCAAGTGTCTTGTGGACAATTTTCAAGCAATGCCTTACTAGCAACACTAATTCCTAGGACTGAACATGACACCTAACAAACCTTCATCTGATGAATCCATCCAACTAGCCATTCAAAAGGCCATATAAATATAAACATAGATGATGCTAGAATTTAATTCATTCCACCTCCCTCAGGTCTATTCAAGCTATGCACATGTTTCTTATTTTATTGTTAAAACTTCTAATTCCAACTTGATTTAAAAATTGACTTGCTTATGAGATGCCTGTGTGGTTCAGTCGATTAAGTATCTGACTCTTGGTTTTGGCTCAGGTCTTGATCTCATGTTTCATGGGTTCAAGCCCCATGTCTGCAGTGTCACTGCAGAGCCTGCTTGGGACACTCTCTCTCTCTCTCTCTCTCTCTCTTTCTTCTCTCTTCCTCTTCTCTCTCTCTTCCCCCACTCCATATGCTTTCTCTCTCCCTTTCTCTCAAAAGAAATAAACTTTTAAAAAGTGGTTTTTAACAATGGAGTAATTTATAATTGACTTTTTAATTTTTTAATGTTTATTTATTTTTGAGACAGAGAGAGGGGCAGAGCCTGAGTGGGGGAGAAGCAGAGAGGGAGACACAGAATTTGAAGCAGGCTCCAGGCTCCAAACTGTTAGCACAGAGACTGATGTGGGGCTTGAACTCAGGAACTGGGAGATCCTGACCTGATCCAAAGTCAGAAACTTAAACCGATTGAGCCACCCAGGTGCCCCGACTTATGTTTGTTTTTAATTGAGTAAGTTTAGTTCCAATTTCAGGTACAAACCAAGAGGAAAGGAGATTTTACCCACTTATGGTCATGTCTAGAGCAGATAGATACTCTTTTTTCTTTTTTGGTGTTCTGTGATCACCTGGCTAATGGAATAAAATTATTTATTGATATAATCTTTTTTCATTAACTAAGTTTCAAGGAATACCAGTTCTGCTCCCACCAATTTGATTTCCAGTATTTGGTACTTGTATCATATGAGACAAATAATCATTGGTTTCTTACTTTGAGTTTGGCCTGGCATTCACCCAAGAGAGAAGTGTTATTCATCATTCTTCCTAACCACGAGATGTTGCTTATCTGGTAGGATAAAATAGAGAAGATCTTCAGCTTAGTGATTTTTTTATGACCCAAGTCAGGATGTGAACTTCAGGATCTCTGCTTTTATGCATTAACAAGTTATATTCTTTATACATTTTTCATAGGAACTGTGCTGTTTTCTTTGTTGTATTTTTTGTCTTTTCTTCTTTTTCTTTATTTTTCCCCTTTTTGTAGCACAGTGGAAATTCTTCACTCTTTCTTCCACATAGTATATCTTTCTAGGTCACACCCTTGCTGCCTCAAGAATTGTAACGAGAGTTATAAATCTACAGTGTCCACATACTTGGAAATTCTCTTCCGGACCTTATCCTTCATCATTTTCACATGAGAATTTGTTATGACTTTGAGTAATGGTGTGTTTTAAGAAAACATATTCTATAAATAGGTGGTGCCTTTTGTGACACAATGAGAATGCCATGAGCCTACTGGCCCTCTGTCAATAGGCCATTTGTTGTTTGTTGGTTTTTCACAGTACAGTTGTCATGAAGCTTGCATCTCCCATTCTCAAATTAAGCTATGTTTTATTTTTGGTTTTGTTTTGCTTTCTCAATATTTTTTCTCTCAAGAACCTATGGTTTAGTGGGAAGAGAATTTAAAATTTAAAAAAATGCTGGTTTCAATTCTGGCTTGATCACTGACTCATGAAATTATTCTCAGTTCCCACATCTATTAAATGGATAAAATAAAGCCAACTTCAAAGGATTGATTTAAATTTTAACTTATGCAATATAGGTAAAATGCTAATATATTTTTATATGTTTATATTTGAGACTGAGAGAGAGAGGGAGAGAGTGCATGCATGTGCAAACAGGGGAGGGGCAGAGAGAGAGGGAGACAGAGGATTCAAAACAGGGTCTGAGCTGAGAACAGAGAGCCTGATGTGGAGCTCAAACTCAGGAAGTGGGGCTCGAACTCATGAACCGTGCCAGATCCAAAGTCAGACGCTTAACTGGCTGAGCCACCCAGGTGCCCCTAAAATGCTAATATTTTATCTTGAAGACTAAGTTCTCATAAAAACCTGGAGACATTGCTATTGTAATATTGTGAATATGTTTTATTCTTGATTGTTGATTTATGGGTGTTTGAGCTGAAACCTTTCTTAATTTCGGCCCTTCATGTTGCAGACTAGGGAAGTAAGACATAGAAAGGATGTTGCTCAAACTGCAAAAGGCAAAAATAGACTAGTCTCCTCAAATCATCATGATACTCCAACTTCAATTCATGCCATGATCCATTTTATTTTATTTTCCCCATGCTGGTATTTCTCTACCAATAGAGTTCCTCCTCTTCTCACTTCATAGCATGCACTTCTCGACCATTTTAAATGTGAACCTAATGATCAGGGACCCTGCCTAATTAACTAAGTCAGTGTAATGTTTCATGTTAACACCTTAGACTTTGATATTTAACATGTTAAATAATTTCATACTTTTGAGTTTATTTCAGTAATGATATGTGCAGAATTACTTTACTGAGGAGTGTTGTTTGACCAAAGCTACACTCTGCCCCAGAGACATAGGCAGGTTTCCCTTGCTCAAGGCTGCTGCATTCTATTTAAGCCTTGCTAGCCAAACTAATTAAAATATTTCATTTAAGTAGTTCTGAGTGTCAATTTTTTTTGAGAGTCTCCAATTGATGTTTCATGTGTTACTAGAGAAAAATTTATTTTGTAGATTTATTTCTGCTTAAAATACAATGTGATGTTGCATGACTATTCTAGCCAGTCCTGAATATTAGAAAACAATGCATAGTCACATGAATCTTGAAAGGGTCATGTTTATTTGAAAAATAAGTTGATTGGATTTAAATTAACTCACTTTCCAAGATCACAAAACTTGAGAGACCTTATACGTTTGTTAGGCTGTTGTTTGTAAGCACCCTTATCACAATATGTAGACATGTATATATCAACAATTTGTGTAGCTAGTAATTTAAAACGCCTTCTTCCATGGAATACACATTAAGCTTCATAACTTTTAGTTTCTAAAACCTATCATATATGACTATTAAAATTGAAAAAAATTGAGTGAACTCTCAATTATTCAGGGATGGACCTATCAGTTGATACAATCACCACGTTCTTCACTTTTCTTTCTCTCTCCTTGCTGATGTCTTGTGGTCATTATCAATACTCACTAGCAACTCAACCAAAATGAGGAAGAGAAACAAAAAATAAATCCATATTAAGTGTTTTTTTTTATTACCAAATTATCTTTTAAATTTAAAATTATAGGGGCACCTGGGTGTCTCAGTTAGTTAAGTGTCCAACTTCAGCTCAGGTCATGATCTCGCGGCCTGTGAGTTCAAGCCCCGTGTTGGGCTCTGTGCTGACAGCTCGGAGCCTGGAGCCTGCTTCAGATTCTGCATCTCATTCTCTCTCTGCCCCTCCCCCACTCGCATTTCTGTGTGTGTCCCTCTCTCAAAAGTAAATAAACATTAAAATTTTAATTATAGAGAAAACATTAGAAACATTGGCTTTTATTGGAAGTTTTGAGAGTATCTGTATATTAAATATATCAAAACTCTTCCCTTCAATAATTCTGTGGTGTTCAAAGATATATTTGGGCCAGATAAAGAAGGATACAGATGATACTTTTGATTTATCAAAATATCAAAATTTATCAAAAATATGTTAGTTCATATTTTTTTGTTGAGCTTTGTTCCATTTTGTTTCTTTCACTAATTTGATGAGTAATTTTCTTAAGTTGGCATTTGCACAAGAGAGACATTTGATGTGTGCTAGGAGACTGTATATGTGTGTGTTTTGATTGATATTAAATAAATTCAAACCATTGGTAATTTTGAATTGACCAGCTATTTTCATGTCAAAGCAGTAATAGACATTTTGGTGAGATAAAAGGAGAACTGGAGTTTTTAGAAATTAATGTGTAAACAACTTAGTATTATCTTCATCTACAAAACCATAATTTTCAAAAATGATACTGTTTTAAAGCAAGGACAGAATACAGCTCTGGTTACAAAGGATATAAATTTTTACCTAATTAAATAAAGGTAACTATTCAAAACCATACCATTTGAATTCTTGGAAACTTTAAAGCTTAAATAGATTTCTACCCTTCACACCCCACGGGCATTTTTAATAAGCCACATGGTATGATTCTCAGCTTGGGTGAGAAAATAAAATGGGAATCTCTCTCTAGAGAACCCTTATATATATTACATCCAATTAGGCTTGTCCTGGTTCTGTGAAGTCATCCTAAATCACAATGGATGATAACAGTTTGTAATTTTCAACCAGAGAATCCACTTTAGTTTGTAACTTTGGTAGTCAATGCTTGGCAGCAGTAACTTATTTTGATATAGGAGACATTTACAAATACCTTCTAAAGGCTGACAATCAAAACATTTAATTGTCCAAAGATATTATGGAAAGAAGGACATATCCCAATATAATTACTTTAAACATGATGACACTATATTTGTTAAGAATGTATTATTATTTTCCAAGTTCTTCCCAATTTTTGCACAAATTTGCTATATAAGCATTTTATGTGTATTAGCTTATACTTTCTGTTTCTGGCTCCTGTGAGCTTTTTAAAAATCAAAATTGCCATTTCCTCAATATTAGTACAGATTCAAATGTGTGGCTATATTTTGTGTTTTAATTTTGGTTTTGTTCTGTAAGCTTTATCAACAAAACACCATCTGGTACATGTTAAAAATGGACCATATCCTCATTCAATTTGGTTGATGTTCAGAATACAAAGTTGAAGAGATGTCCTTCCATGTTATTTTTTAATCATTAGTTGTTTGCAAGCATATGTGAATTAACAATTTTAGCAGTGGTAACACATTATATATCATTCTACTGAACAAGATCTGTTTTGATCCAGAGAAAACATTGAAAACTTTATAAATTATAAAGATGCTGGTTAGGTGTATCTCATTCCAATGTTGAATAAGTTCAATGTTTTATCATTCCCTCAATTTATCTCACCAGTTATCTGATTTTTACAAATATATTTACACTGTACCCTTTTAAGTCCATTCATTTTGTCATTGCTCTTTGCCAACGATGCTAAATGTTAATTAAATTTTCATTATATCAATCACTCTTACATTGCAATTGAAAAAATACTGTGTCTTCAATTGAATCTTAATATTTCTCAACTTTAGGAAATATTTGTCAATGCTCGTATTTTCAATGGTAAGAACTATTTTGGAGGAAGGGCCAAGATGGCAGAGATGCATCGAAGTTCTCTGTTTCTCTCATTCCTGAAATGCAGCTAGATCAGCACCAAACCATTTTGCGCACCTCAAAAATTGATCTGAGGACTAACACAACACTCTGCATAACCTGAGCCACGGAATTCAACAGGTACATGGCGAAGAGAGGTGAACTGGGGGAGAGAGAAGCCACAGAGGGTAGAAAACTGTTTTTGTTTGAGGAGAGAGGACTGAGACAGTGAGAAGAGTAGAGGAAAAGTACTACCCCTGAAAGCAATTGGAGAGAAAGAGAAAGAGAAAGAGAAAGAGAAAGAGAAAGAGAAAGAGAGGAAACACCCACAAGAGACTGAACAAGAAAGGGAGAAAGGAGAAAGGACAGGGTTTCAATATCATTTGGACTCCATAAAGAGGAAAGCACAGAGTTGCAAACTCCACAACTCAATACATGGCGGTGCTCTGGTGGGAAGGGCAAATCCCCAGGAGTAGACAGGGAGATCTGAGGGGTCCTTGGGCCACACGGGGAGAGGCAGTTCCTCTGCTGTGAGGATGTTTGGTAGAGGCTGTGTGGCCTACCCCTGGTCAAAGGTCCCTAAGGACCCCAGAGAACGGGCACATTTACTGATGTTGGAACAAGGACGCATTGAAACCTGGTGCCAGATGTATGTTGTGATTTACCATAGTCCCTGAACTGCTGTTACACAATCATGTGAAATTTTTCAGGGGTGGACTGGCACCCGGCTGCAGTTTCTGGGCCTCTGTGGTGGCACAGTCATGCAAGCATTCCTGGGGGCAAGGTGGCACTTGGCCATAGCTGTGTGATCCTCCCCCAGAAGGTTGGAACAGGTCAAAACTGCAGGGCTCTCTGAAGTGAGGGGTTTGAAAACACAGCCCCATCTAAGATAAAATTTAGGAAGGAGGTGTTGCATGGCAGGCTGATGGCCAGGCTTGGTTGTGGACAAGTATAGAAGCAGAGAGTGAATGGAAGCCAAAAACAAAGGAGGGGTGTTTGCCCAGAGCACAGAGTTCTGATGCTAGAGACTAGGAAGCTGGGTGACACTGTTTCCACCTCTCCTGAATATGCACAAATAATATGCGCACACCACACCCCACCCCAGTAAGCTAAGCAGTGCCATCTAGTGGAGAACAGACCTGTTGTACCAAGCCCTGTCCAACTGTGCCAACTGAGCCCTAGAGGACAACCACAAGTCTTTCCACCTGCTTAGTGAATAGACTATAAAGTGCTTCAGAGTTTGACTTCTAGTGGAAACTGGATGTAATTTCATTTGTAGTTCATTTGGTTCACTGGTCCATCTATTATTTCTTTTTCTTTTTCTTTCCTTTTCTTATTAATTTCCTTTTCTTATAGAAAGAGAAAAAAATATTTTTGCATTCCATTTTTATTAAAAAAAGATTTTTTTTACATTTTTACCTATTAATTTTTTTGTAATTTTTTTAATTCTATTTTTTCATTTCATCTTATTCTGCTTCAGTGTATAATTTTTTTAAATGTTTAAAACTTATCTTTTTTTCTCTTTCTCTTTTCTTTTCTTTGCTTTCCCTTTTTTCTCTATTTATCAAGCTTCTTTCAACAACTGGACCAAAACACATGTAGGATTTAGCTTCCTTTATTTGATTTTTTTGTTTTTTTTTTTTAATTTTTTAAATTTAATTTTATGTTTTATTAATTATTTACTTCTTCTAAAATGACAAAACAAAGAAATTCCCCCCAAAAGAAAGAACAGGAAGAAATGACAGCCAGGGGCTTAATCAACACAGATATGGGCAAGGTGTCTGACCCAGAATTTAGAATCACAACAACAAGAATACTAGCTGGGGTTGAAAAAAATCATAGAATCCCTTTTGTGGAGATAAAAGAAGTAAAAGCTAATCAGGAAAAAATTAAAAATGCTACAACTGAGATATAAACTTGAATGGTTGCCACAGGGGCAAGGATGGATGAAGCAGAACAGTGAATCAATGACATAAAGGACAAACTTAAGGAGGATAATGAAGCAGAAAAAAAAGAGGGAAACTAAGGCAAAACAACACTATAATAAGAATTAGAGAATTCAGTGATTCATTAAAAAGAAATAACATCCAAAGCATAGGGGTCCCAGAAGATGAAGAGAGAGAGAAAGGGGTAGAAGGTTTATGTGAGCAAATCATAGCAGAAGACTTCCCTAACCTGGGGATATCCAGAGAACTCGCATTAGATTCAACAAAAAACAATCATCAACAAGGCATACCATAATCAAATTCACAAAATACACAGACAAGGAAAGAATTATGACAGCTGAAAAGGCAAAAAGTCCTTAACCTATAAGGGAAGACAGATCAAGTTCACAGCAGAAACTTTCCACAGAAACTTGGCAAGCCAGAAAGTTAGTGGCAAGATATATTCAACATGCTAAATCAGAAAAATATGCAGCCAAGAAGTCTTTTTCCAACAAGACTGTCATTCACAATAGAAGGAGAGATTAAAAAGTTTCCCAGGACTAAGGGAGTTTGTGACCACTAAACCAGCCCTGCAAGAAATTTTAAGGGGTATTCTCTGAGAGGATAAAAGATGAAACAAAACAAAAAAGACCAAAAGCAACAAAAACTAGAAAGGACTAGAGAACACCACCAGAAACTCCAACTCTACAGGCAGCACAATGGCAATACGTTCATATCTTTTAGTACTAATTCTAAATGTCAATCAATTAAACTCTCCAATCAAAAGACATAGAGTAACAGAATGGATAAGAAAACAAGATTCATCTACATGCTCTTTACAAGAGACCCATTTTAGACCTAAAGCCACCTTCAGGTTGAAAGTAAGGGGATGGAGAACCGTCTATCATGCTAATGGTCACCAAAAGAAAACCAGAGTAACCACACTTATATCAGATAATCTACATTTTAAAATAAGATGTAACAAGAAATAACAAATAATTAAGGGATCTATCCACCAAGAAGATCTAACAATTGTGGACATGTATGCCCCCAATGTGGTGAGACCCATATATATAAAACAATTAATCACAAGCATAAAGAAACTCACTGATAATAATACCATAATAGTAGGGTATATTACCCCACTTGCTGCAATGGAGAGATCACCTAAACAGAAACTCAACAAGGAAACAATGGTTTTGAATGACACATTGGACCAGATGGACTTAACAGATAAATTCAGAACATTTCATCCTAAAGCAGTGAATACACACTCTTCTCAAGTGCACATGGAACATGCTCCAGAATAGATCACATACTGGGACACAAATCAGCCCTCAACAAGTACAAAAAGAATGAGAGCATACCATGCATATTTTCAAACCACATGCTATAAAACTTGAAATCAACCACAAGAAAAATTTTTGAAAGACAACAAATACTTGGAGAAAAGAACATCCTACTGAAGAATGAATGGGTTAACCAAGAAGTTAAAGAGGAAATTAAAAAGTACATAGAAACCAATGAAAATAATAACACAACAGCCCCAAACCTCTGGGATGCAGTAAAGGCAGGCATAAGATGGAAAGATATAGCATCCAAGCTTTCTTAAAGAAGGAAGAAAGGTCTCAGATACATAACCGAACCTTACACCTTAAAGAGCTGGCAAAATAACAGCAAATAAAATCCAAAAACAGCAGAAGATGGAAATAAAGATTAGAGCAGAAATCAATGCTATTGGAATCAAAAAAGTAATAGAACAGATCAGTGAACTCAGGACCTGGTTCCCTGAAAGAATCAACAAAATTGATAAACCCCTAGCCAGTTTTATCAAAAAGAAAAATGAAAGGACCCAAATAAATAAAATCCAGAATGAAAGAGAAGAGTTCACAACGAATACTGCAATAATACAAACAGTAATAAGAAAATATTAAGAGTGGCACACATATTTATTATATGCCAATAAATTGGGCAATCTGGAAGAAATGGACGAATTCCTAGAAACATATACACTACTGAAACTGAAACAGGAAGAGATAGGAAATTTGAACAGACCCATAACCAGTAAAGAGATTGAATTGGCAATTAAAAATCTCCCCGCCAAAAAACAAAAACAAAAACAAACAAACAAAAAAACAACAAGAGTTCAGCACCAAATGGCTTTCCAGGGGAATTCTACCAAGCATTTAAAGAAGAGTTAACATCTATTCTTTTGAAGGTGTTCCAAAAAAATAGAAATGGAAGGAAAAATTCCAAACTCATTCTATGAGGCCAGCATTACCTTGTTTCCAAAACCAGACAAAGACCCCACTAAAAAGAACTACAGACCAATTTCCCTGATGAACATAGATGCAGTAATTCTCAACAAGATACTTGCCAACCAGATCCAGAAATACATTAAAAGAATTATTCACCACAATCAACTGGGATTTATACCTGGGATGCAGGGCTGGTTCAATATTCACAAACAGAAAAGGACAAGAACCACATGATCCTCTCAATAGATGCAGAGAAAGCATTTGACAAAATGCAGCATCCCTTCTTGATAAAAACCCTCAAGAAAGGGAAAGAAAGATTATACCTCAAGATCACAAAAGCAATATACAAAAGATCCACTGCTAATATATTCAATGGGGAAAACTGAGAGCTTCTCCCCTAAGGTCAGGAACATGACAGAGATGTCCACTCTCACCACTGTTATTCAACATAGTATTGGAAGTTCTAGCCTCAGCAATCAGATGACACAAAGGGATAAAAGACATCCAAATCAGCAAGGAGGAATTCAAACTTTCACTCTTCACAGATAACATGATACTCTATATGGAAAACCCAAAATATTCCACCAAATAATAGCTAGAACTGATACATTAATTCAGCAAGGTGCAGGTATAAAAATCAATACACAGAAATCGGTTGCACTTTTATATGTTAATAATGAAGCAACAGAAAGAGAAATCAAGGAATCAATCCCATTTACAATTGCATCAAAAATCATAAAATACCTAGGAATAAACCTAACCAAAGAGGTGAAAAATGTATACACTGGAAAGAAATTAAAGAAGACACAGAAAAATGGAAAAATATTCCACGCTTATGGATTGGAAGAATAAATATTGTTAAAATGTTGATACTACACAAAGCAATCTATATATTCAGTGCAATCCCTATCAAAATAACACCAGCATTCTTCACAGAGCTAGAACAAACAATTCTAAAATTCATATGGAACCAAAAAGGACCCTGAATAGCCAAAGCTATCCTAAAAAAGAAAAAGCTGGAGGCATCACAATTCCAGACTTCAAGATGTATTACATAGCAGTAAACATCAAGACAGTATGATACGGGGGACACCTGGGTGGCTTAGTTGGTTAAGTGTCCTAGTGTGGCTCACGTCATGATCTCATGGTTCGTGAGTTTCAGCCCCATAACAGGCTCTGTGCTGACAGCTAGGATCCTGGAGCATGCTCTGGTTATGTGTCTCCCTCTCTCTCTACCCCTCCCTCACTTACATTCTATCTCTCTCTCAAAAATAAATAAATATTTTAAAAATTAAAAAAAATAAAGTATGGTACTGGTACAAAAACAGACACATAGATCAATGGAAAAGAACAGAGAACCCAGAAATGGCCCCATAACTTATGGCCAACTAATCTTTGACAAAGCAGGAAAGAATATCCAATGGAATAAAGAAAACCTCTTCAGCAAATGGTACTGGGAAAACTGGACAGTGACATGCAGAAAAATGAACCTGGACCACTTTCTTACACCATACACAAAAATAAACACAAAATGGATGAAAGACCTAAATGTAAGATAGGAAGCCATCAAAACCCTCGGGGAGAAAGCAGGCAAAAACCTCTTTGACCTCGGCCACAGCAACTTCTTACTAAACACATCTCTGGGGACAAGGGAAACAAAAACAAAACTGTGTCATTGGGACCTCATCAAAATAAAAAGCTTCTGCACAGCAAAGGAAACAATCAGCAAAACTAAAAGGCAACCGACAGAATGGGAGAAGATATTTGCAAATGACATATCAGATAAAAGGTTAGTATCAAAATCAATAAACAACTCATCAAACTCAACACCCAAAAAACTAATAATCTAGTAAAGAAATGGGAAGAAGTCATGAATAGCCACTTCTCCAAAGAAGACATCCAGATGGCTAACACACACACATGAAAAAATGCTCAACATCACTCTTCATCAGAGAAATACAAATCAAAACCACCATGAGATACAACTCATACCTGTCAGAATGGCTAAAATTAACAACTCAGGCAACAGCAGATGTTGGCAAGGTTGAGGAGAAAGAGGAACACTTTAGCATTTTTAGCACTTCTGGAAGGGATGCAAACTGGTGCAGCCACTCTGGAAAACAGTATGGAGGTTCCTCAAAAAACTAAAAATAGAACTATCCTCTGACCCAGCAATTGCACAACTAGATATTTATCCAAAGGATACAGGTGTGCTGTTTCGAAGGGACACATGCATCCCAATGTTTATAGCAGTGCTATCAATAATAGTGAAAGTATGGAAAAAGCCCAAATGTCCATTAATAGATGAATGGATAAAGAAGATGTGGTATACATATACAATGGAGTGTTACTCAGCAATCAAAAGGAATGAAATCTTGCCATTTGCAACAATGTTGGATGAAACTGGAGGGTATTATGCTAAGTGAAATTAGTCAGAGAAAGACAAATATCATATGACTTCACTCATATGTGGAATTTAAGATATAAACAGATGACCATAAGGGAAGGGAAGCAAAAATAATATAAAAACAGGGAGGGGAACAAAACATAAGAGATTCTTAAAAATAGAGAACGAACTGAGGTCTGCTGGAGGGGTTGAGGGTGGGGGTAGGGCTAAATGGGCAAGGGGCATTAAGGAAGACACTTGTTGGGATGAGCACTGGATGTTATACATAGGGGATGAATCACTGGATTCTACTCCTGAAAGCATTATTGCACTAGATGCTAACTAACTTGGATGTAAATTAAAACAAAAAAAATAAATAAAAATAAATTTAAAAAAATAAAAATAAATAAAAATTTTAACAATGATTTATTTTGAATCTGATTTTAACCAGTTGCCTTTCATTCTTTTAAATCAGTGAAACTTCAATATTTTTCTTCCTTTCTTATTTTATGAGTCAAAATGTTATAGATAACAGTGATCAATGTGAATCATATATACATTTTCATATATAAAATAAAAAGGCATCAAACTTGACATCTGAACAATAAATTAATGAAAAACTATTAGGCATGAAGAGAAGCACTTGTATGCTCCAAATGAGATGAAATAAAGAGATAAACACTCAGTAAGTATAGCCTTTAAAATTAGAAAATCTGAAAGTAATACATATTATAGATATCAGTAACTGAAGAGAGTCTAAAATATTTCCTGCTGATTTTCACTACCACAGATCTCTTTTGCCAGTACCAAATAAATTTCTCTATTCTTAAACTACTTCCCCCTGCTTACCCAAATCTCACTTCCTACTCACCACCCTTTTTAGTCCTCCATCCTTCATGAATTGATCCCTCATCTACTGTGCCCACAGTTTACTCTGCCTTGTAAATAGTAATAGCCTATGTGTATACAGTTTAGTTGTATAATTTTCCTAATCTCCAATGAGATCTCATCCATTTATTTTCCTTTTACATATATATGTCTTATTCCTTCAACCTAAGTGTAAAGCCACGAAGGACTAGGAACATGTTTTATTCTTTGCACTACTTGTGACATGTGGTACAGTGTCATGGCCAGTAACCTATTTTATACCCTCACTTGGATGTTTTCAATAGATTGAAAATTTGACCCAGGATCAGCTTTTCATATCTTTTTTCTTGTTTTTCAACTGAGTAGCTCCAGCATTGGTCAAACCAGATAAAGAATATCATTCTCCCTAGGCCAATAAATCAATAAGTTTTATCTTGTGTCATTTCAAGTTTTGTGTTTCTACCAATTGTCTGCAAGTAAATTAAATTTAAAGAGCTTCTTCACAGTTTCACCCCCAGCAATTAAAGAGAATATGTTTAATATCTTAATGAGCAAATAAATGGTTGAATAGATAAATGATGAGATAAATAAGTTTTAATATATAATAAGTATGTGTCAAAGGAATGAGCCATAAATTTATAGAGCACAGATACAATAACATATTATTTTCTTTTCAAATAATATTTTTTATGATCAAACCCCATTCTGTGCTCTGTGTTGACAGCACAGAACCAGCTTAAGATTCTCTCTGTCCCTCTCTCTCTCTCTGCCCCTCCCTTCCTTGCCTCTCTTTCTATCAAAATAAATTTAGAAATAAACTGTAAAAATGTGTTTTAAGTCCCTTCAATAATCCACTAAATTTCATATAGTATAAGTGATGATAATAATAATGAAGTTGTGCATCAAATATCTTAAGAAGTAATAATGTTGAACATTTAGTGTATGCTTGATATTATAATATGTCCATTTATACCAACATCATATATACCCCACTTAATTGTTAATTTTCCTACCAGTCTTGAGAAACAAGAGTTTATCAGAGTGTAGAAAGCCAGCTCTGGTTTCCATGTCATCACCAAAACTATCTAATTATAGTTACTCATTCTTCTCCTTATCTATGCAATGGAGACACTATTTGTTGACTTCATGGCACTATAGTTATGAGAATTGAAGCAAGATATTGGACACGATTTTAAACTCTTAGACTGTAGACATCTGATAGAAAGCTATTGCTTTCCTCAATTGTAATTTATGTCTTTTTAATATCAGAAAAGTGTTACTCTTATTCATAACAACATTACTCCACATCTGAATCTTTCTTTCCAGGCAATTGTTATACTCATTATATCTCAAATAGTCCTGGACACCACGTATAAAGCTATTCTTATGTTGTGTATTCCTGCACTCTTCCTACTGAGTTCAACTGATAATTTGACTCTAATACTTTCCCTTTTCTAACTTTTTTACTCTTAGTAGATTTTTTAAAAATATTTATTTACTTTTGAGAGAGACACAGCACCAGCAGGAAGGGGGCAGAGAGAAAGGGAGACACAGAATCCAAAGCAGACTCCAGGTTCTAATCTGTCAGCACAGAGTCTAATGTGGGGCTTGAACCCATGACCCATGAGATGATGACCTGAGCCAAAGTCAGACATTCAACCGACTGAGCCACAAAAGTGCCCCTATCTTACTAGATCTTTTAAATAGCATATGTAAGTCACCTCAAATCTGTTTCATAATAAACTAGGGGAAAAATGAGCTATAAGTTGTGAAAATAAAATGCTGTTATAACTGGAAAGGAATGAGGATTGTGTCGGCTATATGGTTATATTATCTTTTGATTTTTAACCACTACATTAAATGAGTGACTTATTTCAAAGGAAATTTCCAACAAAACAATAATGGCAGAAGAAAGAAGTCCAAAATTCCATTGTTCCATAAATAGAAAAGGCTCATATAAGCTATCTGAATTGATGTTTTCCAGTTGCTAGTAAATAACCAAAATCTTGCAGAAATCCAGGGAATCCTCAGTCAGGAAACATTAGCCGAATCTTGGTAAGGGCAGTAAGTTCTGTGGTATTTTAATTTGTTCTCATCATATCATTTCCCTTACTCCTCAGCTTAGTTGTGGCACTGAAAAAGATATTCTATATTTCTAGTACAAGTATCATTCAGTACTGATGGGAGCAAAACGGACCCCATTCACAAAAAATTGTAGTTGATTGTTTTGACCTGCCTGGTAGCTCCCTGAAGGACAAGCTCAAAGGGTTTGCCTTAATCTCTCATAGCTTGAAATTCTCCAAATGCTAAGGTGTCTATCAAAGGGGTATTTTTCAAAAACATTAGCTAATATATTAATGGTATATTAACATGAATTACCTGCTGCAATGAATAACAGGTAGACCAAATAATAGACCAACCAAAAGCTTTAGGACAAAAGACTGGAGAATTAAATGTTTGGGAAAATAAGGGCTTTGAAAATCTCCAACAGATTCCAGGAAGTCTAGAAGGCTACACATAAACAAGGCGATGAAAATGCTCAGAAAAAAACAGAAAAGGCTTTAAGCTTTCACTTCTGGTTACCTTTCAGATTCTTTGCCAGCATGAAGTAAATACTAAGATTGGGATGTAGATTGCATTGAAGGCATGCCATGACTCACAGAGAGATTCCATCTCCAGTCTGTGAGATTTGTTTTGTTTCTTGGTTCTAGACATGTAAGGAAATCATTGTCCAAACACTAGCAATTGCTAGCATAACAGAAAAGGGACTTCACTGACCACACATGATAAAGAATACAGACTTCATAATATTATTTTAGAAAAGCTATTAAATGGGGGCACCTGGATGGCTCATTCGGTTGGGCGTCTGACTTCAGCTCAAGTCATTATCTCGCAGTCCGTGAGTTTGAGCCCCGTGTCAGGCTCTCTGCTGACAGCTCAGAGCCTGGAGCCTGCCTCGGATTCTGTGTCTCCCTCCTCTCTGCCCCTTCCTGGCTCACACTCTGTGTCTCTCTCTTCCTCAAAAATAAACATTTAAAATATTTTAAAAAAAGAAGAGAAAAGTTATTAAATGAACAAAAACAATTACCACAACAAAGCAGCAACAAACCCTAAGGAAGGGAAATAATCTGAATTCCATACTTGCCATCAGATTTGAAATGCCGAGTTTTCAATGACAAAAACATTAGATATACTGACAAAGAAGAGGTTATGACCCATGTACAAGAAAATAAAAATTAATATAAACAGTCCCTGAATAATCTCAGACATTGGTGCAAGTAGATTAATCCCTATTTTATTTTCAAAGAGCTGAAGGAAATCATGACTAACAAACTAAAGGAAACAGTGAGAACAATGTCTCACCAAATAGAAAATATTAATAAAAAGTTAAAAGTTGGAAAAATAAATAGAAATTCTGGAGCTGAAAAGTATAATAACTGAAATGTAAAACTCAGTATAGGCACTCAACAGTATATTCATGCAGGCAGAAAAAAGAAACAGCAAATTTTAATATAGATTAATTGAGTTTATAAAGTCTGAAAAATAGAAAAATATTTGGAGCAAAATCAATAGAGCCTAAGAGAATTGTGGGACACCTTCAAACATACTACCATACACATAATGATTTCTAGAAGGAAAGGAAAGAAATAGATAGTGAAAAAAGAATATTTGAAGAGATGATGGCCAAAACTTTCCAAATTTGATGAAAATATTAATTTACACATATAAAAACCTCAAGAAATTCTGAATAGTACAAATCTAAAAAGTCCCACATTGAGACACATTATAGTGAAACTATCAAAAGACAAAGACAAAGAGAAAATCTTGAAAGCAGCAAGAAAGATGTATCTTAACTTGTGCAAGGGATACTTAATAAGATGAACAGATGACTTCTTATCATAGATCATTGAAGTCAGAAGGCAATGGGATGGCATATTTGAAGTATTGAAAATGATAAACAGCAACCTACCTACCAGCCAAGAATTCTACATATGGCAAAATTAGCCTTCAAAAATGAAGGAGAAAATATGTCCCAAGATAAAAAAATACATAGAGTTTCTCATTAATAGACTTGTCATACACGAAATGCTAAAGACAGTCCATCAAACTGAAACAAAACACTAGACAGTAACTTGAATCCACATGAAGAAAATAAGAATTCTTATAAAAGTAAATAAATAATTTTTAAAATGTAAATACATTTATTTTTTTATAACTCCTTCAATTTAAAATACAATAAACAGCTAGCATAGAAAAATAATTATAAATGTATGTTATATTGATGGGCATATAATACATAAATATATAATTTATAACAATAACAACATAAAGGTGGTAGATAGAGCTATACAACACCAAAGTTTTTGTATGCTATTGAAATTAAGTTGATATTAATCCAAACTAGATTTTTTAAAGTTAAGATATTAATTGTTACCCCCAAGGCACCCACTAAGTAAATAACTGAAAAGTAAATAGTAAACAAAATATCAAGTATTAAAATGGTACACCAGAAAATATTTATTTACTAAAAAAGAAGGCAGTGATGGAGAAATTTAGGAACAAAACAATAAGACTAATGGAAAATAAATATAAAACTGGGAAAAGTAAGTCCTTCCTTAACAGCAGTAATTATATTAAATACAAGGAGTAAAATCACCAATTAAAAAGTAGAGATTGGAATAATGGATAATAAAGTATGGTCCAACTGTATACTAGTTGTGAGAGACACATTTTAGATTAAAAAATTCAAATGAGGGAGGCACCAGGATGGCTCAGTGGGTTGAGTGTACAACTTCGGCTCAGGTCATGATCTTGCAGTTCATGAATTCAAGTCCCACATTGGGCTCGCTGCTGTTGGTGCAGAGCCCACTTCGGATCCTCTGTCTGTCTCTCTGTCTTTGTCTCTTCCCCGCTTGCATGCATGTGTACTTTCTCTCTCTCTCTAAAAAATAAACATTAAAAAAATAGAAAGAAATATTAAAAAATACAAATGAGGGACACCTGGGTGGCTCAGTCAGTTGAGCATCTGACTCTTGATTTCAACTCAGTCATGATCCCAGAGTCATAGGATCAAGTCCTGTGTCAGGCTCCATTCTGAGTGTGGAGCTTGCTTAATGTTCTCTGTCTCCCTTTGCCCCCTCCTGGCACTCTCTTTCTCTCTCTCTCTCTCAAAGAAAAAAAAAATGCAAACAAGCTTAAAGTAAAATAATAGAAAAGATAACACATGAAAAGTAATTAAAGGAGACCTCGATAGTAGCCATATTACTCTCAGGCAAAATAGATTTTCAGATGAAAATTGTGTATGAGATAAAGAATGTCATTATATGATGACAAAAGGCCAGTCCTTCAAGATATAACATTATAAAATATATACATATCTAAAAATAGAGCCCTGAAATACATGAAGCAAATATTGACAGAATTGAAAGGAAAAAATAGACTGTTCCACAATAATAGTGGGAAAATTTAACCCCACTTTCTACAGTGGATAGAACAAGATGGAAGGTCAGCAAGGGAATAGAAGACTTGAACAAAATTAAAACCAAGAAGACCTATCAGATGTGTCTAAAACCCTCCACCCAACAGCAACAGAATACATATTATGCTCAGGCTCGCTTGGAATATTCTCCAGGGTAGACCGTATGTTAGTTCACAAAAGAAGTCTCAATATTGTTTTTTTAATTTATTTATTTTGAGAGAGAGAGAGAGAGAGCACAAACATGGTAGTAGCAGAGAGAGAGGGAGAAAGAAAATCCCGAGCAGGCTGCGCACTGTCGGTGCAGAGCCCAACCTGGAGCTTGAACTCATGAACCATGAGATCATGACCTAAGCTGAAATCAAGAATCAGATCCTTAACTGATTGAGCCAACCAAAAGCCCCTAGAATTATTATTATTTTTAAGTTTGTTTGTTTGTTTATGTAATCTCTAAACTGAAAGTGGGGCTGCAACTCATGACCTTGAGATTAAGAGTCACTTGCTCTTCTCACTGAGCCAGGCTGGTGCCCCTTCAATAAACTTAAAATGATTGAATCATACAAAGCATTTTCTCTGACAATAGAATAATTAGAAATTGATAAAATATGGATGTGGAAAAGCACAGGTATTTATTTTTATTTTATTTTTTACATTTCTTAAATAAACTCAATAACCTAAATTTCTACCTTAAGAAACTAGGAAAGAATAAACTCAACCCAAAGCAAGCAGAAGGAAGTACACAATAAAAATTAGAGTATGGAGAAATGAAAAAAAAGATTAGGGATAAAAACAAACCAATTAAGCCAAAAGTTGGTTTTCTATAAAGATAAAAGAAAATTAGCAAACATTTAGCTAGACTGTACAAAAAAGAAAGTCTCAGATTACTAAAATTAAGAATAAAATCAGGAATATTACTACAGACCTTACAGAAATTAAATGCTTATAAAAATCCTATAACAAAGATATGCCAAAAATTTAGATATATAGACGAAAATGGAGTAAGACCTAGAAACCCACAAACTACCAAATTGATTCATAAACAGAAAATTTGAATATATTTGTTATAGATAAAGAGTCAATTAGTAATCAAACACCTCCCAACAGCAGACCAGAACCACTGGTGAACTCTACAAAACATTTGAAGAAAAATACCACTATTTCTCAAACTCTTCCAAAAAATACAATAGACGACATTTCTCAACTCATTATATTAGATTTATGTTACCCTAATACCAAAGACAGACAAAAGCCACACAAAATTATAATGTAGATCAAAATACCTTATGACTGTAGATGTGGAAATCCTTAACAAAATACTAGCAAACTGAATCCAACAGCATATTAAAAAGATTACACATAATGACTAAGTAAGATTTATCCCAGAAAACAGAAAGTGGTTCAACCTTTAAAAATAATGTAATGCAATACACAATATAAATACAATCTAAGAGAGGAAAAACACCCTATGATCTCAGTAGACCCAGAAAATTTTTGGCAAAAATCTAATATCACTTTTATGACAAAAATATTCAGGACAATAACATGATAATGGGACTTCCTCATCTTGATAAAGGGCATTTATGAAAACCCACAGCTAACTTCACATGAATGGTAAAGGACTGAAAGCTTTTCCACGAACATAAGGAATAAGCCAAAGAAGTCTGATTCCATCAATTCCATTCAGCATTTACTGAAGTTTCTAGTCAGAACAATTAGGCAGGAAAACAAATAAAAGGCATCTGGCATGGAAAGTAAGAAGCAAAACTATCTCTATCACAGATGACATGATCTCATAAATAGAAAACAATAAATAATCCACAAAAAGACCTATTAGAGCTAATAAATGAGTTCAGCAATATACAAAAACTCAGTTATATTTCAATACGCTTGGAATGAGCAATTCAAAAGTGAGAATATTAGAAACATTCCTACATATAATAGGATCACAAAGGGTAAAAAACTTCTGAGTAAATGTAAACAAGGAAGTACAAAATTGTTCATTGAAAAACACAAAATGTTGTTGAAATCAGATAAAAATTTAAATAAATGACATCCTTGTTTATGGATTGGAAAATATAATATTAAGATGGCAATATTTTCCCAAATGTTCTACAGTTCCATTGCAATCCTATCAAAATCTCATCTTCCTGTTTTTCAGAAATAGCTAAGTACACTTCAATATTTATATGCATTTGCGAGTAATTCCAAATAGCCAAAACAATATGAAAAAAAGAAAAATTTGGAGAATTTACAGTCCCTGATTTCAAGACTGTCTCCAAAACTACTGAAATGATCATACAGTATTTTTTTTCCTCTCCTCTATTTTATTTATATGGCGTAATATAATAATCAAAATTGTGTGGTACTGGCATAAAAATAGATATATAAATCAATGGAATAGAATTGAGAGTCCAGAAATAAATCCATATATGTAGAGCTAAATTGATTTTCAATGACAGTGCCAAGACAACTCACTGGGGGAAGAAAATCTTTTTAACAAATTGTGCTGGAACAACAGGATATCCACAAGAAAAAGAATGAGTTTGGACCCTAATTTCACACCATGTACAGAAAGTAACACAAAATGGATCAAAGGCATAAGATCTAAACATATCTGTAAGTCTTCCTATGCTTGTGTTAGGCAGAGTATTCTTAAATATGATACCAGAAGTGCAAGCAACAAAAGATAAAATGGATATCCTGAACTTAATCAAATTTAAAAACTTATTCCTCAAAAGACATTATCAAAAAAGTAAAAGGGCAGCCCATGGAATGGGAGATCATCTTTGCAAGTAATATATCTGTAGGAGTCTAGTATCCAGAATATGTTAAGAACTCTCACAACTCAGCAGCAAAATGATAGACAACACAACTGAAAAATCAGCAACCAAATGATGTGAATAGATATATCTCCAAAGATATACAAATGGCTGGTAAACATATGAAAAGATGATTAACATGGAGTCAGGGAAATGCAAGTCAAAAATGCAATGAGATACACTTCAAACCCACTAGAATGGCTCTAAAATAAATAAATAAAATGTGAAATAACAAGTGGTTGGTAGAGAAACTGGGATCTTGGCACATTGCTGGTGGTAGTATGAAATGATGCAGGGGCTATGGGGAACAACTTGACAGTTCCTCTAAAACTTAAACATAGAGTTATGATGTGACCCAGCAAGTCCACTCCTGGGTATAACCCAGAGAATTGAAAATATACTTTCACATAAACACTTGTGTGTAAATGTTCATATCAATGTTATTCACCATACACAAAAGGTGGAAACAACCCAAATGTCCACCAAGTAGTGAATGGGCAAATAGTGTGGTATAACCATGCAATGGAATTTTATTCAGCCATAGTAAAGGGCAAAATACTGATACATGCATGAACCCTAAAAACATGAGAAATGAAAGAAGCCAGGCACAAAAGGCTACATATTGTAAGATTCTATTAACATAAAATGGCCAGAATAAGTAAGGAATTCATAGAGACATAAAGTATATTACTTGTTAGAGGAGGCTGGAGGTTGGGGAAAATTGGTAGTGACTGCTGAATGATTATGAGTTTTCTTCTGGGGGTGATGAAAATGTTCTAGAGTTAGATACATTGATGTGATGGTTGGACATCATTGTGACTGTACTAAAGATGACTGAATTGTACACTTAAAAAGGGCTAAACTTGGAGGTAATATCTCAGTTTTAAAAATTTGGAAAAAGAAATATCCAATAGAAATTTTGAAAACTAATATAAGTATGGAAAACATATCTCATGTGCCTTCAATATAAGGTATATTTACATGAAAACTCAATTCTTTCAGACTTTTTCTCTAAAATGTATACCATGTTATATTAAGGTTTCCCAATATCTATTTGTAGAATACACTAGAGTATATCATCTTTTCTTCTAAACTATATGCTCCTTGAGGAAAACAACCATTTTTATTGTTGTTGAGTTTCTATTACTGTTTTCAACTAGCTTAGTCACTTACAACTTATGGCCATATTAATAAATAGTTGTTGAGTGACTTATTCACATTCTGGCTTAGAAGAAGGAAGTTAATATGCTGTCATTGGCAGTGTCTGGCCCAATTTTTGCCTTCCAGAAAATGTGTTTTTTTTGTCATAGTTACAAAATGAATGGAGCAGCCAAAACATGGTAGGGTTATGGAGATCATTCACTTGATGAACATAACTAAATTTGAGTAATTTCCTGGCATCTTACATTTTGCAGGATGATCAGTTTTTATCATCTTTGGTTTCAGTAATAAATGCTTTGTAGCTCCTCAGATCCTAGAACAATGTAAAAGGAGATAGAGACTCTACTCACTGAGACTTTCAAGCCTTTATGTAGTTGACAAATATGATGAACATCATATGATATGTTCATATGATATGATGAACATCATATTTGACTTTTGCTTCCTAAAGGCATTCTTAAAAGCTGAAGTCTGTTGAACTCAGCTCCAGTATCATTTCCATATATGATACTTCACTGCAAGTGACAGAATGGACTTCTCTCTGATAACATTCTTGGGAAAAAATTCACTTTTTGGTTCATTTTTGTAGTTTCTTGTAGCAGCCAGAGTTAAACTCAAGTTTTAGCTAAACAACTGAAGGTAAAATTCACTTTGTTAATTCAGTCTTTGGTCTATGATATTCTCATACTTGCTTTTTATTAGAAATATGTATCATATTTGATATACACAATTTCTTTAAAAAATATAATGTTTTTGGCTTCCTCCTTTCACTATATTTCTTTGCTAACATATTATTATTTTATTTTAACATCCCTTTTGAATTGCCCACAATCTTTAATAATAATGCTGCTATTTATTTTTGTCATGCTTGAGATAAAACTGTGCTATTGGTCTGTCTAATCTACAATTTCTCATACAACTTGGTTTTTTTCCCATTGAGTCTAGCTTTTAGTAAAACAAAAGGATGGCATGAACAACTAATGTCTTGACTATTCCAGTCCCCTGAAAAATGTTTTTTTTTCCATCATTCTCTTGAATTTCCACACAGCCTGTCCTGGTTTTAATCTATTTTTCATACATTGTGGAGATGTGGAACACAACATAGGAAGTAATAACACAAATAAAAGTTACTTCAGAACTACCACCAGAAATTTTTTGTTGTTTTGAAGCTTTCTGTAAGTGATAAATAGAATTCCAAATAACTCATCAATGTCATTCTTGGAAAAAATAGCTTTCGTTTTCAGTGATGGTAGAACTCACTTTTTTTTTGACCAAGTGTTTGGTAGAAGATAAACAGCAGGCTAAAAACCACTTGAACAGGTAATTTTAAAGAACTTTTCAAACTTGAAATTCTATTTTCTCAAGTTCATAAGTTTTACACTAACCCTCAGAAATGAAATTAGTATTTGATGAGCAAACTATTTGAAAATGCATATTTCAACCAGTTGTCCAAGAGTGATTTGAAGGGGACTCTGCATTTGCTGATAGAACTAGCATAATTTGTCTGCCACCTGCTTCTGGAATGGAGGGCTGGCTGAATCTTATTGCACCCAAGCTACTGTAAGAGAGAATTTGCTCATAATTTCATTTATTATTTTGTAATTTTTAGTCTCAAACATTTGGTATTGTTTGGCCTTTCCTGTCATATAAAAATTTAGGGTTTTATTGATATAAGACTAAACATGTGTCTTATTAGATTCACTCTTTAAAAAATTAACCCATCATGCTGCATTTAAGACTTAAAGAATTTATAAAGAATGCAATGAATAGCCATATCTAGTGCCAAGCTTAATATGTAAAATATTGTCCCAAGTCAAATATCCTTTGTCTCTTGCTTCCTGAGCATCTCTCCCAGAGATAAACCTCTCCCAGAGGTAAACAGGATTCTGTAAATATGACCACCTTGAATCTCCCTATTTGTTTCTTGCATATGTATGGATCTATAAGTAACATCCAGGGGTTGTAAGATGAAGCATATAGGCTATCGTTTGCAAAAAGGATGTGTGAGTCAAGGAAACGGTATGAACTGAATATACCCAAGTTGCCACTGAAATACTATTAGGTCCAGAGTTCGAAAAACGTGGGTCACTGAGGAACACATGATAATCATGTCTTGGATAACTATGAACCATGTCAGTGTAAGTTCAATGCTGCACATCCCCTCTCTCCAAATGGCCCAGAATGGAGGACAGGGAGTGGAAAAGTGAGTCAGAAAAGAGTGAATGGGAAGAAGAGGAAAAACAGAAGTAGCCAAAATGGGGACATCGATTCATCATGTCTACCTTTACAACCTTGCTCATTAAAGTGGCCACGGTCTCTTTCTCCTGCAACAAAATTGCTTAAAACATTAAAACAAGAATGGGATATAGGTTTTCATTTTTTTACCACTACAGCATCTAACAGCCAATGAGAGCAGACTGATAATAGATATCATTTTAATCATAGCTTGAACTCAAGTTGAAAAGAGGAGAACCACTCCCTACACAACAACTAATAATAATAATAATAACAGCATAACTGTATCTCTTTTAGATGTTTCTACTGAAGTTAATATCTGGAAAGAATTTCACAACTAAAGCTGCTACTTCCTGTTCATCTCTTTCTTGACTTCCTTGGAAAGGAGCTATAAGAAAATATACCAGGATACCAGCTTATCTCAGCCCCACTACCCCACTACCCACACCATGTGCCAATCTCCCTGTTCTGGAGCCGAAGATGGGAATAGAGTTTTGACTGCAAAATGTTCCCTTCTCCTTGCATTTATTATACATGAGAAAAAAATATTTTAGAACTGATGGTAGAATGGAGGGATCATGAAAACAAAGCTTTACAGTTTAAGGATTTAGAAGTTTCTTGCTTTTTCACATTCATTATTTCAACTACAGAAGAAGGTAAATATACCACACGCATCCATGAAATGAAGCAGCCAGGACTCAGTGACTTGCTGAGAAGGTGTAGACTCGTAGTTTTACTGGGTGAAGTTATCTTTCTTTGGAAGAATAGAAGGGATATAGGGTCTGTATTTGTTTTATTTTGTTTTGTTTTGGTAAATGCGCATGTTATTACCAACAACAAAACAGCAAGGATGGTAAATTATTCACTTCATGACTTCAAAGAGCTTCTACTTTATAGATAGTCTCGTAGATCATAGATCATGGGCATAAATAAGAGTCACAGAACTTAGGAGATGGACAGGGCTTTTGTGGTCATTTAGGGCAACACCTCCTAAGAGGCAATATTTTCCCAACATCTCTGAGAAAAGATGTGCTAGGCCAGACCTTCCTGCTGGTGTGGGTCTGAATTTGGGTGAGAATTTTCACTTGGATGTGGTGCACACTTGCTTTCTCTTTGGCTTCTTTTCAAAGCAGCAAATAAGCAGTCCAAAAACTACACAGCAGCTAACAATGTTGTGGGTCTTCAAGTTCTTGCAGTGTTCACACTGGGGCATGCTTCCCTCCTGTGTGCCTGCCCTGGAGGGTCTAGGAGATTTACTATTTTGTTTGTTTGTTTGCTTCCATGGTCAGAGTTGTCCATGATCTAACCCAAGAAATAGCTCAGACTGTGAGAACATTTTCCATAATGGGTGGCTGACAACATCATAGTGTTTTCTCTTTCAGTTTGGGAAACATAATTGTCAGCCTTTGCTCGACAGCTGTCGTATTGAAACCGAGGCTGAGTTTAAGTCACAATGACAAGAAACATATTCCTTAAAAAGCCCCAGTTTCTAGTACTTTGTTAACACCTTCTTCCTCTCATGGAAACATGAAATCCATCTCTTAAATTTCCAACCTTTTGTTCTAGTCTGAAGCTGCACCATAAAACTTAACAACCTTTTCTGCAAAACAACCCTTCAAGTATCTCAATGAATTACCTCCTTTCTACAATCACGTTTAGCCTTGATCTTATTTTCTTTTCTAGTCCCCAAATCCTGATACATCTCTTCCCATAACACAGATTCTCTTGCCTTTATATGCTCTCATTAGAACATTATCCAATGAGTCATTTCCAAATTTAAAGTGTAGATTTCTGGGGCACCTGGGTGGCTTAGTTGGTCAAACGTCCAAATCTTGATTTCAACTCAGGTCATGATCTCACGGTTTGTGGGATTGGGCCCATGGGGGTTCTGCCCTGACAGTGTGGAACCTGCTTGGGATTCTTTCTCTCCCTCTCTCTCTGCCCCTTCCCCACTTGTACACATGAGTGCTCTCTCTGTCTCTCTCTCTAATATAAATAAACATGAATAAAAGAAAAAACAGAAAGTGTAGATTTCTTGGCAGACCCTTGCTGAGCCACAACATTCTCCCATGATGCACATCTCCACCAAGGATTCATTCCTATCTACACTGGAAATCCTTTATTGCAGCCTTTCCACTAACAGTTGTACGTGTTCCATCTCAGGAAAGAAGGGAAAAGGGGAGGAAGGAAGAAATGGAAGGACGGAAGGAAGGAAGGAAAGAAGGAAGGAAGGAAGATTAAAGGGGAAGAGAATAAGAGGGAGGGGCAGAGGGAGGAAAGAAAAGATGGAACTAGAAAGTAAAAGAGAGTGGGAGAGAGGAAAAGAGGGAAGGAAAGAAGGAAGGAGGTAAGGAGGAAGGAAGGGAGGAGAGGGAAAGAAGAGGGAGTCTGAGGGAAGGAAAGAAAAAGGACCAAACAGAAAGAAAGAAAGAAAGAAAGAAAGAAAGAAAGAAAGAAAGAAGAAAGAAAGAAAGGAAGAAAAATTATTTTGGCATGATATGTTGTCAATAAATCATGCAAGTTTTTAAAAGTTTTCCTTCTTTGGCTTCTAACTACTCACAAACTATTTGATAAATATTACAGTAGGTTTCTGTTGTTTCTAAGTAATATCCATTCTCCATTTTTCTAACATTGCCCAAATCTCCTAATGGATCCAGGCCCTGTCACTTCCAGGGCAAGCATTTTGGGAGAGCTGTGTCTAATGTGAGCTTCAGTGGGCCCATGAGATTCTGGTCTGCCCAGTCAAAACACTTTATTCCTTCATCCATGATGACTAGTTCAGAGGTAGACATCTGACCCATGTGGAGCCAGAGCTAACCCCAGAATTTTGACTGAAAAGATCACAGTAAACTGTATATCATCAAGATTTGGAAGAAAGCTTCAGACTGCTAGTGGCTCCAAGAGGAAAAAGCAGATGTGGGGGGGTAAAAAAGCCAACGCAAAAAAAAAAAAAAAAAAAAAAAAAAAAAAAAAAAAAAAAGGAGCCAGGAGATGGAAACAGCTTCTTGATAACCTGGAAGTACAGAGAGCACACCACACCAGAAAGTCATTTCTACCAATGAACTTTCCAGTTACTGACACTTTTTGTTTAAGCCCCTTTCATCTGGGTTTCTTTATTTGCAATACAAAGAGTCATGACTAGTAATATCTACTTTCCCAAAGCAAATATCAAATTGCACTAGAGTTTCCAAAATCAATTATTCCCAATTTAAAATATGAGGATATTGTTTGTACATCTTTAGCATTATTCCTTTTTCTAATCCTTACCCTTAATGTACCTTATTAATTGTCTAATTATTTAAACAACTCCCTTCCAGGCTATTATAAGTTACATGAAAACAGGAAGTGTTTATTTGTTCTGTTGACCTTTATATGTCTAGCACAGTGTCAGGCACTCAGTTAACACAGCATACATGTTAACATGATTGATAGATAGATAGATAGATGCATACATACACACATACGCACATAGAAATAATTAAATGAACTTTCTATCAACTCTCCCATTCTCTACCGTTCTTCAGAATTTAGTAGCATATGCTTTGGGAACTCATTCACAACATCTTGTATTATTCTAACAGGTTTCATCTTTTGATCACATACTCTCCTGAAATCTTCTCCCTTCTGATTGCATCCTCGATTATGAATTTTCCTGTCTAAGGAATGTTCATTTTATGCAAATAATGTGAGCTCAGAGAGATGCTTCTCAAACTCTTTAACCTTAGAAAATGTCCCTGGTAATGTGTGTTGAGGGTGCTCATCCCATCTGGGAGAACAGATATTGTATCTCCACACTCATACATTTCAGTCTCCTTGAAGGTTTATGCTTTTATGCTTTCTGTTGCATCTCAAGATGAATTAAAATTCCCTCTGATGACTTACTCCCCTTTAAACAATTATCCAGGATCTTTTTGGTTACTTTGGAGACTCTTTTAAGACTCTTAACATTTTATCTGTCTTCTCCCTAGCCATTACACTTAACAAGGCTATGAATTATCACAATTAACAATATCGTTAAATGCCAGAGTCATTATTCATCCTGATTAAAAACAATACAAGAGCAGACATAGAGATTTCCCTCCTATTCAGGAACTTGTTTAAGAAACATCTGACCTCTGAAGAAGCTTCTGGGAAAACTTACATTTTGTCTATTTGTTATTAAAAATTGATAGGTAAATGCAGATGAAAATGACTCATTTACTTTTATTCAGTCATACCAAAATTAGCCAAATGGCTTTTGAAGCTGGTAATTTCCATTGCTCTTTGCAATGGAAAAGTGCTACCAATTTACGGAGGCGGGGGGGTGGGGGGCATTATAGTGGTATCCAATAATGCAATTTGAACAATAATGCACACACAAATAGCAAATTTGTTACCCTCTGTGCAAAAGCTAAGGCATTTGCATCTGTCAGTATGAACTTACACTGAGTTTGTTCTCAAGAGATTTAAAAATACATGCTAATTAAGTGAAATGCATAGTATCTATTATTAGGAAAAATAGTAATTGTAAGGATGATGATGATAGTGGTAGCTAGATAGCACTTATAAAATTGTTTTGGTTTGTTTGTTTGTTTGTTTATTGGGGGGTGTTACAAGTGTGCCGAGCATAGCTTTTAAGTGCTTTATACAAATTAATTTAATTAAATCTTCCCAAATACCATTTGAGGCAGGTAGTATGATTATCCTACTTGAGAAAGGGGACAAATATTACACAGATTAGGCGGTAAACAGCCAATGCTGAGCACCGGAGGTGACACTGAGCACAGCATGTTTAATGAACCACAGAGGGTCAGATGCTTTCGTGTGATCATATCTTATAATTTCAATTTTCATTTTCTTTCTAGTACATGGGTTATTTTTAAATATATTAAAAATTTTAAGGAAAGAGGTATTCGTTACTCTTGTTGGCTATTTCTGGCTGTTTCTTTTTAATTTTACCTTTTAATTATTTTGTTCAAAGAATGCAGCCTTCTGTTATATAATTTGTTCTGCTTTTAGTTGTGATCTATTACATGACAATTTTAAATACTCTTTTATGAGTGTTTGAAAAAATTGTATTATTGTCTTAAGGGTAGACCTCTCTCTCTCTTTCCCTGTACATGGATATATAGAATATAGAATATATATACTATCTATGTATAGCTATTAAATCAAATTGTTGCTTGAATTTTACTATTTCTCTTTATTTTGATTTTAATATTCTCATAAAATACATTTACAATGAAGTGTCCTAAGGTTCCCACATTTAAGGATTAGTAAATTTTTACTTATATTTTTATCAGCTTAGTTTTTTTTTATATTTATTTTTGAGAGAGATAGAGAGTGAGCGGGGGAGGGACAGAGAGAGAGGGAGACAAAGAATCCAAAGAAGGCTCCAGGTTCTGAGCTGTCAGCACAGAGCCTGATACATGGCTTGAACTCACAAACCATGAGATCATGACCTGAGCCGAGGTCGGATGCTTAACTGAACAAACTACCCAGACGTTCGTATCTGTTTTGTTGTGTATAGTTCAATACCATATTTTAGGTGTATAAGTTATCATAATTTTACTGTTACCAATATGAAATATTTTTAGCCTGTCTTATTCATCAGTTTGTTTTCTGCTGTTATAATTGACTTTACAACGCTAGTGCAATGCTTGCTTGTTTTTGTTGGGGTGGTGGTTGTTAAAATTTGCCGCATGTGCTTTCCCTATTATTTTATTATCATATTTTTAACTCTCTCACTCTCTGTAACATATAGGTAGGTTTGAGATTGTTGTAAATTTGATGTCTTTCATGATTTTATTTTATTTTATTTTATTTTATTTTATTTTATTTTATTTCATTTCATTTTTTGCCTGGTGTTAGGGCCATTGTTTTATAATAAGAAAATGTAAGTAATTTGTGTTTATGGTTCCTACTAACTTACTTAGCATTTCTTAGGTTGGGGTCCTCAGAGAGGAGAGTGAGAAGGAAAGGTTTATGTGCTTCTGCTACATTAGAGAGTGTGATCTCAGGGAAAAGCAGTGAGGTCAAGAGGAGGCAAGAAGGGGGAGTCAGTAAAGAATGTGTTATTGAGCTGGCTGCCACAAAATAAAACTGATGCTTGACCTTCAGAATCCCTCGCCCAGAAACCATACGACTTGGCATAGTATGAGCTAGGGAGACAGGGGTGAAAATTTGTCCACTCACTCTTGCTGACATACTGCTCAGAATTTTAGATGATGGACTATTACTTCCCCACGACTCTCTTCCTCACCGCCCCGTATGCTGGTTGGATGTAGATGAGCATTAGGTGAGGATCCTTAGCTTTCTACACTTATATGTGAGAGACAAAGGGTGGGAAGAGGAGGCATGAATGGGGCACAAGGCAAGGACACTGAAGTGACAAGCCATGAGGTTGCACCTGTAGAAGTTGGTCATAATATTCTCAGAGCTGATCATCACAGAGGTGGCCTAGAGAAGAGCGGTGGGTCTGAGAAAGTATAAACAAATGGTGCATTAGAGGCTTTTAAAACAGCTTTCTTCTTGACATTTAATTGCGTTTCTATTTTATTTAATTTAATTTATTTTATTATTTTATTTTCTTATACTGAATTGTTTCTTCCCATATTCTTTCTAGTTTAAGGCATAATGCATCATATACCTGTTACTGATAAATGTTTAATATACATGTTTATGTTAAATTTTGAAGAATAATTTAAATTAGTATCTATTTTTTTAAGTTTTATTATTATTTTTTATTCTGAGACAGAGAGAGACAGCAAGCCATGGAGGGACAGAGAGAGTGGGAGAGAGAGAATCCGAAGCAGGCTTCGCACTGTCAGCACAGAGCCCAATGTGGGGCTTGAATGCAGGAACTGTGAGATCATGACCTGAGCCAAAACCAAGAGTTGGACACTCAACTGATTGAGCCACCCAGGTGCCCCTAAATTAGTATCTCTTTAGAAAATGGACATCACATACATTCACCATCCTTGTACCCTACATGCTCCACATCTGTCAGTCACTCCCTATGTTCACATTCTCAGGGTTTAGTATCGACAAAAATTTTGCAATATCCCTAGGTTGTTACACACAACTGTGTTACGTGTTTCTTTTCTTTTTAATTTTTTTTAATGTTTGTTTATTTTTGAGAGACATAGAGAGAGACTGAGCATGAGTGGGGTAGGAGCAGAGAGAGAGGGAGACACAGAATCCAAAGCAGGCTCCAGGCTCTGAGCTGTCAGCACAGAGCCCGATGTGGGGCTCAAACTCATGGACTGTGAGATCATGACCTGAGCCGAAGTCAGACGCTTAACCAACTGAGCCACCCAGGTACCCCTATTTTCTGGATTTTTAGAAAAAAAATCTGTTTTTGAGCTCACTAGTTTCCTTTATACCTCTATCTATTTCTCAATTCAAACCATCATGTGAGTTTTCTAATTGTTTTATTTCAATTTGAAACTAAAAGTTTAAAGCAAACTCTTTCTAATCACAGCTGTTTCTCTGCTTGGGAAGGGTAAGGGAGGAGTTACCTATCTGTTCCAGGAATCACCATAGTGAATGACCAGGTAGCCATCCATTCACTCTGATCATAAGGGTCCTCTGGCCTGTTAAAACCTTGGCAGATGATCATTCAATACAAAATTGGGGGGCTCTGGTTTCTTATGCTTATTTTATTTTCTTCATAGTGCTTTTTAATCTCCATTCTAAGTTCCAGGGATTCCTCAATATTCAGGTTCTCTGATGGTGCTCTTCAGGTTTTTTGGTGCTCATTTTGAATGCTTATTTGTTTTTGAGAAAGAGAGGTACAGGGAGAGAGAGCAGGGGAGGGACAGAGATAGGGAAACGGAGGACCCAAAGCAGTCTCTGTGCTGACAGTAGAGAGCCAGATGCAGAGCTCAAACTCACTAACCCTGAGATCATGACCCGAGCTGAAGTCCCTCTCCTAACCCACTAAGGTCCCAGGAGCCCCTGGTGCTCATTTTGAAGATGCACGTGTGTGTGCACATGTGCGTGCATGTGTGTCTGTGTGTGTGGGCGTGCGTGTGTGCCTGTGCATGTGTGCACATGTATGTGCATGTGTGTGCGTGCAGGTGTGTGAGTGCAGCCACCTTTTCCAGTGGTACACCCCCTACCTTCTCCCTCTTGCTCTCTTCTGTCCTACTTTGTTACCTGGCTTTTTCTCATTTTATGGGATTTTGAAAAACAGCATAATAGCGTTGTGTACTCATCCTGTCCCTTTAATACAATCTGCAGTACACTTTCTAATTAAGTATACACATTTAGGACACTTAGTTTTCAATAAAACATACTTACCAAAAGGAAAGAAAAATGAATTCACGTATCTGAGTTTATACAGTGGATAATATTTCTTATCTTAAATTTTTGTTAGCTTTAGCATATTGCCTGCCATCCCGCGGTGGACTCAGTTTCTGAACCAGAATAAAACTTAGAGTGATACATTAAGAAACCACCAAGTCTTGAGATCTACCATCCTTCTACATGATGTGACCTGAAACACTGCATATTATCACCTGAGATCAATATTAAATATGTAAACTTTAAAAGATACAAACTGTTTACAATAGTTTAATCTAGTAAATAAATCATAAGTATTTATTAATTTCTATATATAAATCGCAGTCTGCATTAGTTGTTACAGATTATACGGTCTTAGAATTTAATACCAGTTGCAATTTTTGTCACGCATGTGGCTGCATGTGTACACATTTAAATCTCTGTATTTATAGATTATCTCATTAATAGGAGCTTCATTCAAGGATATTTAGCATTCCAAGAAAATACAAATATAAATATGAGAAAAGCTAGTGTAGTTATCTACACAACCTAAATACAGAACAAATCCTGCATGCTTCAGGGATCTAATGGGATCTTGGGGTCCATTACATGGCACAATTGGTTCAAAATTATAAAGTCTCTCAAATTTTGAAAATTAAAAGTTACCTTCAACTTAAAGCAAATGACAATAACAAAATGTTAGAATAACATATGGCACTAACCAAATTGATTCTAAATGGCCACCTGTCCTTATACCTGTAATTTCCCCAACAGATAATTATTGGGTACCTGCTTCTCAGTACTGTTTTAGGTATTAAAAATATGAAGATGAACACAGAAACAAATTCCCAATCTAGAATGATTCTTACTGTTGCATTTCTAAAAATATCTAGTAAGATAAGAAACAATAGTAACAGTATTTTTTGTTAAATATTGTACTTTACAGTCAAAACAAGAAGTTATTAAAGATATGCCATGACCATAAATTTAAAGAATTAATATTGTAAAATGTCCATACTACCCAAGTCAATCTGCACATTGGATGCTGTCTCTACGAAAACCCAAGTGGGATTTTTCACAGAACTAGAGCAAATAATCCTAAAATTTGCATGCAACCATAAGAAACTCTGAATAGCCAAAGAAATCTTGAGGAAAAAACAAAGCTGGAGGTATCACACTCCCTGACTTCAAGCCATATTACAAATCTGTAATAATCAAAACATCATGGAACTGACACAAAAAGAGACACATAGATCAAAGGAAAAAAATAGAGAATCCGGAAATATATACATACTTACATGGTCAATTAATCTTCAACAAAAGGCAAAAACATAAAATAGGGAAAAGATAGTCTCCCCAGTAAATGGTTGAGGAAACTGGACCACTTGTCTAACACCATATGCAAAAATAAACTCAAAACTGATCAAAGACTTAAATGTAAAACCAGAGACTATAAAACTAGAAGAAAACATGGGCAGTAAGCTTTTGGACATTGGTGTAAGCAATATTTTTTTAGATCTGTCTCCTCAGATAAGAGCAACAAAAACAGAAATAAATGGGACTACATCAAACTAAAAAGCATTTACACAGCAAAGGAATCCATCAACAAAATGAAAAGGCAGCCTACTAAATCAGGGAAGATTTTGCAAATAATATAACTGATAAGGGGTTAATATCCAAAACATATAAAGAACTTATA
The DNA here is from genome assembly GCF_018350215.1 of Panthera leo. NCBI lineage: Eukaryota > Metazoa > Chordata > Mammalia > Carnivora > Felidae > Panthera > Panthera leo. The sequence goes on along the minus strand of NC_056686.1, from coordinate 121,708,711 downwards.
CAACTCATTATCAAAAAAACGAACAATCCAACTTGAAAATGGGCAAAGGACCTGAGTAGACGTTTCTCCAAAGACATATAGATGGCCAACAGACACAAGAAAAGATGCTCACCATCACTCATTATCCAGGAAATGCAAATCAAAACCACAATAAGATATTACCTCACAGCGGTCAGAATGGCAAACAGACAAGAAATCACAAATATTGGTGAGAATGTCAAGTAAAAGGAACCCTTGTGCACTGTTGGTAGGACTGCAAAATGGGCCAGCCACCATGAAAAACAGAATAAAGTTTCTTTGATAAATTAAAAATACAGCCATCATATGAGCCAGCAATTTCACTTCTGGGTATTACCTGAAGAAAATGAAAACGCTAATTCAAAAAAATATATGCACTCCATGTTGTTTGCGACAGCATTTTTTTTTTTGCAATAACCAAGACATGGAAGCAACAACCTAAGTGTCCATTGATAGATGAATGAATAAAGAAGACACAATATACAATTGTGTAGACACAAAATACAAACACAATGGAATGTTACTCAGCCATAAAAAAGAATGAAATCTTGCCATTTGTGACAACATGGATGGACTTAGGGGGTATTATGTTAAGTGAGATTAGTCAGACAGAGAAAGACAAATACCATATGATTTCACTTATATGTGAATCTAAAAAAACAAAACGATGGAACAAACAAAACAGAACAGACATAGACTCAGAAAGACAGACTCAGAACAGACATAGACTCAGAGAAAACAAAGTGATGATTACCAGAAGAGAGAAGGGAGGGTGGGATGGGCAATACAGGGAAAGAGGATTAAAAGTTACAAACTTCCAGTTATAAAATAAGACACAAGATACAATGTATAGCACAGGGAATATATTCAATAATATTGTAATAAATTTGTATAGTTGCAGATGGTGGCTGTATTTACAGTGATGATCACTTCCTAACGTATATAAATGTTGAATCACTATGTTTTACACCTGAAACTAATATACTATTGTATGTCAATTATTTTGATTTTAGAGGAACTATTTTAGGAATTAATAGATGTCTAAAACTAGGTTCCCCACCAAGTTTGGGAAATTTAGGGATTTGTGAAGGTCATAATGGGTATTCTTCAAACTATTCAGCATTTTCTTACAGAAATTACAGTTTTAGTCTCGGTGTCCTCAGTAAGGTTGCAAAGACTCACTAAAAGATTAATATTTCTTTTCTTTTGTTGGAAATGCATTAACTCAGTCTTTACTCAGTTTAGCAGTGGTAAATGTGTAAGCTTTGACATTGATGCAAATTTGAATTCTGGTCTCATAGGTTGCATTATATACACATATAATAGAAGATTCAGCATAAAATAACCACCTACCTGTAGGCGTCCAATGTGGTGTTTGTTAACAAATGTAGTATGTATGTTTACATAGTGTAAAAATTTAAATACAATTGATTTGAGCTTAATACCCCTGTAGGTAGATTTATATCATCATAATCTATTAGGTTAAAATGTGGATGCTCTAAAACAAACAAACACAATGAAACCCCATGGGCTCATAAAAATATAATGAGAAATACATTATGTGCTGATAAGAGATAATACTTCATGCAAATGTGGCATTACATATCTCTTTGTGTTTAGGAATTAGCTTGTCAGCTATGCAAACGCTAGTCATTATTTCTTAACATCCTCTGATCCTTAAGTAGCACACAGAAGCAGGTGCTATATTTCACTCATTTAGTACATTACAGAATTGTAATTTTTTCGATAAAACTAAAAAGAACTAGATCACACTATCTTCTTTGATCAATGTTCAGAACAAATATATGGCAGAGAATTATTAAACAGTACCTCAAGCATACTCTGTCCAGAGGGCAATAGATTATTTAGCACCATGTCAAATCACATAAACTAATTCAGATATGATAAATTGCAATAAAAAGCACACTGATGTTTTTATTCCTGTATTCTAATAATGAGTATAAAGCAATGTTAACTATAATCAATCAGACACATTTATTAGCATGATAACCCACCGATTACTATGTATTGGCTATGAAACAGGTAACAGGATACGATAATAAAAAAGATAAAGACATTACTTACAGTATATGGGCTCTTTTACTTTAGGAATAATAAGTATAAAGGTAAGTGTAACAATACTAATTTGTTGAAAATGCAGTTAAATTCACAAATATTGACACTTACTGGCTGCTTCTTTTTGCCTCCCTGGGTTGTAAATAAGAAGTACATTAAATAACTTGAAATTTTCTCACATTCATTTTCAGTGCATTTAGCCTTCACCTCATAAAAATGTGTATTGGCTCCAGGCATGAAATTTCCCAGATAGTCAAAAACAAATCTGCCCAATCAATGCCAATAATTTTCTAAGTATTTTGAAAATTAATATTTATAAAGGACGAAAGGTTACTTGCCTAACTTTGCAATTAAATGACTATTTTCTCTTCCTAAATAGAAATTAATGAATCAATGTTTATGCAATTGTCTGCTTGCCAATTAAACACTTATCTTAGAATTCATAAATGTCCTTGCTCTTCAAGGAGTCAGCAACAAAGCATTCTTTCTTTTTTCTTTGTTTATAAACTTTCTTTTGTATACTTTTCCCTTATCCTTCATGCTTAACTATTTTTTTTTCTCATCCTCTTTGTTTTTTACTCCTTGCCCTTTCCTTTTCTTCTCTCCCCTTAGCCTCCCTGCACAGGGAGAGGCTAGCGATGGACCACAGTCCAGCAAGGTGGGAAGCAGCAGCTGAGGGCCTGACTGAGGCACGGGAGAGACGCAATTTGTTCAGAAGTGCTGATCACCTTAGTTTAAAACATTTTGAAGCCACGAGGGAGGGCATTCCCTGGCCCATAATCTAGGGACTCAATTTTTTTTTCCATTGGGTTTTCTCTTTCTTTCTTGCTTGCTTGCTTTCATTTATTCTTTTATTCTTTCTTGTTTTTTTTTTTTTTTCTGCAATGAACAGAAGATTTCAATGTTCAGCAGTGTTCAAAGTGCTCAGTCATTGGCAGTACCCCTGAGGCAGAGCCAGACAGTGAAGAGCTAGGCATCGTAAGGATGGCAAGGAGAGACTGTCCTGTTGTACATGTGAGAGCTTAACCCAAAGTTGAGACAATGGCTGTGCATCTGGAAAAGACCAGGAAGATACTGAGAATAAGAAAAAGAGACTGTAGAACTCAACAATAGGTTTCGAAAGGACAGAAATGAGTCACAGATTGGAAATGGAATAAATGCACATTTATGCATTCTTTCCCATCTGTTTTTTTAAAAAGCACATATATCACCTGATGGTTATCTGAACGAGAGCCCTGCTGAAGAAGATGACAGTCAGACTAAGCCAAGCAGACAAGTAACATCGCTAGAGGGAACAGTCCTAGAAACAGGTTTTACGATTTAGCATAGATATGTCTTTTTTCTTAAAAGAAACAATCTTGGCTTATATTTTATTCATAGAAGCCATTCTTTACTCTATTGCCTTGAGTGATTTTGGCTGTGTGGAGATGTGAGTATAGTAGTTTTAAATTCACCTGTGCCCTTGAAACAGCAGCCTCTGGTACATTCAACATTGTTACCCTACTGCTATTCTGCCTTCTCTGTGAGCCTCTCTCCTCTTTTCAGAAAATTGTGTTCCGGTGCTATTACCGAATTAACACTTTGCTTAAATATATACATACAGATGGACACGCACACGTACATTTGGGACCGAATGTGTAAAACCCAAGAACAGCAAAAAGGCATCTTCTCCATGAAGAGCATTTGAAGTGTCTAAAATACTCTTTCTCCCCTAGTTGTTGGGGAGATGCAAGGATTTATTAATAATGAGTAGAAACGATACATGTTAAACAGAAAGTATATCTTTCCTTTCATTTAGAAATAGTAAGTATAATGTTCCTGAATCTGCCTCCCATATTAAAGGATAATTTGCCTGTCTACAATTTAGTGTTCATTTGTCTACTAAATTTAAAGATGTAATGATACATTCCTAAAAAGAATTTGAACTGTACTTTCCAACATTATCTGCATATTGGGATCTTCTGGAAAGCTTTAAAAATACCGAAACCTGAATTTCACCCTCAGAAATTCAGGTTTTTAAAATTCTCCCTGATCGAGGTTCCTGGGTGGCTAAGTCAGTTGAGCATCCAGCTTCGGCTTAGGTCATGATCTCACGGTTTGTGGGTTAGAACCCCGCATCAGGCTCTGTGCTGACAGCTTGCTCAGAGCCTGCTGACTGCTTTGAATTCTGTGTCTCCTTCTTTTCTCTGCCCGTCCCCCACTCATGCTCTGTCTCTGTCTCTCAAAAATAAATAAATGTTAAAAAAAATTAATTCTCCCTGGTTTATCTCATGAATTGCCCTGGTAAAGAATCACTATATTAGGGCCTGCCTATACATGAAAACGAAAAATTTCTTCTCCAAACCTACCTAACTATATAATAGGATGTTAGAGGAAAGTTCCTCCTGAAATCAACCTCATTCCATTTATAATTCTTTCACTGAATAATCCTGGTAAAGAGTTAATCTGGGCCAACCCTGACTTGAGAGAACATAGTCTATAAAGATTAGAACAGGGATTTTGGAACCAGAGTCTTCAACTGGAATGGTGGCTCAAACTTTTATCTGTTGAGATATTTAGGAAAAGATGAATCCCTAATAAAACATCATGAATTTCCTCATCTATAAAGTAGAGGTAATTAAAGATCATATTCAACGGGGCGCCTGGGTGGCTCAGTCACTTGAGCATCCAACTTCGGCTCAGGTCATGATCTCACGGCTCATGGGTTCGAGCCCCGTGTCGGGCTCTGCGCTGACAGCTTGGAGCCTGGAGCCTGCTTCGGATTCTGTGTCTCCCTCTCTCCCTGCCCCTAACCCACTCGCATTCTGTCTCTGTCTCTCTCAAAAATAAACATTAAAAAAATTTAAAGAAAAATCACATTCAACAACCCAGGGGCTACTCAAATTAAATGGAAGATAATATGTGTAAGACTTAGCACGCAGGAAATAGTCAGTGTGTATTTTCTCCTTCTCTACAACCGACTTGTAACCTTTCATGTTATCTGCTGCTCATTTAGTATAAAATAGGAAGAAGCAAGTGAAGGTAATCAAAATCAAGTCAGTCTACTTACTACTTTGGCAATATCTCTTTAAAGACTGGGGAAAAGGTTGGTACTTACAAGTTTAAGGGGGGGGGGGAATGATTTAAAACACACACACACAAAGCAAAATGTTTTTGTCTTGATAAGTACCATTCAACTTAAAATACTGAGCTATGAGAGATATGAGGTTATACCAAAGACACTGCTGATGCTGAAAAAAATTCATAAGCACACATGTGAAATTGTTTTCCACAATTTAGGGCACAAAGGCAGGATGACAATGTAATACAATTGCAGAGTGCTAGGAATACAAACCTGAGAAAAACAAGCAAGTTTCTTGACTCTACAGTTAACCTTCCGGAGAAAGATATATTTTGATCAAGTAATCCTACAGGTCACTGGAACAAATTGAATGCTGCAGATAGAAGGGAATCAAATGTGGATAACAGCATACTATTTAGTGGTAACAAAGTTGCCCGCTTGAGAGAGATGTAAGCACCCTGGACTAGGGTGGGGTGGTGGAGACAGCGAACAGTTGATTTGCACAGACTATGTGGTCAAGAGAACCGCTGGGATTTGCATATAGAAAGGATTTATGCATGTACTATTTAGGATGTTCGTTAAATCAACAGGATTTGGAGAAGCTTGCCTGTGATACCTAGGTATCTGACTTGAGTTGCGACCAGCTAGGCTACTATTCAGTAAAATTGTGTGTACTAAATAAATCTTTTGTTTGGAGTGGAAGACATGTTATGAACAAGTGAGTTTGATATTCCTTTGGAGTATCCAAGATGAGAAGTTAGGTAAGCAGTTGGATAAATCCTTGGCCCCCTCAGAGGAGAGATGTGAGAAGCAGATAGACATCTGTGGGTATTGACTATGGATGGTGAGGGGGCAAATGAGGCTGTGTGCATGGGAGATCATAGTCAGATAAAACACACAGCAAGAAGAGTGCACACATTTTTATTGAGGTCTGCCTATGCTAACACTAACTGCCAATCACTCTGGTGTTTAAAATAGCCTACCTAACCCACAGGTACTCTTCCTTAGAAGCTGTTCGGAAGCGAAAATAAAGGGAAGCCTGGGTGGCTTACCTGGTTGAGTGTCCATCTCTTGATTTTGGTTCAAGTCATGGATCTCATGGTTCATGATGTTGAACCTGCATTGGGCTCCGCACTGACAGTGCTGAGTTTGCTTGGGATTCTCTCATTCTCCTTATCTCTCTGCCCCTCCCTTGCTCTCAGGCATACCTGTTTCTCTCTCTCTCTCTCTCTCTCTCTCAATAAAATAAATAAACTTAGAAAAAAAAAAGTGAAAGCAAAGCTGCTCATCAACGACTGTTTTTGCATATATTTGGAAGTCCAAGCAGGAAGCCAAAATTTCCAAAAGGCCCTTTGATACAGTCATTGTGTAGAAGGATCAATAGAATATCAGATTGAGAACTTGGAAGACTGTTTTGCCATTTCAGTTTAGAATTCAGTTCAGAATCCTAAGATTGTTTTGAATCCCTAAAGAAATAGTTACCCCTGGGGATTTTGCCAAAATGGTCTCCTTTAAAAAATAATTTTCATGTTTGTCAGCTGCAGTCCATAATCTAAAATTTAATCAGGGATCTTAAATCTCTTCTGAATCTCCAGTAGTCTTAGCAGCTTTAAAGGCATTTGAGAATTACTAGTTCTGTCCATCTTACTGCAGGGAAAAGAGCAAAAATGCAATATTGAAGGATTTTTCCTATGTTAAGCAACTCCCTCTGCTCCAAAATGCAGAAAACACCAGTTTTTTACTTAAAATTCTATTTCTAACCACCTTAGGCAGAGTGGTTGAATTCTTACTATTCAGGGACAGTCAGTTTAAAACTTCAACAAGTAAAATTAGGCTACCATTTCTTAAGTTTAATCTTACCATTCCGGGTCAAGAGTGCTTTGATAATTTGGATTCCAAATGGAGTGCAGGAAGCAATTAAGAGGGTGCTGCTGTGAATCGTGTACCACACTCACAATTGAAAGGCCCAGTTTCCATTCAGCCCATCTAGCCCACAGTACATGCTTGTGAGCTGAACTCTGTGGTAACATGAATTTCTCACCTTCCCTAGCCCTATATCTTCCTTATAAGGACTGGATGCTTTGTTGTTGTAGTTTTACATTTAATTGTGAAATATTTCAGACCTTCGAGTGAGAAGTGTTATAATGAATATCAAGTTTCATTATGTTAGTTTGGGAAATAACTATTTTTGATTTTTTAAAGAAATTAAACATTAAGGATACAGTCAAGAAGCACCTGGGAGGCCCAGTTGGTTGAGTGTCTGACTTTGGCTCAGGACATGCTCTCACAGTTCATGAGTTCAAGCCCTTCGTAGGGCTCTGTGCTGACAGCTCAGAGCCTGGAGCCTGCTTCAGATTCTGTGTCTCTCCCTCTCTCTGCCTCTCCCCCACTGCTCTGTCTCTCTCTCTCTCTGAAAAATAAATAAACATTAAAAAAATTTAAAGATACATTCAAGGTCCCCTTTCTAGACTTCTCCTGGATTAGTTTTTCTTCTTCCTCTGAAGTCATCACTTTTGGAAATTCATTGTACATAAAATAAAAGCTTTTTTTTTTTTTTTTTAATAGCCAAAGGTCTACCAGATCCTCACCTGTGACTGTAGAGGGAGGGAGTCAGAGACTGCGCTAAATCTATAGGTATTGGTCCCTTATGTGTTAAAATTATAACCATTCCTATATGTAACATATATATATATTATATTTATTTTATATATATATATATATTATATTTATCTTATATATATATATAATTATGAAAATTTTTTTCAGACCATTTAAAACATAGAAATCTGTGGAGTAACAAACAGTATTTTACAACTTTGGATTTCAAATTATTTTCATCACCATAGGTGACACATGGTTTATAAAATAAATAATGAAAATAATTAAAGCTATCTGCTTCTCAAAGTTGGAAGTTTCAAGTGAGGTAAAGTCCTCTGCAAATTTTAAAATCAAATGCTTTTTTAAATATTTTAATTTTTTAAAAGTTCATTTATTTAGATAGATATATGTGTGTATGTGTCCATATATATATATATATATATATATATATACACACGTATATATTATGTGTTCTATATTTTCATTGCATAATTGTGTATCCATAGTGTTTTGGTTTTTATTCCCTTTATTTAAATAGTATTATACTACATGTAATATTGGTGCCTTGCTTTTACTCAGTATTTCATTTATGTTGGTAGAGCTAACTCTAATTCATTCCAACTAGTACATAGTGTTGGAACTTAGGACACACTACCCCAAGATATGGCACCTTGGCATACTAAATAATATAAGTTTAAGGAATTTGAGAAAACAGCAGAGCAGGAAGGTCACTCTGATCTCCACCTCCACTTCTCTCCCAAAGCAGGTCATAAAACCCTCATGTAAGAGGTGCCCTCCCTATACCCACAGTAAAGGAGCATCTTTGTCTCCAAAGATGTGGGGATACCAGTTGAATCCAAATAAGCAGGCTTTGCTAAGTTTCCTCCAGTTTAACTACACCTATCTCATATTCTTTGGCCCTCCACATTTCTCTACAATTATCCACTTTTCATCAAGCCTAGAATAAAAACACTTAGGTTTAACTAGGCTCTGTTTCCTTGTAAGGCTTCTGTGTAACTTAAAACCTATATTAAATAAACATACATACTTTTCTCCTGTTACTCTCTTTTTGTCAGTTTAATTTTCAGACCCAGCCAGGAACCCTAAGAAAGTCAGGAAAATGTTTCCTCCCCTACAGTAGTATTCCGTTTACCAATATACCACAATGTACTCTTCCATGTTCCTGTGATGAATGCTAGGTTGTTAATAATTTTATTACTATAAATAATGAAACAGTGAGCACTATTGGTCTGGCACATGCCTTCTTGTTCATATGTGAAAGTCTAATACATAGAATATTTATTTTTGGATATAGATTATAAGATTGTTAGCCTTTTCCACCACATTGCAAATTGCTCTCTGAAGTAGTTGTAAAACTGTAGTAACAGTGGGAGTGTTTGTTTGTTTTTTTTCATTTCTTTACCAAAATGTAGTATTTTCTTTTTTTCATATGTTGGCACAATTTTATCTCAGAATTTCATAGCTACATCTATGAAAAGTTGGTACCACCACCATTGTCACTTTCATCTCTATAAACACCATCAGCTCCCTGATTCTTTTCATATGCACAGTTCTTAAACACTTATGTACAATAGAATGGACTACATACTGTAATCTGATATGTAACTGGGCATAGATCAAAACATCATAAGCAAAATCTTTATTTTGTTCACCATATATTAACTAGTGACAGTGAAAACAATTATAAGTCTGATTCAATAATAAAAAGGGGGGATTACGTAATCATTGATGAGGCCATACCACACTTACCATGAACTTCAAGGAGCCAAGCACAAAATTCTGCTCCTGCTTGAGTCAGACATGGCATCTGACCCATTGCTAAACTAGGAATTTGGTCAAATTATCAAACCATTTTTTAGCTCCTTTTAGCTCCTCTTCAAAATCCCTTCATTTCATGTATTTGAATTAAAGAGACTATGCTTAGTTTTGACCAAGCTCCTTTTTTTTAAAGTTGAAAAGCGATTTTTCAAATGTTGCGACCCAAAGAAGTGAAATAACTTGATGAAGTCAAATTACAACCTTTAACTTTTAACATGTTTTACCTGATTTTTTGGCAACCTAGGGCCCTGAAGTAAGGTGCACTGCCAAAACATGCTGACCCTCTTATCATGGAGAACAGTTCAAGCCATCCACATTTTGCTGCTCCACATATTCACTCTAACATCTCAACTATTACCTATTATTTGAGGACTTTTCTCCTTGCTTATCAATCTGGTAAACGAACTAACAAGTATTTACAGTGGCTTAATGCCCCATCTACCCTAGAAAATATTTGCCCTGGAGACAATTATTTTACTCAGTTTCTTTTTTAAGTCTCTCAAAAATATTTTTCTATAAGTATCAAACTAAGCTTCTTAAATGTAGGGGGAAAACAGAAATAATCTTGGAAGATTTTTATTATTGTTATTATTATTTTGATTTACTTAGGTATCTTTAAGAAAACTCCTCTACTATCACCCACCCCATAAAGTCCTGAGACAATAGCGCTCACCATTTAAATTCAAAGACACAAGCACAGCATGCTAAAGGAAGTAAGGCGAGTACATAGGTAACTGTTTTTAGTGCCTATTAAATATTGTTAAATTATAATGAAACATTTAAGAAAATATATGTGACATTCAAATGAACACCAAATGATTTCATTTCACACTAGTCAATATTAAATTAACTCCATATTACATGAAAACATTAAACATTACTGAAATAAGCAATAAAAGAAAATTATGCTGCAATATCACAAACATATCATTATTGGAAATTTGTTATTAAAAAAAAGAATAGGGTAAATATTGTAAAACTGTTTTAAAGTCGTTTATTTTAGAAATAATTAAAGGGAAATAACATCATACCAGAAGTTCCATTATGTGTTTTAAATCAATGAACAAATGGAACACACTCTAATGTAGGCAGGCATAAACAAATTGCAGTTTGCACAATGCAGTGCTTACTAAAGGTAATTGAAGTGACTGAAAATAACCAAATATCTAAACAATGTGTAGAGTCTATAAATGCTCACTTTTCTTTTTTTTTTTTATTTTTTTTTTACGTTTATTTATTTTTGAGACAGAGGGAGACAGAGTATGAATGGGGGGAGGGTCAGAGAGAGAGGGAGACACAGAATCTGAAACAGGGTCCAGGCTCTGAGCTGTCAGCACAGAGCCCAATGGGGGGCTCAAACTCACGGAGTGAGAGATCATGACCTGAGCCAAAGTCAGAGGCTTAAGTGACTGAGCCACCCACGTGCCCCAATGCTCACTTTTAAAATTATGTTTTAAAATTAAAAATTAAAATAACTGACTGAAGGGATTGCTAACCTAAACAGTCCTGAATTTGTAATAGACACACAGGATTGGCCAACTGATATGAATATTTAAATTGTTCCAAATTATGCACTTCATTAAAACAAAAAGTTTCTTTTGTCTTTATACCCATAACCATTATTTCCACACATTCATTCACATTGCAGACATATTTAAGTATTACCAATAATTTAAATCACTCAAGTGATTAGTTAAATTGCAGAAAACATAACACCATAATTATTCTACAATAATATTTTGATTAATTTGACCTCTGTTTAATCATGCTCAATAGATATTTATGGGTTATTTGATTAATGGGCCATTTTGATTTAGATTGATTCTGTAATAAACTCAAGGATACCAGTTTCATTGGGTTTTTTTGGTTAGTATTGTTCTTGTTTTGCTTTATCCAGTCATTCCTCGAAACACGCATACACACTTAACTGCATGCCCAATCTACAGCAAGCTGGGACACATACATAAGAGATCCTTAAGGAAATCGCAGATTCACATGGAAATCAGACACACAGGACATATTGTGTGGCTCACTGTGCTTGGGGACTATAGTCGAGCCCTAAGAGTCCAGAGAAATTGTGCGTGCTGGATTTGGGGCATCATCACTTTCTGGAAAAGAACAACCTGGGTGGAGTCTTGAAAGACTTTGTCAACTAGACAAAGTTGAGGAGAAGGATCAGTACAAACAGCTCAGTCCACCAAGCTCAGGAGACCATGATGCCCAGGTTAAGTGGTGAGATGAGCTTGGATGGAGTGGGAAACAAATGGCCACAGTAGGCAGGAAATATCAACACCAGGTCACAAGGGTGCTCATGCCATTGTGAGGAATTGGGGCTTGATGACCACATAGAAGCCCTTAAAAAATGTAAACAGGGAAATGGCATTATCAGATGTGTATTTCAGAAAGCCATTTTAGCTGCTTCGTTATTGTTAAATATTTCTTATAATTTACATAAATTAAGTAGACATAAGAGGAAGCTATGTGATGACCTCCCAGTATCACTCTGACCTGTATCTGTAGAAGGACTCAGAGCCTATGCTAAATATATGGGTACTGGTCCTGTAAATGTTAAATTGCAATAGTAAAGGAAAGGCTGGGCACTTGTTTGGTCCTTTGTGTCTGCCCGTTAAGCATGGAGGTAAACCAAAAGAGCTCAGGAGTAGAGCTGGAAGTTCACTAAAGTTAGGATGTGTAAACTCGTGGCCTGCAGGACACTTGTGGCCCATTTCCTGCTTCTCTTAACATAGTTTGTTGGAACACCGCCATATCCTCCTACCTTTACACATTGCCTATGGTTAGTTTTTCACTGTATTAGCAGAATACTCCCCAAAGAAACCATAGGGTATACAAGCCTAAAATATTTACACTCTGGCTCTTATAGACAAAGTTTGGCAATTCCTGACTTAAGAGATCACTCAGTCCCATGATTATTTTTTCCAAACAATCATACTTTATTTGCTCTTTATTTCTTCTTATACCCCACACATGCCTGGGATCATTTTCCTTCTGCCTGAGGTAAAACCTCGAGATTTTCTTCTGTAGTAAAGTCTGTCACAATGACCCTTCTACCTTTGCTTGACTGGGAACAATTCTTTTTCACCAACATTCATGAAATGTTTTCTGGGTTGCAATCATTCTCTTTTACACATAGAAGACATGATTCCTCTATCATTTGTCTTACTTTGTTACTGTTAACAAGGCAACTGTCAGTCTAACTCTTGCTCCTTTGAAGATAATCTTTTCTTTTTTGTTTGCCTCTGGCCTCTCTTAAGATTTTTCTCTTAGTCTTTTTTTTTTTCCCTGCACCTTCAATGTAATGTACTTAGTTGCAGATTTCTTTTTAAGTACCCTGCAAGAAATCTGTGGGCTTTTTGAATCTGCAGATTACTGTCTTTTTGGGTCTAGAAAATTCTCAACCACTGTCTCTTCAGATGTTCGCTGACCCATAGGCTCTCTTCTCTCTACCTAAGACTCTGATCCCCTGTCCCAGACCTTGTTAGGGTGTCATTCATGCTTATGTTTTTTTTAAGTTTATTTATTTATTTTGAGAGAGAGAGAGAGAGAGTGCAAGAGAGCACATGCTTGCATGTGTGAGGGGCAGAGAGAGGGAGAGAGAAAATCCCAAGCTGGCTCTGTGCTATCAGTACAGAGCACGACATGGAGCTTGATCTCACAAACCACAAGATCATGACCTGAGCCTAAACCAAGAGTTGAGTGCTTAACCGCCTGAGCCACCCAGCACCCCTGTTGTCCATGGTTATTAGTCTCCTCCTTGGGTCTTTCTGGTTTTTCTAAATAATTCTTTTCAAATAATTCATCTTCCTGTAGACCATGCCTGTCTTTAGCTCTCCTTAGCTTGTTAAGCCTACTCACAGAGATTTTAATTTCTATTCTGCATTTTTCCCAGATTTTTTTTTTTAATTTACTATGTCACTTTTTATAGTCCCAAGCCCTCTGCAAATATCTTTCAGTTGGTCCTTCATTTATTGAAGTTTTATCAGCATGGCTGTTTTGCAGTTGGTGTCTAATTATTCCAACATCTGATCTCTTTGCCTTTTGCTGCATTTCTGTTTCCATTTCTGCCCTTTCTGCATATCTTCATGGAGTGTGGCATATATTCGCACCTAGTTATTATTTTTCATGTGATGAACTTTCTACTTGAAAACTGTTTTTGGACTAATTTGACAAGCACTTTTTCAAAGAGAAAGGCCGTTGTTGCATCAAGTTCAGGGCTTGATACGGATAATTCAACACCTGACTGTAATTCTACCCAAGCTCTGCCACTTCCAGCTGACCCTCAGCCTGAGGGTCAACTCTTTAGGGTCTGGCTGACCAAGAAGGAATCAGATTCAACTTCCCGGGGTTGTGTACTTCTGGCCTTTGATTTTGGTCCCATTCTCAGAAGGTGTCTGCCAGAAAGTCATATACATTCAGGGCAGAATCACTTTCTGTGCTGGCATAAATCTCTGGTTTTTGTTATTTTTTCACTTTGGCCTGGTAATTCCTTATTATCCCGTTGTCTATGTGATGTTTTTAAGAAGCTTTTTTTTTCTTTTTGTAATATTTTATCCAGCTGTTTAAAGTTTTCGACATGCCAAAACCTGGCCCTCCCATTACTAGAAGGAAAAAGTTTTCTGAACTTGCATTTAAAAACTAAGGAGACTAGATTAAAAATGAAGCCTTACCTTTCTGCTTCCTCTGCTGCCTTGGTGGGGCAGGGGGAAGTTTCTCAGCCTATAACTGTCTGTACATGTAAAGGTCTATAGAAATGCTTCATGCTCTTTTTGCTCTGACATTATAAAAAGCTCATGATGAAATAACTTGAGGCCATTTTTGTCCATAAAGGGCTGTGGCTATGGCAGATAACCAGAACCCCAAGAACTGTCTGCTGGTGCTGCAGGAGACTGAGAAAACGGCAATTCATAGAAACTCTTCCACCCTTAGAATCTGGGCAGACTCTTATCTTTGGTAGATAGAGTGCTGGAGAAAGGATGTTATATGTTTTATGGGCAAAGTTTTAAGTATCTTTGAGCACATCCATTCTTACCTTCAGAACCCTGTGAATTTCACATGAATGAGCCGGTGATAGACTACCAGATGATTTGAAACCATGTAGGCAGATGCCCCAGTCACTCAAGCCATGGAACCTACCAGCTGACTACTGATCCATGAGCAATCTTACCTGAGATCAACTGAGATTACTCAAGTCTGTCCCAGACTAGAAGAACTACTTAGCCAAGCCCAGCCAAGGTTGTCAACTTGTGACTTCATGAGCTAAATAACTGGTTGGTCCTCAGAAAAAGCTAATTCATGTAGCTATGGTAGTTATTAAAATTATTCTTGTTGGGGCACCTGGGTGGTTCAATTGGTTAAGTGTCAGACTCTTGGTTTTGGCTCAGCTCATGATCTCAGGTTCTGAGTTCAAGCCCCTCATCAGGCTCTGTGCTGACAGTGTGGAGCCTGCTTTGGATTCTCTCTCTCCCTCACTCTGCCCCTCCCCTGTTCACTTTCTGTCTCCCTCTCAAAATAAATAAATAAACTTAATTTTTTAAAATTATTCTTGTTAAAGTCACTAATGACCTCTTAACTGTCAAATCAATGAGCATTTTTTCAGCCCTTATCTAAGGAGACCATTTGTATCATCTGACAGTGTTGGTTACTATTTAAAAATTCTGGATTTCTGTGACACCATACCTTCTTGCTTCTGCTAAAAGTTCTGCCCTGTTCTTTCTCCATTACCCTCACAGATTTTATTTCTTCTGGTTGTTCATATAAGTGTTAGCCAGATTTCAGTCTTCTTGCCACTTCTCTATCCATACACTCTCCTCTTAGCTCTCCTCCATTTTTTTTTCTTTCAATGACCATCTGTATGGTTATGATAACATTATCTCTATCATTGTAGAAAACCTCTTCCTACTTACAAACTTGAATATGTAATGTGACGCTTAGCTGACAGTTAGATACATGTCCCCAGGCCCTAAGATTGAACATATCCCAGAATGTGTAATCCTGTTCTTCTCTGCCACCTGCTGGCTGGCTGGCTACTCCTCCATTTCACATCATGTCACAAGTAGTCACCCAGAGGCCAGCTAGAGAAACCTGGGGGTGACACTGGACTCTGCTGAATTCCATCCTCCTCATCACGTGTCCTCTCTGTGTCCATCCCACTGCCCCAGTCCAGGCCTTCCATTTCTCTCTCCTGAAATACTGATCACTTCTGGACTAGTCTCCCTAACTCTAGTTTGTTTCTCTTATAGCTGTCTTAAACTTAGCTGCCAAAAGAAGTTATTAAAAACAAAAAAAAAAAAACAAGAAGCAACAAACTTTCAGAAGCTTAACATTTACTGCAGCAGATTCAGCAAACCATTAGCACATATGTTACGACAAGTATCTTCTCCCCCTCTGACAATCATCATGAAGTGATCTCTGCTTTAGTTCATGTTAAGTCTAGAATCCACCTCTATGAGACAGCCACTACCATTGACAAGGAGGTAACTTTAAAGCTGAAATCTATTTGACTTAGGATTGTCAGAGGTAAACAAAGCTGAACACTAACTTGTAAGGACAGATTTTAATCAGTAATAGGGAAGAGGACCCAGTAAGAACTGAACTCAGTTTTTATTGGTCCAGAGGTGACTGGGTATTTTAAAGGGAGAGTGAGCAAGTAGGAAGAGAGGCAAAGTCGGGGTCAGTAGAATCAGGGAAGAGAAAAATTACAAAGGATTGATCTGTGTAAATGCTGATTAGACCCACTGTGTCTGATAGCAGGCAAATAAGGAAGTTAGGACTCTGTCCTCCCACAGATACTGAGAAACTGAGACAATATCCTTTCTGATGTTCATATTTTAAAGGAATGATTTTCAGGTCCTTGAGAAAGATATTCGTGAATTGAAGGCAATAAATATACATCTCAAAGGGACGGGGAAAAATTCAATCGAAACCCCTTTTAGGAAATGCTCTAAAGAAAAGGTGTTTAAAGCCTATCTTCAGATGTTGGCTAGAAGGAAACAGTAAGTCCTTTTGGGACCCTTGAGTTTTCTCAGGCAGGCACTTTAAGGGAGACTAGAGTCATCCTAGGGATGAGGCTTTCGGCTGCCAGTAACTATGTTAGTGTTTGTTTAGTTCTTTTAATGTAGGAGGAGGCAAGTGGACAGAATTATTTGTGTTGAGAGTCTGCAGTGCTTATAGGCCAAGGTAGATACCTAGTCAATAGGAAGGACTAGAGGAGTCTGGCTAGAGGTTGGTCAAGCAGAAAATCTTTGTCAGGATTCAAGTCTAAACTCCTTAACCTTATATTTTAAGAATAGGGTAAGCACTTAGAAAATAGTGACTGATTGTTCCAGTTAATTATATTGCTGCATGGCAAATAACCTCCAAAGTCTTTACTTTATTCAAAATTATAATTTGGGCAAAGCCTCACCTCTACTCCATGCAGCACTAGCCGGTGCAGGTAAGCTGGGGCTGCAGCATTTACTGCCAGAATGGGTCATTTACATGCCTCGCAAGGTTGGATTGACAGTAGGCTGGGTGGTCAGCCAGCGCAGTTGGGAAGGAACTTCTATTTCTGTGAAAGTCTCTGCATGTGGCTGGTTGGGCTTCCTCACAGTATGGTGGCTGGATTTTAAGAACAAGAATTATGAGAGGCCCACAGTAGAAAAAGATTCCTAGGACAGAACCTGGGAAGTCTCAGAAGGTCACTCTAATCATATTTTATTAACCAAGCAAGTTGATAAGGCTGGCCCAGATTTAATAGGTAGGGATGTTGATGAGGAGAGTGTCAAAAGTGTGCCCATTTTTAACCCACTGTACTGAATGTCTGAATGAACATAGTCAATGAGGAATATTTATTAGCTGTCGCTGTCCATATCTTCTGAATTAGCTTTTCCATTGCTTCTTGACCATTTTCCTCCAAAATAAACAAAAATACAACCACTCATTATTCCTCTCTTGTATCTTCCTTTCTTTGCCTCCTTGTTGATGCTGTGTCCTCAACCCAGAATGCCCATCCATTCTCCTACTATTCACTCTATATAACACTACAGTTCTTTTAAGATGCAACTCTATTTTCTTTCATGTATCATTTTATGAAACATCTAGATGCTCTTCCCTTGGATTCTGTCCAACTCCATGTGGATCCCTATAAATACTCCTGTGTACAGTTTTGCAGTGTTTTGGTGATGTGCCCATTTACCTTACTAGATATCTTTATATCCCGAGCATTTAGCACAATTCCTGATAATTATAAGCATTCAGTGGTTCTAAATTAAACAACAACAACAAAATGCCTACAGGAAAACACTGACCTCCCCAAACTCCAGTAATACTTGTGGACTCAACATCATCTGAGAATTGGTCATTCAGTCAGGATTATGATTCCAAAATAACTAAGGGCTATAAGCAACATTTTCTCTTATCTCAGGGAAATTCCCAAGGAGTCCTATGCTCTATAGGCAAGTGTCATTTGACAAAGGGTTGTGAAATCAGGTTCACTGCTCTTTCAAATTCTGCCTGGTGCTATGATTATAGTGCCTAAGTAGCTTGAATTTCCTGGGCAAGAGTACACTATGCGGTAATAATTCAGAAGCTGTTTTTTTTGTTCTTGAAACATATGGTGCTAGCTAAGATTTATCTTGGGAAAAGCTGGTCAGGAAGGGAAAATGCTGAAGAGCTGAAACATCCTCCCAACAGCTAAGGAAACGATAGAGGGGCACTGGCGTCCTTCCTTGGAGAGCTCAGGCTCTCTGCCAGTTTGTGGTCCATATGTTGGACCCAGAGAGCTGCTCCCGTTATAATAATGATTGCCTCAAGTTGTGTGGGGCTGATATTCCCCCAGAGGGCTCACGGTTTCAAGCATACCTAAATGCACTCTGTTAGACAACACAGCCTCAGAAAAATGGATTAGCACTTCTAAGAAAAGAGTTTATTTTTATTCTTCCTGGTTACAGAGTTGCAGGTTGGCTCCTGGAGAATAAGTTCTGTTTTTGCACCACACTGATGTTCAGTTGGGTGCAACATTTATTCTGGTGAGAGTACAGAGCACAGAATGTGAGAAGAGAGAAAATCTGTCTCTTGGCTTATCTCTTGTAAAAGAATTTGCAACAGGGCTAAGGCTACCTGAAATGAATAACATCCTGAAAGTACAGTCTGAATTTACCTGTGATTCATTATTTATTTACATGAGCCAATAGTTTGATCAAGGAATAAAAAAATTTACTTGATTTGTTTTATGTGCTCTTTTTTTTTTTTTTAATTTTTTTAATGTTTATTTATTTTTGAGAGACAGAGACGAAGACAGAGCACAAGCAGGAGAGGGCAGAGAGAGAGGGAGACACAGAATGCAAAGCAGGCTCCAGGTTCTGAGCTGTCAGCACAGAGCCCGATACAGGGCTCTAACCCACAGACAGTGTGATCATGACCTGAGCCCAAGTTGGACACTTAACTGACTGAGCCACCCAGGCGTCCCTATGTGCTCTTTTGTAATATTTGTTTTATCTATGTACTCAACCAATCCCTTCCCCTACTCTCCTTCACCTCCTCTTTCCCTCTCTCCTCTCCTCTTTCATTCTCTCACTCTCTTTGCATGTGTGTGTTTGTATAAATTAAATATGCAATTATATATGTATATGGAAATAAATACATATATAACTATATACCATTTGCATGTATGCATATTCAATATAAATCAAACTGTCCGGTTGAGTGAATACAATAAACCTAGGATGTGAATTTTATACTCAGATACCTTCTAGGTAGAAGAGTAAGGGTTAGTTTCCTAGCATTAGCAGAAAAAAAAAATAGGTTAGTAAGCTTGTAAATATTATGTACTTGGGGGAGGAAATTTTAGGAAAATATTGGCAATAGTAAAAGGTAGACAGGAAGTTGAAGAAAACTCTAAATTAAAAAGAGAAAAAAATTGTTAACTTCCTATAGGAAGGAATGGTGTTATATGAATAATAAAATTTAGTTACAATAATGATTAATAATGGAGAATGACTGAAGTAAAAATATTCTGATTAAAGTATTTTAATGGTTTTTAAAGGTGGTTTTATTCTAATCTCCATACATCAGACTTAAAGAAAGAGGCTAAGAGAGTAAAGACTAGTGTTACTACACTCATAGCAACAATTTCTAATCAGCTTATCCAGGAAATACATGTTCTAGATAGGATAGCCCGATTTCCTCTGTATATAAATTTGAGCGTGTGTGCATTCACATTCATTCTGTTATAACTGAAAGCATGCCATTTGCTGGAGGAGGTTAAATAGTTCCCCTTAAATATGAATATGTTTGGAAAACCCTTTTTCAGAAAGAATAGAAATGTTAATTTCAACCCAGTCATTTCCAAATTATAATAAATTACTCTAATCTGAATAAATGAGTTTGTAGTACTATATTTAGAAAATACATAGTTAAAAAGAAACATTCTAATAAAATAATTGTTCTCAAAAAGGTGAAATTTAAATTGAGAAGTCAAAAGCAGATGTAACCTGAATATTTGGCCAATCCCATTAAGATAGATGATAGGAAATCTCAGTGTTTCCCTCAACCTCCATCAAAAGAAAAAAAAAAAAAAAGTGTTCCTCCAAAAACCGAAACATATCCATATCCCATTTAAATCAGCCTTTCTTGTGTTGGCTCATTATAATGCTGTTTAAATCCAAAATATTTTATAAAATATGTTTTATAAACAGCTAAATATCTTACCTTATGCTATCATCCAGACTATGCTCTTAACCCATGGAAGCAAGCACTGCGGATTATGTGACCTATTCTAATCCCATGAATATTATCCAGTCACAGGGCCAACATTCTCAGCCAATAAGCACTCTGTGTGTTCCAACTTGAGTTTAATGTACTTTATTTATTTTGCTGCACCCTCTAATGGTGCTTCCATTTATCTTATAGTAAACAGGTTTGATCTCTCATGACTAAAAGGAGCCTCTGCCAAACAGGGATACCCAGCTGAATACACTGGGTGTTAAAATAGTAGTGTTGTGGTGTTTGTAGATACCTTCAACAAAATGGCTGAAGAAAGAGATGAATAACAAAGAATGGTAGGAAACCATGGGTGTCAAAAAAAAAAAAAAATGATTCAATCAATTAGTGTAAATAACCTCTTGAGCAGTGGTCCTAAAACTCAGGCGAGTGTCTGAATCACTTGGAAGTCTGGTTAAACCACAGCACAGAATGCTAGCCCCATCTTGAGTTTCTGTTCAGTAAGTCTGGGGGATGGCCTGAGAATACTTACTTCCAACAAGTTTCTAGGTGATACTGATGCTGTTAGCTGGGGAGCCCACTTTGAAAATCATTTTTCTAGAGCAAAAACTATTAAAAAGGGTTCTTCGAGCTGAATTTTGTAATGCCTGAAGTTCTAAAACCTCCCACAAAAGACCACCAGAGTCGTAAGTCAAAGCCAAGCAGCAAGGGTCGTTTATTGCAGGTTCGAACCTGGTCCTCTGCGCACTCGTCGCCGGTGACGCAAGAGGCCACGATCAGGGTTGGTAGACAGAGACAAATAGCACAGGGGAGGTTTCAAATTATGAGGGGCCTGGTTAGTTGATTTTAAAGTAAGGACATTTGTTGTTCTCTGATTGGGCGTCCTTTGTCTGTCCTTTGGTGGGAAGGCTTTGTCCATTACTTGTGGCTGGAGGAAGAAAGGGGGAAGGGGGTAGGTGAGGAATGTGCTAAGCAAGCAGGTTTACAGAAGCGAGAAATGCCGGTTAGTTTATGTACAATCATTCATTCCATTACATATCAGACTACATTTAGGAAGTTTTACAGCCCATTCTACTACACAGCGGGTTACAATCAGGAAAGGTCTCACAATGCTCATAGCAAACAGCAAGCAAAACAGACTTCTCAGCAATTGTATTTCTTATCAAAGATCCATAATAAGCAGAAAAGAGAACCTAGCTTTAAACTAAGGCAGGGCTGTCATTTGGATTCAAAGCTGTTCCTTTCAAATTTCATCAGAATTACTAAAATTTTACTTTGAGAATTGTTTCAGAAGAGCAAAAATGGTGCTACCTGGCTAACTTCCATAAGGAAAAAAAAAAACACATATAGAGTAGGGTTTATAGTCATTTTATATTGCTTTTCTACTGAATGATGAGTGAAATGTGAATATTCAGCAAATTTAACTAAGAAAAAAAAATGTCAGTCCTAGAATTATCTAAATTCCTGCCCACAGTAGACTTCCACATTCATTACTACTCTCCTGTTTTGGCTACTCAGTCTCAGAATAACATCCTGGAAAACTGTCATTATGCAAACCTTCTCCACCTCTTTTTTTTTTTTTTTTTTTTTTTTAAATGCTGATATGCTACCCTCTCACCTCCTCAAAGCTTCCAGACTCTGATTTCCTCTTTTTCTCTTTTTTTTCTCTTTTCTCAAGTTCTCAGTTCACTCTCTTCTGCCTCATTATTTTTTCTGAAGCCAAGTCATTACCTAGATTTTATGGGTAAACATCACAATCATGAAGAAATAACTATTTCTTTCTATGATTAAAAATATCATTGTTTTCTTGTCATTCTTGCACATGGCCAAAATAATCCAATCTATGGGGCACTCGGGTGGCTCAGTTGGTTGTGTTCAACTCTTGGTTTCGGCTCAGGTCATAATGTCACATTTTGTGGGTTCAAGCCTCATGTGGGGCTCTGTGCTGACAGTGCGGAGTCTGCTTGGGATTCTCTCTCTCTCTGTCTCTCTCTCTCTCTCTCTCTCCCTTCCTCCCTCCCTCCCTCAAAATAAATATTCTTTAGAAAAAGCAAAATAATCTAATCTAGTCGTATTTTCCCTTCTGACTTCTGTATTACTGATCATTGATAGAAAAATATGGTATAGCCATCCTGTGAATATGCAACTGGAAATGTGTGAGCTCCAATATTAGTTGGGCAGGAGTTATACATGTCCTTGATTAGCATCTCCTGTCATTGTCCCCAATCTCTATTTCAGCTTCTCCTCACTGAGGTCCCTTTCTCACTATTGATGAGGTAGCATAAAGCAAGCTGTCAGGCCACAAACACCTCCCTCCCCCAACTAGGTGGGATATGTGGGATATTCCTTGGGCACTCCTGGTTGCCCAAGAACAAAGAAAAGGGGAAAAACAAATAGTTAACTGATAGAAATCATTGTCCTGCAGGAACTAAGTTTTCATCACACCTCTATAGTGAAGTAGGAAACAAAGACAGAAGGAAATGGCAGATAGAACTAAATTTCCTCATAACCTGCAGCCCATTGACAAATACTTGAGGCTGGCAGAGTAAACCATTTATCCAGGAACTCCCTACTGTCTTAATGTTAATGCTTTGCTAGAGGGAAAAAACGACCTTAGCTTGACAATAGCTAGGCCTCCACTATCCTGTAAGTCTTCTTTAGCATATGAAAATCTCACTGGAAATTTCCCCTGGACTTTTACCTCCCCTCCCCCCCAACTCCATAGTATAAAACCAGTCTCTCATGGTCCCAAGGCAGCTCTTTGGGCAGGGGTCCTGTCCCCATGCTTCAATAAAATCAACTTTTTGCACCAAAGACATCTTCAAAAATTCTTTCTTGGTCATCGGCTCTGGACCCCACAAACCCCACCATCACCCCCCCCAACCCCCCCCCAAAAAAAACCCTTATCAAATGCCTCTCTATCACACTCTGGAAAGATTTTTCCTCCCATGCCAGCCACATAAAATAATAATAGTAAAAATAAATAATAGTTTTAATAATAGCCACCAGTCAGTTGTCTCCTTCCACTTCCTTCACCCATCCCTATGCTGGTACTTCTGTCTGCACTAGTCTGTACAGCCTCATTGCTTCCTGCATCGGAGGAACACAGAAGAAACAAGAGACTCAGAGGAACACAGAAGAAACAAGAGCCAGCACATGCGTAGTGTTGGCTAAGTACCCCCATTTCACTTTATATGTCCCCTCACCAGAGGAGCACCTGAGAAAGTAGGCAACACTTAAAAGTTCAGAAACAGGGTCCATTGTTGTTTTAAAACAAAACCAAAACCTCACCAAACAAATCATTTCTTTCCTGGCCTGTCTCCTAAACTAGACTGTGCACTTTTGGTTCCCTGTGACTCTTGCCTTTCATCTCTGATTCCAACAGCCAGCTCAGGAGCTGGGACATCACAGGGACTGCTCAGTAAATGAATCAGTGGGTCATTCCTCTTTTTTTCATTGTTCTAATTTTTCCTGACTCTTACGTGGTGCTCCATAGCTATTACCACTTAGTTTTCTCTTCTTCACTATTACGTGGTAAAATATGTTTCATTTCCTTATCCACTTGCCTGATGTTTACATCTCATTTTTTAAAAGTGTAAGTAAGACATAAAAGTGCAAAGAAAAATTCTACTCACCCAGAGGTAACCTTCACTGGCATTCATTAAATGACATTCTGAACACAACTCTATGCATATTTAAATTTTTCAATCCCTGGATCTCATGCTGGTTTCTTTCAGTTCTTATCCCTATTTCAAAGCAGGTAGTGGGAAGCCATGGTAGTGAAAGCTACTTGGAGTAGCTATTTGAAGAATAGAGGGTGGAGCAAAATGTGTTGGGGTGGGGGGGGCACTTGCCTTGGAACAAACTACAATTTCATTCAGGTTTGTTGTTTCAAACCCCCTCTCACAAAATCTATTATGACTTCCGATTTAGGAGCATCTCCCTGTTCAGCGTTTGGCTTTTAGGGCAAAACTGCAGCTCACAGTGAACTCCTATGGTGCAATCAGATGATTTCTGCTTCCCCCTCCATTCTCACTCTTATGTCCAACCACCTCCCCTAGCTAGGAAGCAGAAAGGAAGACAATACAATGACACCTCAGCAGGGATCCACGTTAGGTGTTTCTCTCCTGTTCTGCCTTGTACCTTTGGGTCTACACAGGGTCACTTTCTCTTCCTCCCTCAAACCATGCACATTTCTGGACTCTGTCGACACTCTCCACAAAGAATTTTTGAATCACATTTTCAAGACCATCTTACTTTTTAGAGAAATTGCCAAGTCTGTGGTTACCTAAAGTCTGAAGAGCTAAGTATCAGCTCTAAGGCGCCATAAACATTTTGGTCCATATTATAGTGTATGACACAGATATTTTTAATTTTAGGTTTGCAGTTAGGGTCCTTTCTTAGCACTTTGAAAAAAAAAATGTGTCCCCTCTATTCCCCCGCCCCCTCCCCCCGTTGTCTATATTTGTTCAGTGAGACTTAAGGGAAGGAGTAGAATAAAAATGACTTACCTCTGCCATTTTTCATCAGAAGCCCTGTCAATTTGCTTTGAAATTATCTTTATGAACAATGTACTGGAGAGGCAGGAATTACAAAGAAAAAAAATGAAACCTGTTTGTAGTTGTACTTTGCTCTGGGAAAGGCTTCCTTTTGTTTTTATTTGCCCCACAGCTGAGTTCAGTTTCTCTTCTCTCTAAGTGTGGAGAAGTCCCCCCTTATCTGTGATTTCTTCCTCTGCAGTTTCATTCCTCCCACAGACTGTCTTTCAGAAGCGGATGATCCTTCTTCTGATGAATTGTCAAAAGGTCAATAGTAAGCCTAATGTTAATGTCATAGTACCTGTGTCATTCACCTCATTACTTAGGCATTTTATCTTCTCAGGTCATCACAAGAAGGGTGAATACAGGGCAGCACATATTTTGAGAGAGAGACCAAGAGAGACCACAGTCACATAACTATATTATGTATAATATGTATATGACAGTATATTGGTATAATTGTTCTATTTTACTGTTATTGTTCATCTCTTACTGTGCCTAGTTTCTAAATTAAACTTTATCATAGGTGTGTATGTACAGGAAAGGAAAAATCACAGTATATACAGGGTTCAATACTATGCATAGTTTCAGGCATCCACTGGGGGTGGGGGTGGGGGTCTCAGAATATACTCCCAGCTGAGAAGGGAGAGCACTGTACATGCAGCCCACCTGCCTCTGCCTTTTGTTGTCTGGTGTCATAGCTTGTTTGTCATTCAACTGAGAAAAACACCCTGTTATTAGTATGAACTGAAAACAGTCACAGTGGTGCTCTGGGACTTTCCAGGCAACACCATTAAATAGTGATCCTGAATCTAGCTACCCAGAGATGCTACCACTAACAGTAACCACTGTTGAGTGCATGCATCATGCCAGACAGTCTGCTAAGGGCTTTCATACATTTTAATCGCCTCAGCAACCTGGAACTTGTCTGCTTTACACACACTTTTTTTTTTTTTAAAGTAGGTTCCAAGCCAGCGTGGAGCCCAACATGGGGCTTGAACTCACGACCCTGAGATCAAGACCTGAGCTGAGATCAAGAGTCCGATGCTTAACCGACTGAGCCACCCAGGTGCCCCTTATATAAGTTTTTTAATAAAGAAACTAAACCAAGAAAGCTTAAATGATTTGTACTCCTTCCTCATACTAATAGATGGTGGACTCTCTCTGCTTTACTCCAGACTATGTTCTTGAACACCATCCAAATACCAAATAACTCACTTTCCAAACAATTTGTGTCTATTATCATGTGATTCATACATTATCACCTCACTAATTTGTTCATTTTATTACTCATTTCCACAATGGTTCTGCCACTCTTTTTAACATAAAACATCCCATCCAGTATTATAAAGCTAGTTTATATCTCATCTTGTTCTTCCCCTGATTTCTCAGCATGAAGTAGTATTTCTTTTTCTCTTCTACTAAGGTATGTCTGTTTCTAACCCTTGTTTTTAATGTCCCAGTTCATGTTAGAAGAACACTTACCATCTTTAGCTGTGTCTTTAGGTCTCACGAGTATACTTTACATGTCCTACACTATCTGGTACACAATTGTTGCTCATTTTAGTTCTCAGTACTTGATTTCAACAAATAATGTAAAGAGAGAGACATGATAAAATGGAGAAAAATAACATAGCACTTGATATAAGAATATTTAAGGGATACCTGGGTGGCTCAGTTGGTTGAGCATCTAATTCTTGATTTTGGATCAAGTCACAATCCTAGGGTCCAAGGATCGAGCCCTGCCTTGGCTTCTGCACTGGGCGTGGAGTCTACTTATGATTCTCTCTCTCTTTCTCTCTCTCTCTCTCTCTCTCTCTCTCTCTCCTCTCTCTCTCTTTCTCTCCCTCTATCCCCTCCCCCACTCATGTGCACACATGCTCTCTCCTCTCTAAACCTAAAAAAAAAAAAAAAAAAAAAGTCTAAGTTTAATTCTAGCATGTACTAGCTGTGTAATAGTAGAAAATGCAGTGGAGGGCACTGGACCTCATATTGTCCTATGGAAAAATGGTAATAACAATAACAATATTGGATTACTTTTCACTTTAAAGAAAATCAAATAGAATAATGGATGTAAAAGTGTTTTATAACTTGATGAAGTGCTATGTAACTGTATTATATCATCGTTACTAAAAAAAAAGTTGATTAATTACTTAATCGACTTTTAGGCAAGTATATAGACAGTAAAAAAAAAAAAATTCAAAGCTGAGACTGTGAACCTGAAATACAGTTGTAGTTGTTGAAACTATCTTTCCTTCAGGAGAAGTTACCTGGCTCTGCATTGCCTCAGGGGGTTTTCATCACCCATTAAGGTAAAAAGGCTAGAATCTAAAGATCAGGAAAAATAGTCGAGGTAAGGTAACAGTCTAGCTGGAATTCAATGAAACAAACCAAGATAAATAAAAACCCACCTTGGAGAAGAGGTAGAACTGTGGAAACCATTACTGATGGACTACACAGAGAGCTAGAGGTACACAGAACAGCAGAAATCCAGGGGTTCCATTTGAATCAGCTAACGCAGGCTGTCACATATACGTAATGGTATGTATGCATCACAGATCCCAAAACAAGACTGTAAATCTCCACAATGAGTTATATAATATCCTAATACAAAGAATATACTAGAGCTCCTGGGCGACTCAGTCAGGCTTCTGATTCTTGATACAGGCTCACGACAGGATCTCCTGGTGATAAGATGAGGGCCTGCATCGGCCTCTGCACTGACAGCACAGAGTCTGCTTGGGATTCTCTCTTTCCCTCTCTCTGCCCCTCCCATGCTTGCACTCTCCCTAAAAAAAATGAAATAAGAAGAAGATTTAAATATAAAATGAAAAAGAAGCAAGAGTTTACTACAGAACTGTCCAACAGAAAAAAAATTCTGGAGCTGGACAACAAACCAACTCACCCACCCCAAGAAAAGCAGACCTAGAAGAAGACAAAGAACTGGAGGAAGGAAGCCTTTGGCGTTCACGGAATACAGAGAGGGCAGCCATACTGTGTGGCTTTTTAATAAAGCTGCTGGAGAATTTCTTTCCATCACACTTCCAGAAGAGCCCTCAAAATGGGAAACAAAACTTGTGCACCCGGTTTAACTTGCAGGCATGGTTTTCTTACATTCAGTCCAAGGCGATTAAAAAATCATAATCGGGCACCTACGTGGCTCAGTTGATTGGGCATCTGACTCATGATTTCCGCTCAAGTCCTGATTTCAGGGTTTGCGAGACAGAGCCCTGTGTGCCTGTGCAATGTGAGCGCAGACCCTGCTTGGGATTCTCTTTCTCCCTCTCTCTGCTCCTCCTCTGCTTATACGAGGGTGCACACACTCTCTCTCTCTTAATAATAATAATAATTCAACAACAACAACAATAATACTAATTAACACTTTGAAAAAAGACTATACCATACTGAAGGACTACACTATCCTTTATACGATTATTTGCCATTTGTAAAAGACAGTTAACATTGAAAATGAAACTTTTTATGCTTAATCCAGACTTTAAAATGGATACTTATACAAAGTTTATTTAGT
Organism: Panthera leo; assembly: GCF_018350215.1. Classification (NCBI taxonomy): domain Eukaryota; kingdom Metazoa; phylum Chordata; class Mammalia; order Carnivora; family Felidae; genus Panthera; species Panthera leo. Next base: position 121,680,336 of record NC_056686.1, on the reverse strand, counting down.
TTGCTTTGGAGGGAAACCAAATTTGGAGAAATAGCTATACTTTCATGTCACATACTGTCTAGGAAACAGTATACACCTAATAAATATTTGTTGAGTGAATCAGTGAAAGCAGCCCCTGGAATATAAGCAGAGCAGCCTTTCTGGGTAAAAGACAAGGCTGAAACCGGAATTCTTTTGACCCATGAGTGCTGGGACATTAATTATATTTAAAAACTTGAATTCTAAAGGAGTGTAAACTTTAGGGAAATGCATAATATGTCACTTAATATGTTCTTTGTTCTATTAAGTGAATTTCTTGGCATTTATGAGAGTGTATCTTGGCTCTGTGTGGACACACTTGTGAACTACTTCAAATAGATCTTTTTTATCTTTAATTTTCTAACAATGGAGAAATTCTGCTTTGTGTTCATGAAACATACATTTTCAAAGATATTTTATGAAACTGAATGGATAATTTAGGGATAAAAATGTGACATATGTTACAGTGTATTTTCTTTTAAAACTGAGTGGAAGACTTTGAGACTTACTACTCTTGGATTTTTTTAGGGGTGTCATGTAACTCTGAAGTATTGAGAAGTAAATTGTGGGGGCACCTGGGTGGCTCAATCGGTTTAGTGTCCGACTTCTGCTCGGGTCATGATCTTTCAGTTCATGGGTTGGAGCCCCACGTCAGGCTCTGCACTGACAGCTCAGAGCCTGGAGCCTGCTTCAGAATCTGTGTCTCCTTCTCTCTCTGGCCCTCCCCTGCTCATGCTGTCTCTCTCTCTCTCTCTCTCTCTCAAAAATAAATAAAGATTAAAACAATTTTTTAAAAAAGTAAATTGTGAATGATGGAGTTCATGTTTCTGAAAATGAAAAGAAAAAAACATTCATATTTTAAGTTTAAACACTTACTTTAACATAGTGATGTGCCAATTAAAATCAAGTACATGTCATTTAAATAGGTTTATTCTATTCATATGACAGCAGCTGACCTTTATGGTTATGCTTTACTGCAACAAAAGCTTTGTGGCTGTTATTCAATTTCTAGTGTGAATTGACTGAAAATGATAAAAGGAGTCGAATATCTAGACTGGGTATATGTCTTGGGAGAAAGAAAAATTATTTTCCCACCTCCAGCAAACTTTCTCATTGATCATAAGATTCAAAAGGCAATCCTCAAGACTGTAATTTACAACAGGTGGTAAACTACTTCAACTGTAATACACAGAATGAAATGTAAAGGAGATAGTCTTTGAGTAAAATGGGAAGGTTTTATTGAATTGTAAGCTTCCTGTCTTATTCAATTTTACATCCCCTAGACCTAGCACAATACTTATTTTGAAATAGAAGTTCTATGAGTATTTATTGAGGTTAACAAAATTTGACTATTGGAATTCAAGTGTAGTTGAATTATGTAAGCAATTATTTTTTCTTAACTAGTTATACTTAGCTAACGGTGACAAACAGCATGAAAATGGACACAGAAATAAGTATACTGAAGTTTTGCAAGCATTTTCTGGAAAGGACCAGATAGCAAGTATTTTAAACTTAGAGTATCAAAAAGAAAAATTGAGGCTATTGTGTGGTACCTATATACCTATTTAAAATGTAACCATTTAAAATCATAAAAACGCTTCTTATCTCACAAGCCATACAAACACAGTCAGAAGGCACACTTGGTTCTTGGGCTGTAGTTTACTGACCTCTGAAGTAGATCCCTATGCAATAAATCTGAAGATTTTGTTCACGTAGGTGACCTAAATATTTCTGTAGATTTGGTCCTTCATGATGCAAATTTATGGACAAAATGGTAATCAGGTGATGGATTGAAATCAATTTCCTGTGAATTTAAAGCAAACAATTGAAATGAATTGTTTAATTGTGCCTTTCTGTCACACATAAGTTAGCAAATTCTGGGAGCTCTGTGGGTGATGTGGATAATAGGGCTTAAATAAGTGTGGAGATGCTACTGAGAATGACATCATTGGAGGAAAGAAAAATCAATGGAATTTAAAGTGCTCCTTAGAAAAGGGATGGATTTAGATAAAAGGAACATATCCTTCCTGGCAGTAGGAGGAAGTTCACAGGCAAATGGACTTTGGAAACAATGTGAGGGTGAGTTACTTGGAGTAGGAGCTGCTACTTGCTCTATAGGCATGACAGGTCATTGTCCTTGAGGTCTGACTTCCGACACAAGAGTATCTAGCACTGGGAAATGTTAAACACAAGTGAGGTCTGTTCAGGAAACTGCTACTCTTTGCCAATAGGAATTCTGCATTTCTAACTGAACATGTGCAATAAAACATATGTGAGCAATGGAAATTAACTGTAATCAACTTATTTCTGTGTTTTAAATGAGATTAGACTGTGGTTCATTAATGTTGCATTATAAAAGGAGTCACATGACATTTTCCAAACTGTAAGGTATCTTACATATAGTACCTTCAAGTGGCATAATAATAAAATTTGAAAAACTATGAGATGGGCAAAGCCCTTAAATGTTCTGAGCCTTAGCTTTTTCGTGGGTCAAGTGAAGAGACTTTACCTAACGATTGCTGATGAGCTATTTATCTTTGAAATGCCAGGAAGCCACAAACTTTCTATAAGTTAAATAGCTAAAGTGCAAAATTACTCACTAAACCACCCAAGGTACACAGATGTAAACATATATAAACATATTAATGTATAATGATTTAATATGTGAACATATTATTTCAACCCTAGACCCATAGTTCCCAAACTATATGTCAAAGTGCCCTAGGGAGCCACAGTGAACTTACAGAGACATTTGTCAGACACTGTGCAAACTTTTATACGGACATACAGGTTTCCCTCACTATCCAAAAGTTGGCCAAGCCTATGAAATCATTCATCAGCCAAAATGGCATAAAGCAAAGCAGCAGTTACCACTGATTTATGTGGACAAAATATATGAGTGTTCCCAGAACCAAAAAGTAACCTCTGTTAGGCTTTTCTGAAACCAAACATCATTAGCAGATGCTAATATCTTGCTAACGAATGTACAAAATAAATAAAATCTCTCAGATGTTGAGACACGTCATTCGAAGCTATGACGGCTTAGTGCCAAGATGCTCGGTGTAGACCCAGGGGAAGAGCTTGGCGGGGCCTCACTTGTGGCTCAAGTGCCCACTGCGTCTATAGCAGCTTCCTACAAACCAAACGATGAACACTATTCTTGCTTTTCACTTTATATATATATACATATATATACGTATATATATATGTATATATATATACATATATATACATACATATATATACATATATATATGTATATATATGTATGTATATATATGTATATATATATATGAAAATCCTCTTTAGATTTATTTTGGTTAGAGAAAACAGGTAGTAGTATAGGTCTTTCATGAAAGCAAAGTGCCATAACGTGAACTTGCAAAAAGTGGAAGGTACATATAGTTCAGTTTCAGCTCGTTCCTTTTAACCATGTCCTATCTTTTAGAAACTGGCTTTCAGCTCGTTCCTTTTAACCATGTCCTATCTTTTAGAAACTGGCTTTTTGGCAGTTGCTTTGACAAACAGCAGGTACCATGTGAAAATCAAGGTGAAACAGGAAATGATGGGTACTGTGTAATCCAGTTCCAAGTCCTGAGAAGTGGCACAATGCTCAACAGGTTGTTAGGACATAGACAATCATTACTTCTTTCATTTATTTTGTATTGTTTATGTTTATTTATTTTTGAGAAAAAGAAAGACAGAGAGTGAATAGGGGGAGGGGCAGAGAGAGGGAGACACAGAATCCGAAGCAGGGTCCAGGCTCTGAGCTGTCAACACAGAGCACAAATTGGGGCTCAAACCCACAAACTGGGAGACCATGACCTGAGCCAAAGGCAGACGCTTAACCGACTGAGCCACCCAGGCTCCCCAACAATCATTACTTCTTAAAAATATTACTATGTCACTAAGCATGCTGTGAACCAAGAAAATTTGGGACCCTCTGACATGATATGTACATCATTTCTGGGTCATGTCTTTCTAGTACATTTGATTTTCTAAGGCTTATTAAGCCAAATATTAAGTATAACTGTCAGAGTAATTGTAATTTAAAAACTCAATCACATTTGCTTTTATTCTGCACTGTTCTAACCACAAAACCACCTAGACTTACAAAGCAACTCCTGACCCACAAGATGTAAGCGTTCCTAAAGAATTGCATGCAACCCTAAAAAACCATTTTTCCATAATAATATGGTGGTAGTGGGCAAGGGAGGGAATTTTAGTCATTCTCAGGAGACATTACATTCATTATTATTATCTTAGAGAGAGAGAGAGAGAGCACGAGTTGGGGGAAGGGGCAGATGGAGACTCTCTCTCCACCGGGAGCCATTTGTGGCCTTCATCACAGTACCCTGGGATAAGGACCTGAGCCAAAATCAAGAGTCAGATGTTCAACTGACTGAGCCACCCAGGCACCCCTAATTATAATTTTTAATGTTATATTATATTTCCATTCATTCCTAGGAGTATGATGAGAATTTAGAACTGTGGGATGACTGCTAGATGGAGAAAGAAAGTAAGCAGAGAAGATTCACTGGGGTTTAAAAGTCTGAACAGGCCATCTGCATGAATTTGTTAAGGTGAGGTCCCATTAGTGAGTATGATTCGTGGGCAAGCAATCATTAAAATGCGAAAACTTTTGTGAGTAAGTAGTAAATTGTCCTTTCCATGAAGGTATAAGTACTCCTTAAAGGAGAAGAAAACTTCAGACTTTTATTCCTACTAATGTACCAGTTTCAAAGACTGAGCTTCCTGCTGGAGAAAACTTTAATGTCATAAGTAACTGTACCCAGTATACATGGGAAACTAAACCCAGCAGAAATTAAAATATGGATCAAAGTAACACACACACACACAATCAAAAATTGCTTGCCTACATAAACTGAGAAAAATCTCTCTTTTTCAGCAGCATGATGCAATGCAATGTACAGGTGCAAAGGAGCAAACAGACCACAGTAAGTCAGAGAAACAGGAAATCAACACCAGCACAAAGGCTGGTGTTTTAAGAATTAATCTTAACTACGTACAGAAAGAGTCAGAGGAGCCCCACCAGATGTGAATTCCCAGGGCACTGATATGAGTAAATAAACCCAGTTTAGTGAGGAAAAAATGCAGATCCAAGGAAAGGTTAGTATAAAACCAGGCTCTCAGACTCAAATGCCACATGGATTGGATGGGCAACCAGAAGGAGAGAACGTGGGTTGTCGGAAAAAGCAGTGAACCAGAGAATGTTGTTTGGTCAAATGCGTCAGCAATCTTCCGGCTTTTCTGGATGATTATCAGGTGGGAAAGCAATGCCATCATTGTCAGATCTGCTAACGTTAGATGAGTCAGACATCTAGCTTTCTTATGTGAAATCTGCAAATCTTAATATATTGGCAACTAGCTAATGACACAATTTTGGATGCCATAAATATCACACAAACACGTGAAGGCCAAAGTGAAATCCTGGTTTTGCAGACCTTTTGCTAAAAGACTTCACCAATACTAGTATGTAAAGATTAGGGGTCACTTGATAAACAAGATTTTATTACATAAAATGTAATGTATGTATGTGTGTGTAAAGAGAGTGCAATTTCCAGTTCATCACTAATATGTATTTTCTTAGTCTGGATTGATTGTTAGAAAATGCCACAGACTAGGTGGCTCGGAACAGAAATTTATTTCTCACCATTCTGGAAGCTGGAAGTCTAAGATCTGGGTGCTAGCACAGTCAGGTTCTGCTGAATGCCCTCTCCTGGGTTGGAGACTGTTGACTTTTTGCTGTGTCCTCACGCGGTGCAAGGCGTTTCTTTTATAAGAGCACTAATCCCATTCATAAGGGGTCTACCCCAATGACCTAATCACTTCCCAAAGGCCCTACCTCCTGATATCATCACATTGAGCATTAGGATTTCAACATATGAATTTTCTGTGTGTAGTGAGGAGGGGCCATAGACATACAGGTCACAGCACTTACAAAGTTTTGGGTTTCTTCCAATGTCTTCCAGGCTCCTTGTTAGAGAGACATCAGTTTCACACCTGGCCACTGAACCTGAAAAAAAAAATGTCCTGAGAATTTTTAGTGACTTAATCAAAGTAAGTTGCATTAAAACTGCAGACTGTTTGGGGAGGGCTTCAATGAAAAACTACATATTTTGGAAGTGCCTGGGTGGCTCAATAGGTTGAGCAACTGACTTCGGCTCAAGTCATGATCTCATGGCTTGTGGGTTCAAGCCCAAATCGGTCTCTGGGCTGACAGGTCAGAGCCTGGAGCTTGCTTTGGGTTCTGTGTCTCCCTCTCTTTCTCTGCCCTTCCCCTGCTCATGCTGTGCCTCTCTTTCTCAAAAATAAGTAAACATTAAAAAAAAATTTTTTAAACTACATATTTTTGCTTTAGATGCAATCCTAACATATGTTAAATGTAATTTTACACCCAATGCCTGGAAACATAAAATTAGAACAAGAGAATAAGATCTGAGGATATTGCTAAACAATCATAGAATTTAAAAAGAGCTATTTAAGCACTTGGTTTAGGGGCAACTGTTCCATACAATCATACCCATCAATAACCCCACTGGGGCCACTGCTATATTAGAGGCCTACATATATAAATGACACTAAAGAATGACAACTGTGAATTTTTTGAATTTTTGAATTTTTTCATGAATATAGGTTAAGTTAAATTCAACATGTTCTCTGCAGGAAGATAGTATAAAATACCAGAGTACTGAAAGTGTTCTATCATGAATATTTCCAAGTTTTCATAGATTTGTTTTTGAAGTCCTTTCCTGGAAAGCATTTCTATAAGGAACATTTCATTTCCTGAAATTACCGAATAATATGCTATCAATGTAATCTGTATGAGAATGGTATATTGCAAAAAAAAAAAAAAAAAAAAAAAAAAAAAAGAGAGAGAGAGAGAGAGAAAGAAAAGAAAAAAGAAAACAAGAGGTAATAAATCATTCAATTTCTATATGATAAGCTTTTAAAATGTGATTTTTTTAATGTTTCCAGTATGAAATTGTCAATTTTTACAACCCCTTGAAATTTGGTTTGTCTCATGGCTTTATTGGACCATTATAATTTGATGGATGTGATATTCCAAACATACGACTCTAAGCTATCTTCCAGGTTGTGCTTTTGTTTTCTTAAAATGCTTCCCTAATAGAACCTTGAGGGGAAAAAAAAAATTGATGCTAGCCTTCTAAAGGATAAGAGACCAAGTAAGAGAAGTCCCGGCCAGTAGTCACCCCCAACCACTAGAGACAAGAATGAGTCCCTCTTGGACTACTGACTCCCTGCTGAGCAACCAACTGAGTGAGTGAGCCCAGAGGAGACCTGTGGCAGAACTCTCTGGATGCACTCAGCCTACACTGACAACATTCAGCATCTGAAGCAGATAAAGGACTGCTGGTTTAATCTTTGAAGTTTCAGGATGATTAGTTACACAACAAAAGATGACTAACAGGATGTGTAAATGTCAGGGGTCAGCAAACTTGTTCTTACACAACCAGATGGTAATATTTTAGGCTCGTGGGTCATAGTTTCTTACACATCTACTCAACTCTGCTGTTGTAGGATTAAAGCAGTCATAAATAATGTATAAAAAATGAGTAAGATATGTCCTAATAAATCTTTATGTATAAAAAGGGGCGGCTATCACACAAATTGTAGTTTGTAGAACTCAGATTAGATTTAGATACATTTAGATACATTGTGCAGATACATATTATACAAACATGTGAAGAGTTTCCTGGTTGGTGAATAGGATAGAATGAAAAATAAATACCTATGTGGAGAATGGGGATAAGGAAGACAGGAAGTGGATTAGAGATAACTGGGCAAAAAGAATGAAGACTACCAGAGTAAAAAGCTTAATAAGTTTAGTATATAATATGCACATCTATGCATGTATGTATACCTGTATGTATTAATGTCAGTTTCTCTAGGAAACATTGCTAGCAAATTCATTCTATATTTGTAGCAATGCTTATTTCAGATATGATAGTATCTAGTTTATATTTCTCTGAAACTTGTGTTTCAGATAAATAAATCAATGAATGTTCATTTTAAACCTATTTCTCAAATTTAAAGTCATTCCCATGGTGACATCTCTTAAATAGTAATAAAAGGTTTTGCTCAAACCGAATGCCTGCCTAATCTAGACATTATACTCTTGTGAAAATAACCACTTTAATAGTAATGAGATAGCCCAGTGTGGTAGAGATTGAACTGAGACAGCTATGTAACTATGTGGCTGACATTCCAATTGGCCGCATTATCAAGACCCTGGATATTGGACAAATTATTTATAGAATTAAGGGTGATAATAATAATAAGACTGTTGGCAGTCTGGCTAGCAAAAACCCTCAAAAAATCTTTTCTACTTAATAAATATTCCCCTAACTTCATGTTAAAGATTGTCACTGATCCTAGATAAGGATCAAATTTTTTAAATATAGATACTTCAGATGTGTATCTGTATTGAATTCTAATGTGAAGATCTTTGCTAGAATGCTTTGCAAGAGATTAGAAATATTGATTCTCATTTAAGTACTCTTAGATCACTGAAATCTCGCTAATGAAGAATTTCTTTAGATAATGACCACTATTGTCTAGTTAACAAACTATATCATGAACATGTAATGCATTAATCCCTCAATACACATGACCTGAAATCTCTAAATAATAAAAGTACCACCTTGCTTTCTGCCTATAATTGATTAAGGTATAGCATTAATGAAATATACAATTCTTGCTCAAAATTCAGAAGGGTATAACTTTTAAGGTGTAATAAGGCTCCAAAACTTGGAAATCATATTTGACTTTCCTTAGTTAGGAAATAGAGGTATGATTAGGTTATCCTGAGTGGGACAATGATTCTATATAAAAAATAAGGTTTATTCTGTTACCTAGAAATGTTTTGCTTGGTTTGGTTTTGGTTTTGGGATTTGGGGTTTTGGATTTTTTTTAGATAGTTCTTATGGCTGAATTCTTCTTGTCACTCAGGTCTCAGTTCAAACACCACATTTGTGGAGAGACCACTTTTCACCACTGTTTTAGGTAGGACTCTCCAGAAATTAGACTATGGGACAGAGATGTGCATGCAGGAAGTTTACTAGTCAATGTCCTTGGATTTAACAGCCATGGAGGAATGAAGGAAACCCAACTGGGCAGAAGCATGCAGTCAGAATTAAGGCCTCAGCAGATCCATCTTTCCCACTAACTCTGGTGCTGGGATGTTGATAAAGAATTATCCCAACTTGCTGCACAGGAGACAAACATTTATACCTCCTCATCAGTCAAGCATTGAAAAGGGGGTAGGGGCATAATTGTGAGTATATCAGCTCTCATTGGCTGAGGGTAAGTCCCAGAGGAAGGTCCTGGCTGAGAGCTGTCCGCCAAAAATACTCCCAGAAGCTAGGGGAATAAGAGTTTCAGTGCTGTGGAGAGAAATGATGGTGTATAAGAGCACCCACTGCATTCCACTTCCTCTATTACACGGATCCTTGTGCTTCATACATGACATTCTGGGACCAGCTCCTCAAAATTCCTGGGGAAACACACAAATGATAAATGGAATGAGCTATAGTGCATATCCTACAGCTAGTCCAAAGCCATAGATTAGGCTCATTGTTCCCCTCCCTTTTAGTTAATGTCACTGCTAATCTAGGTGTCTTACAGACTGGGTGTTGATGAACATTACGCCAGAGGACTTTGAGCTTATTTACTATATGCTTCTCAGGCTTTGTCTGTTGCACTATCCAGTTGCCATAAAAAATTGGCAAGAGAATACAAAGAGATGCCTGGTAAATCATCAGATACATCATGTGGGGACCATGCAAATTTTTCCCTGCCCCCAACATGCCACAGTAGCCTTATATTCTCCTGATGATCAAGGTAAACTGTCCTCCCAGGATAATTTCTTTATTTATCTGCTGGTGTATCAGTATAAAAAGTGCAAAGTGACTTGGTATCAGCTATAGCTTAAAGTTTAATGAGGCTTTTGTGACTCTTTGCAATCTGGGTCTTTAAAGTTATGGAATCAAAATTTGTGGAAGCACAAATTCCCTAAGTGGGTCCCTGGGAGTAATGGTAAGTGAAGCCATCCCATGGTTCCTATATCGTATATTATATCTGTTGAGGACACAGTTATACATAATGGTCATTGATGCACAGTGCATATTTTATCCACTGGAGGATGGAGCCCCATCCTCTCAGTCTGTCATACCCAAGCTGGAGTCTCAACTTTGCCTTTATAAGTCTCCTGTTGCTCTATAAGGCTAGAAAATTCGGAGTGCTGTGGTATGTGATGGGGTCTGTGAATCCCACAGTTATCTCCTTTGTTAAAGTGTGGATTACTTAGTTCAATATGATGCTATTTGAAATCCACGTTGATAATATCAAACACTCTTTAGTCCATTGTATAATGGAGCTGATAAGGCCTTGTGGGCAGAAAAGGCGAATCCACTCTTTGGTATATGGGCAGTTCTATTCAAGATGAATTTCTTCTCCTTCCTGGGTAAAAGGGATCTAATGCAATCAATGCACTACCAAGTAGCTCTTTGGTCACTTCACAGGGTGGTGCCATATTAGAGGTACACCACTAGTTTCTGTTGTTAGCAGGTTAGGCATTTAAAAGTGGCAGTAACTCAATTAAACTGGGTGAGTGTGAACCCATACTATTGGATTTATGCATAGATTCCCTCCCTGTTACCATGGCGGCTCTATTTGCACATTGCACTAACAATGAGATGGCAGATGAGAAAACCTAGCTCACATGAACTGGCTCACTTCAAATTGGTTTATAAATGCCTCTTCTATATTAGATACTCTCTGCTGAGTGTTCACCTATGACAAAAATGTGTTCACGCTTTGTGACTACCCCCATAGATCCATCCACATACCTATTTCTCATATACTGCCTTTATCTCCATCATTAAATCTCCCTCCTTCCAGACCCCTAACCAATTAGGCCATTCACCCTAGCCTATGATTCCATATATATTCTTACCTTGACACCTTTTCTCTTAACACACCAACCAGGTAGAAAACCAGATGCACCACCTGAAGCTCTGTTTGGGAAAGTCTGGGAAGATTTACTCAATATAACTGTTATTCAGGGTCATTTTTTAGTTTGCACTCTCATAATCAGCCAACCACCTATAGCAGAACTCAGTCATTTTCTCATCTGTTAGCTAGTCATAATGGTCCTCTGTGTGTCTTTGTGAGCCACATGTATGAGCTCAGGGAGAAATAAGGGTATAATAGTGATGGATGACATGAGGTCTAAGCTACTCTCTTCTGCATCTTACCTGTGCCTTCTGTCCCTGCTCTTGCTCTGTCCAAATGTACCTTTCCATCTTATGATTAATTTACTTTGGGCTCATCCCATCTTAGTACTTTTTGGGCCTCTTGGAAATCAGTTAATGATGGAAAGCTCTGGCTGACTGATCACTTGGATATCTCATGGTCAGCTGACCCATATCTTCTGGGAAATGTTTTTTGAATAGAGTGCAATTCTCCACTGCAGGTAGTAAAATCTTATACCAGAACCCTTGGGGTCATATTGTGGTTCTTTTATTAGAGCTACAGTAAACACCACACCGCATCATTTTCCGTCACTGATATAGGTAATAGTAAAGAATCTGGTGGGTCATATGCTCCAAGTAGTATAAGCACCTGCATTCTGGATCTGCTACAGAACTATCATTTTATGTTCTCATTTCTGGTGAAAACTGGCAGCCTTTGCTGTTACCCAGTTAACTGATCAAAGAAATATCCCCAAGTGTGATAGATGCTGTCTCTCAAATCCAAAGTGGTGTGATAGCTTTGTCTTTTAATTTTGTTATATTGTTTCAGTGTGCCCCAGACCATTGGATTCCTAAAAATATCACTGATGTGGCTGGCTCCTAAATCTTAATAGGTTTTTATTTTCTATTTTCTGGAGCATATGTATCTTTTTGAGGCCCCCAACACATTTATAACATCTTGTTATTCTTGACTGATTAACATGATATCATTGATATGGTGGGCTAATCAAAATATCTGGGTACCTGAACCAATTCTGCAAAGTATCTACAGCGTCCACATTTCCTCCGACTGATTATGAATAGGAGGAATGGAGATGTCACCATAGTGCTGGATCAAGACAGTAAATATAGAGTGAAGTGTGTTAGTTTGCTCAGGCTACTATAACAAAGTACCATAGATTGAGTGACTTAAATAGACATTTATTTCTCACAGTTCTGGAGTCTGGGAAGTCCAAGATTAAGATGCCAGCAGATTTGGTTCCTGGTGAAATTTCTCTTCCTGGCTTGCAGATGGCTGTTTTCTCTATGTGTTCTAACACGGCAGAGAAAAAGAGCTCTGAAGGATCTTCCTCTTTTGGAAGGACACTAATCCCATCACGAGGGCCATATTCTCATGACCTCCTCTAAACCTAATCATCCCCCCCCCCCCCCCAGAGGCTGCAACTCTAAATACCATCACCTCAGAGGATAGGGTTTCAACATGTGATTTCTTTGGAGGGATACAAGTATTCAGTCCACAACATAGGGGAATTCTGGTAAAGATTTCTTTCATTGACTGAAAGATAAAGTAATATGGATAAAGGTCTTCTTGTAGCCCCAGTCACCTTCCCTCCACACCTTACCCTTTCCACATCTTCCCCTCTATATAATCATAGTGTCTGAGGTTATGGCAACTACTTTGTGGCCATGTAACAATAAACACAAGCACAAAGGAGGCAATGCACTGAAAATGGTGGAAAAATGATAGTCTTCCAGGTTATTGACAATATCCTTGAGCTGCAAAACTTCACTGGGGTTCTTATTCCATTAAGAAGATTTTTCTTATTTAAAGCCATTTGCATTAGCTAATGCAGCCACACATGCTATAAAAATAAACTCCAAAATATCAATGATATCATACAAATTACATCTCTTTCATGTAACAGTTAAATCAGGGTGTTTCCACCTGGGTGATTCTCCTGCAAACAATGATAACAGAACCATGGCTTCCTTCAAATTTTGGGTCCACCAATCTCCAAACTTTGGCTAAAAAATTATCCTGGAGATCACTTCATTTCCACCATTTGGAAAGGGGCTAGAACATAGAAGATTATGCAGGGGAGGTTTTGAATAAATCAGGCCTAGGACCAGCATACATCACTTTGCCTACATTCTCCAGACTATATGGTGACTCTTAACTGCAATCAATAATGAGAAATTATGTTTTCCAGAAAGAGGCATAATGATCAGCTGAGATGTCACAGTACAGTCTCATGTGCCTCAAATATCCCTTTGCTCCATATTAATTTTTTTTTAGTGTTTATTTATTTTTGAAACAGAGAGCATGAACAGGGGAGGGGCAGAGAGAGAGGGAGACACAGAATCTGAAACAGGCTCCAGGCTCTGAGCTGTCAGCACAGAGCCCAACGTGGGGCTTGAACTCACGAACCATAAGATCATGACCTGAGCCAAAGTCAGACACTTAACCTACTGAGCCACCCAGGCACCCCTCATTCTACATATTAAGCACCTTCTAAAGAGAAACAACCCAAAGTTCTACCCAGCTACTTACTATCTCCAGCTCAAATTTCACAATTTTCAGGTGAGGTGCAACATATTTTTCATATTGGGTGTGGCTCTTCATGATGTAGCAAACTGTCAACCAAAGTAAAAATTACTTGTATCCTGACCTAATGTGCACTGATGGAACTGGCAGATAATAACTGGTGATTATCTCATTCAGTAAAGGAAGAAACACAAAGCAATTCTTGGTCCATAGCATTTATGAACCTTTGTATGAATTATGAAGTCTTCCTAAATTGGGGGTAACGAAATTCTTGATCAGATCCTGATTCTGTTCTCTTTCATAAATTCCTTTTATCCGTTGTTCTCTGTGGTCCTTGATTGCCCATATCTACAATGTTTGCTAAAAATGCATGTAGGAGAATATCTCACACATGCTTCCTGCTCCTGGAAGGTTATGAGTCCAAGAATTGTTGTCAGCTCCAAATGCCAAAGACTTTTTAAAAAGTAAGTTTATGGAAATTTGTAATACAATTCTTCAAAAACTTAGTAGGTATGATCTATTTTATTCCAGTCATGTTCTGTGTACTTGTAATCATATCCAAAGCTTTTTCTAGATATGTTTTTCAAGACAGATTGATTTGTTTAATTGTTTGCCTTCACAATTTATATTTTAGTTCATGGAGATGTTGGGGCTTTCTGGCATGGTTTTCAGATGGCCAGAGCTGTAATCTGATCCTTGTTTCCAGACTACATAGGAATACCCTTTATCATTCAAAATATTCTCTCTTATCTGTTGCTGTTCTTGGTCTAAGCAGTAAGCTTTGGTAACCATTTAGCACTCTCAAATCTGGTCTCTTTAATTCCTTTTTAGTTCTTTTGGCGATTTAACCAATTTTTTCCCAGATAAACTTTTTTATTATATTACCATCTCAATACACACAATTATATTACTATCTAAATTACTATATTTTATACTATATTTTATATTATATTATATTATATTATATATTTTATATTACATATATATTTTATACTATATTTTTATTACTATCTCAATTGCCATATTATATTACTATCTCAATACACACAATCACCCTTATCCTTTCCAACTATTTTCTCTAGAGGTACAGGCTCAGTAGGTGCCAGTCTAATTCCTAAGTTACCATGGGCCATGATTTTACCAAATGGTTTATAGCAACATACTACATACATTGGTTCCCATCTGGACTGCTTTCTCATATCATTAGTTCCCTCCCTGCCTGCTACCCAAACACTCAGCCACTGCAGTATATTTAGTTGTTATAACAACACCCCGTTTCCTTGTACTGATCTCCATTTTAGGCTTGTCAATTCTGCTTCTCACTATCAGAAATAATCATGTTTTGTTTCTTGTTTCTGTTTGCTTATTACCTGCCCTTTCTTAATAATACATAAGTTTTATGAGTTTAATGCTTATCTTTCATCACTTAATCTTCTGTACATAGAGCTGTGCTTGAGTCATAGCACACACTCAATATATAACTGTTAAACATATGAATAAATAAGTAGTTTTCTTTGCTCTGTTTCACAGCCAAGATTGTATACTGGGAACTAAATATATGTCTTGTCAGTGTCTTACATGACCATAGTATAGGACCTTGGAGGATCTTATATATACATACAAAACAGTAGCAATCTACTGTATCCTTAGTAACAATATATGTGACCTTTTTGGTTCTTCACACTAAGTGAAGTCTCATCAGTGTAAGTAAGATATAGTCTTTTCTTTTTCTTTGCCAATAATTTAGTGAGAGACCACTGCCCTGAAACATTTTTACATAACACCAAAAATGCCTGATCAACTAAGTAATATATTTACTCAATCTTTTGTTAGAAAAAGACCTATTTCATAAAATGAGTGACTGAATTGATTACATTTCCCATGGTTTACAAGGAAAGAATCTAGTTTGGCTAAGATGAGTTAGAACTGATTTTATATGTTATCCTTCACATCTATTTGAGTCTGGCTCTTCCTCACTATTGATTGTCCTTCCTTTTAATTCTTCTCTTAGATGGCCACACTCTGATTCTAAAAATCTATATGATTTAACACATTAAAATGGGTTAGCACAGTTATAGATCATTAAGTTTCAAAGACTATTGTTAATATCAATTCTTGCTAAACAAAATACTTATATTTTCTAATAAAATATGTACTAAAGTTAAGCACACAAATCTGATGAATCATTCACTTCTGTTGTTGCTGGTGGTATTGGTGGTGGTGGTGGTGGGATCATTACACACATTTTTAGTGATTACATGGAAAAATATACAAAGAGTCCAAATACATAAGTGAACATATTGGAAGAGATATTGCATACCAATGGCAACACAAAGGTTTTCATATTTATTTTTAGACACTTTAAAGCATAGGTCAGATTAACTCCTGACATAACCCCATTTATTAAACTTTGTCTCCTAGTTCTAAAGACATGGACATACATATGATTTCCATCACCAAAAGCTATTTTGACATCATTGTGATGGCCTACTGTACTTTGCAAATTACTTCATCTTTCTTACTGTTTTATGATTCTTCCTATCAATGCCATGTCTCTGATAATGTCACTTTGAACAGTGATTGCATAAATGCTTAGAATTACTGATAATTTCCACAGACAGCATCTTGTAGTGAAGGGAAGTAGTATGGGAATATTTTTCTGTTCTGTGCCGATGTCTTACAATGACTGATTTCCTACAAGATGGCTTTTTTGGCATCCAAAGCAAGGACTCTAGTCCCAAGAGATAACTCTGTGCACAAATTAGAAAGGAATGAAAAAAGTTTCCTAAAATAGAACTGCATTGGAAGATGCATTCTGTCTCAACAAACTTCTAAATTCCAGTAATCTCTAATTAACAAAGATTATAACTCCAAACACAGAATTTTGTGAGGTAACAGACATACAAAAGCTTTTTGTCTTGAAGATTTTTATATTACTTTGTTTGGGTATTATAACCTGAAGGGAATAGAAACCACCTATTTGACAATCTATTTCTTAGTCTAATTGCTTACAAAGCTGAATTTACTTAAAATATTGAAACTCTAGGTTTAAAAATAAATGATTTAGAAGAAAAAGAGGAAAAAAGGAAGCAAGTGGAAAATACAATAAAGAAGGAGAAATAAAAAGGTTTTTGTACTGGTTACAGCTTTATATTTATTTTATTTCATTTTTTAAGGACTATTAATAAGATTGACTATATGTCAGGTAGCTAGAAACTTAAAGCCTATATTTTAAAAACCAGGCCCATAAATTTGGACAGATACTGTTTTAACAATGATTCAAACAATAGATAGATAGACAGAAACTTATGTGTAATGATTATATATATATATATGTGTGTGTTTGTGTGTGTGTGTACACATATATATGCACTATATATATATATATATATATAAAATGCAGCATCTTTTTAACTAAAGTCAAAATGCTCTTATGCATTACCACTTGATCAGAAATTCAAAATGTACTCTAAAATGCTAATTTCCAGAAAATATAATGCCTAAGGCAATTTTACAGTACTTATGATTTGTGCCATTACTGTCTTACTTATTATAATTTCAAAAGATTTATAGAACATTTCTAGTCATTCTTTTTAAGAAAACCTGAACATGCAAAATTTAAAACAAGACATTCTCTTTTTAAAAAGAATATATTAATATATTTTCATCTTTATTTGGAGAAGAAAAGAAGCTGAACATTTATTTTATTGCAAATTATTGAGTGTGCACAACATAAGCTTTCGAGATTACTTTATACAAACTTAATCTTGTCATAATTGTTATTGTGAATCTGATCATGAAGGATAACATTGAGTCACCCATTATTTTTCCTGGTCCTGGTTTTCTCTTTGACCAGGCTATTTCCCAGGGTTATAGATAAACCCTCTCTAAATATTTATTCCTGAGGAAAAAATCTGCTCATTACCAATGTGTGTGTATCGTAAGTGATGTAGATGAAATGGGCAGGGGAAAGAGATTGTGGATGTGTTAATCTGGAGTAGAATCAAAGGCTCGTAGCACTTATGGACTAGAGTTTTCAAACTTAGATGCCAGTAGAGGCTTGGAAAGTAATATAAATGGATTGAACAGGCAGGTATAATTCAATAGACTGTGGTGAACATGAAAGCCTACACTCTCTCAAAAAGAGAGAGCATCTACAAAGGTCAAGCAATTGTTTTCCTGCTGAAATGTAGACTAGATATTACCCAAAATTAGTATAGGGAGAGACGTCAGAAATAGTTCTTTTACATCAAGTTTCAATTAAATGTGGGGATCTCATTCAAATTATTGAGCAATATACAAGGCATACAAAATACATCTCTGTGTTGGGGCACCTGGGTGGCTCAGTCAGTTGCAGGTCTGACTTTGGCTCAGGTTGTGATCTCACAGTTTGTGGGTTCAAGCCCCACATCAGGTTCTGTGCTGACAGTTCAGAGCCTGGAGCCTACTTCAGATCTGTGTCTCCCTCTCTGGGCCCTCCTCTGCTCACACTCTGCCTCTCTTTGTCTCTCAAAAATAAATAAAAATGTTAAAAAAAATTCAAAATACATCTCTGTGATCTACCAACAGAGATTTAAGCCTAATAATAGATCTTGTGTAGAAATGAGAAATTTGCTATAACAGAAGTCTACAAAAATTTCTTTAATTGAATTTTTTAATGTTTATTTATTCTTGAGAAAGAAAGATTGGGCACACATGCATGCACACTCATGTAGGGGAGGGGCAGAGAGAGAATCCCAAGCAGGTTCCTCTATATCTGTGCAGAGCAGAGCCCCAAGGGGGGCTCCATCTCAGTTGGTGAGATCATGACCTGAGCCAAAATCAAGAGTCAGATGCTTAACTGACTGAGCCACCCAGGTGCCCCTCTTTAATCTAATTTTACTATTTTCAACATTGTTAAATTATGGGCCCTATCATTTCTTATCATTTCATATTTGTTAGCTTTTTTTTTCATTCATTTATTTGCCTTTAGGCTTCTGAATACTCCTGAGATTATGACCACCATTGGTCCAAAAATCCCAATGACAATGTTAGTGACCACTCATCAGTGGAAGAGAGGGTGGGTGTAAGATTGAGAAATGAATGGAAAGAAGAGATTTAACAGATTCGTTGACAGGTTGATTCAGGGAACTGCAACAATCCCTCTTCTCTATCAGGAGTGGCAACTTTTCATCCATTTGGGTATCTGTAGCTATGTGGAACAAAAACCTGAATTCATGTCATTAATGGTGTTTTATGTTAAAATAGCAACAGAAAATTCTAATCTAGGCTATCAGTCCTAGGCAATAGAACAAAAAGAGCTGGAAGGAACCAAGTCCAAAATTTGGGTAGAGAAACAATAATTTTTGAAGGCAATAATTAGCAGAACAGGCAAACAAAAAATGGCTAAAAAATTATTGTACATAAAATTCAGCTACTGGTGGAACTGGTTTCACTCTACCATTTCTCTCCCCTCCCCCTCCTCCACACCCCCACATGGGCTCTGTTTCCTGCTAAATTACAGAATAAATTAAACTGGTTTTAGGACAGAAGAAACACACTCAGGGGATAGTTCTGACATGGCTACAAAAGGTAACATCTCTATGGCAGATCAAGTTTTGGCTTTATTTCTGTTCCACCTTTGCTCCCTTGAACTAACCTTGTCAATGGTGAGCCATTTCTTAGTCACTGAGACTGCTCTTGGAAACAAGTTGGTTTCCCCTCAACCCAGACCTTTGGGAGACAGCTTAAGCAAAGGTTCTGTGCCTCAGGCAATGAATCTCATCACACTGTTTTCTCATTTAGAGTCATTCACTTCAGCTAGCTTTGCCCTGACCATTTTAGTACTCAGCTGACATGTCAATTGTGTCCTATGCTGACAAATGTACAGATGTTAGCTCTTGAGCTGCTATTGTCTCTTGCTTCCAGCCTGAGGGTTCCAAACAAGCCCACTTAGAAGGCTGTGAAGACGAGCAACCTTTGAAGTCATTGAATGAAATACCTTATTTTTTTTCCTCAGTTATCTATTTACAGTGTACATTCCACATACTTCTTTTTTTTTTTTAATTAGGGGCGCCTGGGTGGCTCAGTCAGTTAAGCGACCGACTTCAGCTCAGGTCACGATCCTGCGGTCCGTGAGTTCGAGCCCCTCGTCGGGCTCTGGGCTGATGGCTCAGAGCCTGGAGCCTGCTTCCGATTCTGTGTTTCCCTCTCTCTCTGCCCCTCCCCCGTTCATGCTGTGTCTCTCTCTGTCTCAAAAATAAATAAACGTTAAAAAAAAAATTTAAAAAAAATTTAGGTTAAATGCAGAATTTTGATTCTGTCCTAAATGGCAGATACATTAAGTCATTGGCATTCCTTTTTGTTTGTTTGTATATGTTATCATAATGTCAGATAAAAAAAAAAACAATCTGGATCTAGGGAAAGAGAAACTTTATTTGAAAAAAAATACTGCAGTGGAGTGGGGGGAGGGGATGAATTATTGTAGCAGCAGGAGGGGGTTATTAGGAAGAGCTTCTAATCATGAGATCTGCCAGCTTCTCAAATGTTAGCCAGAAAAAGCCCTTTTCTTCAGAAAGAGGAGTAAACAAAGCTACAAAAGGGTTGAGCTTTGAGGAAGAGGATGAGCAAGGGTGAGGTGGTCTGACAGTAGAATGTTTTATGCAGAAGTCTGTCTGTTCTCAGGATGGGGACTATGAAGAGGGGTTATATGTAGGCTCAGGCTAAGGGTAGATCAAAGTCCAGAGGACTGGGAGGGAAGAAAGGTAACCAATTTGGCTATAAGCATTTATCAGTGCGGACAAAATAGTACATCCAATCATTTATGAGGCAAAGAATGGGAATTTGGAAGGTCTGTGTCTGGCCTTGTCAGAGGTGAACAAGTGGAACATCTGTTATTTTATATAAGTCAAATGGGGAAGGGTGGTTCCTTGCAGTAGGGACGGAGGGATTGCCTAATCATTGCTGCTCTCTAGACTCACAAGGCCCAGATAAAATTCACCATCATAAATAAGAATTTCACAGTAAGGTACAAAGAGAATGATAAAGAGAATCCAAGTTCAAGGGATTAGAATCCCATTGCGGGGGCGGGGGGGGGGGGGGCAGGAGGAGATTTCCCAATATGATAAAGCTCAAGAAGGTAATCCATACCGATAGAGCAGTGGTTCTCAGTTGACAGTGATCCTTCACTCTGTCCTCTGGGGCATCTGGAAATATTTTTGGTTGTTGCAAATGGAGGTGAGGGTGCTACTGGCTGTTTTACATCCCCCATGAAATAATTAGCCAGCCCAAATGGCCAATAATGCCAAAGCTGAGAAACTCTGCTTAGGGGGAAAAATACAAGTTAGAGAACTGGATAGTTTGCTGCCATTTTTGGCTGTGTAAACGGTCATAAGAAGCTAGTTTGAGCCTCGATTTCCTTATATATTAACTGGGACAATACTATTTATTTCATAGGGATTGTTGTGAGGAAATAAAACCTGACACCTACCACAGTGCCTGACAAATAAAGTCAGGTAGAAAAAATGAATTGCTTATGCATTTACCAATTCTCCTTCTATTTACTTCGATCCATTTCTCACATTGGCTCTTCTGGATTAACTCTTTTAGTTATAATTCATTTCCCATTAATTGAGAAGAGAGGTTAGTCATAAGAATCTGGGTTTGGGAGGACAAGGAACAAAGCTTTAGTACCATCAGGATTAGTTTGATGACCTTAGGCAAAGCAACTTACTCTGTTTTAGTTTTCTTAACTGTCAAAAGGACGAAAGACATTTTCCCTTATCTGTCTCAGAGATGAAAATAAATGACTTAATAGGGAAAGCAATGGCTTGCCCAGAAGAAGTGATCAATAAATGATTTTTGCTTCAACAACATGTGAAAGCACTTTCTGAAGGTATGAGCATTATCTAAATTGAGGGACCTAAGTGGCTATTAAAATTTATTTCACTATAATTTATTTACCTAGTCTTTTGTTGATATGGATTCTCTTTAATTTTTTTAACTTCTATTTTTATCATTTATCATTTATTTTTGAGAGAGAGAGAGAGAGAGAGAGAGAGAGAGTATGAGAGGGGAAGGGACATAAAGAGAGGGAAACACAGAATCCGAAGCAGACTCCAGGCTCTAAGCTGTCAGCACGGAGCCTGACGAGGGGTTCTAATGAACCACGAGATCATTACATGAGTTGAAGTCTGACACTTAACTGGCTGAGCCACCCAGGTGCCCTAAGTTCTATTTTACGTTAAAGAAAAAATCTTTATAGATGAGTCTCCAATTAAGAGTGCAAAATTCCTTCCACATTTATATCCATTTCTACTCAGGATAGTTAATTTCTCTTAATTGTTTCTGAATTTTATTTGAGTTCTGTCCTTTAATATACTTAAAATAAATATTTTGATATTTTTCATGATTTACTAATTTTAAAAAAAAATTTTTTTTAATGTTTATTTATTTTTGAGACAGAGACAGAGCATGAGCAGGGGAGGGGCAGAGAGAGAGGGAGACACAGGATGTGAAGCAGGCTCCAGGCTCCAAGCTGTCAGCACAGAGCCCGACGCGGGGCTTGAACTCACGGACCGTGAGATCATGACCTGAGCTGAAGTCGGATCCTTAACCGACTGAGCCACCCAGGCACCCCCATGATTTACTAATTTTTGACAGTATTATTTGATTCCAGTCTTTGAAAGATTAATCACACAGTGACTTATCCAACCTTGTATCTTTTTTTCCTTTCTCCCCTAAAGTTTATTGCTTCTATTATTATTTTAAAATTTCTATGTTTATCAATTTCACATTTGCAATGTAACTAGTTGTGTTCCAGTTTTACCATGGGTTGATTACAAATATATAAGCACAATAAAAACATTTACAGTTTTTGAATTATGTAAATATTTTAAATTATGTAACTATGTAACCCAAATACTGAAACTAAAACTGTAAAGAAAGAAATGTAATCTTACAATACTGAAATTTTAATGCTCAAGAATATCCTAACCATTTGCATCTAGTGACTTTTCCTTTCTATTCATTTGAGCTTACATATATATATAATTTCATGGACCATTAATTCATAATTATCTTGTCATTTTCTTTCTTGTCTACTTAAAAAAAAATCGCTGTGCACGTTCCTATTGCATTTAAGTTTCCCCAGGTAGCAGACTCTGAGACAGAGATCTGTGTTCAGGAAATTGAATTGATTGGACCCTGCTTCTAAGGATCAACATGGTGTGGGATGAGGGGAAGGAGGATGGATTGAAAAAAAAAAGAAAAGCTTGTCTGTGAAGTAATCCTAACAAAGGCCTCACATGATCTCATGAGGATTTCTTGACCAGAAATGCTCCTTCAGAATTATCCAAAATCAGGACAAGGATATAGGCATTGGGTGTGTGTTACAAGGAGGCATGAGGTTGGGACAAGATTGGGAGGTGGGTGGGGAGGAGACCAGCTGCAAACTGTCAGCAGTCCAGCAGCTAGGGAAATGCATGCTCAGACCTGAAAGGGGTCTTAGCCAGGGAATGAATCCAGCAGCCCCCAGTAGGATCCAAAACAATCTCTAAGGAGTCATTTTCGTATGAGGTCCTTGAACATTTCAAATACTGGATTTGTTTTTTTCTTTATGCTTCACTGAGAATTTGTCTGAGTTGACTCCATTTTCCTCAAGTCGTATCTTTATTGTCTTTTCAGCAGTAGTGTTCTTATCAGAAATTGATCTGCCAGCAGATTCTCGTGGTACGTTGTACCTCCTTTTCTCCCTATGGAAGGTCATGGAATTTCTCTTTACCCTATGAAGTTATGTAACTCATCAGGTATGGGTCTTTTTTCATTCTAGTCAGCAATAGAATATGAACATTATCTTCATATTATAATATGAAGATGTATCTTTCTTTACCTAAGACCATCTTTATTTTATTATTTGTTCCATTGTTTCTTAACACTCATCTCCATTCTTTTCAACTAGGATTCCTATTCGATGATTCAGTAGGATCTAGAGTCCTGGGTCTTTCCTCCATGGGAAAAATCTCTCCTTTTATTATGCTTCCCTTTGTCTTTTGCTCTTTTTGTCTTCTGGGGCATTTTGTCAATTTTTCTCTTTCAGATCAACAACTATATCCTTAGTTTTGCTCATTTTACTTTTCCTTCTATATGCTGACTTTAAAAATTGTCTAGGTACTTCTTTTAATACTTTTTTTCTTTGACAGCAGTCTCTTTTATAAATACCGTAAATACTTGTTTTCCTCTGAATACACTAAATATATCTTGTAGATGTTTTCTTCTGTGTATCATTTCTATTTCTGCCTAGTCAGCTATATGTTTCCCCACTGTAGTATTTTCTTTAATATTTTTTTCATGTTTGGTGATTGATGATTCAGCGTTTCATGAATAAAAACAACTCATTTGATTAGTATAGGTTGTTTTCATAGGTTTACTCTGCAGATAGATATAAATATTTTTCCCTAAGTGACTATTAAATATGCATGGAGTATGCATGTATGTGTGTATAACTGTGGGCTAGGTTTTATATATACATACATATATATATATGTATATATATGTGTGTATATAGGTATATATATTTTATGTGTGACATATTTATATATAATATTTACTTATAGAACTATATGTTAAATATATAATAGTTTGTATAGTTATATATTTTATAAATGCTATATTTCATGTTTGTTTGATATGTTTTACATGTTATATTATATATGATTTATACATTTGCATATATATGAATACATACACCTTTTTCAAATACATATTTATATTTATATGCACATAGATACTATGAGTCTGTGTGTTTGTTTAATCTAAATGTCCTGAATGGTTCTTCTGTCCCCAAATGTCTCCTCTGTTAGCCTCAACTTCTCATTATTTTAAATATTTTCATAAGGTATATTTTTGGTCATGTTTTTTGTTCTTTTCTACCACCAACCATCCCAGCTTTACTTCTCATCCCCAATTCTACACCCTGGCCCAAGGAAGACATTTCCAATCTGATTAGTCAGCATTCAAACAATAATGAAGTCATGCTCCCTAATGTTGAGTGTGCATTAAATCATACACATCCACCTTCTCTATCTCTATTTCTTTTCCATCTCTTTTCTATCTTCCTTGATGTTTATATGTAGGTGGAAGATCTCATCAGGGGCCAGGTTTCCAGAACTGGCCATCATAAGCTTCTTCTCATCTTTACTTTTTTAACTTATGTGACCAGTCTGAGGGTGATAAGTTCTTGAGGTAAAGATTTGGGGGCAACATAAATTCCCATATAGGCTACTAAAAATTGGACTTTACCAGAGCTGTGTATTAGGGTATCAGGCTTTTGTAGAGCACATAATAATGTGTTTTGTTTCCTACTCACTATTATTCCTTTTGTGTATTGCCCTTCTAAAAACACAGACAAAAGAAGGTATGATAATCAGGAATTTAATGTGAGGAATACCTTACCCTAATTCCTGATAGTACCCATTCATTTGTTTTCCTAGGTCTACATGATTCCATTTAAAATTATAACTATTAAGAATAAATCCTATTGATAGGGATGCCTAGGTGGCTCAGTTGGTTAAGGGACCAAATTCGGCTCAGGTTATGATCTCACAGTTCGTGAGTTCCAGCCCAGCGTTGGGGTCTGTGTTGACAGCTCAGAGCCTGGAGCCTGCTTCAGATTCTGTGTCTCCCTCTCTCTGCCCCTCCCCATTCTCTCTCTCTCTCTCTCTTTCTCTCTCTCTCTCAAAAATAAATAAATGTTTAAAAAAATTTTTAAAAAGAATAAAACCCATTTATCAGTTAGCTTCCACCAAAATTTTTTCTCAGACTTTTACTTACAATCGATCTTCTTTGTGTGCCACCAACCACGACACCCCATCTTCACCCCAAGCCCACTCGGATTACTGCATTTTCATTGTAACTCCACTTATTTAATTTCTCCTAGGAGAAAATAAAAGCACATTTCAATACAAGTGAGTATTTTTTATACTGATAACACTGAAGAAAGCTAGTTTAAATAATAAAATTTCCTTCATATAATTTTTGCATTTTATCTCATGTTAGTAACAAATTACTTTTGGCATGCCTTTCTCTTGATTAGGGGATATCAACGTGTTTCTAATTTGAGATTTATAAGTGTAGTGTTAACCCATTGGCATAGATTAATTCCTTGATTTAACTAGAAAGCTCAAACAAGGGAAGTGGGACAGAAATGGTTTGTTAAGAATAAAGAGGATCCAAAACATCCCGCTACCTGCAAAGGGCAGTCCTTAGTAACTTACCACTTTGAGAAGAGGTGAGCGGCATAGGGCAGCACGCAGTTACAGGTACATGTACGTGGTGGGTGTGTATTGAGGAGGTGGGATGGGGGATTGGCAGAAGACGGTCTAGAAAACTGTTCCTTCTTCACAGTTTTGACAAGAGCTTTTGTTGTTCCCCAACATCACTGTGTGGAGAGGTAGTGGGACCAGAGAGCATTATTTGAATAAATGACAGAGATCTGGGAAAAGAAGGGTGAATGACCTGAAGGCAGAAAGGTGTGAAGAGGCTTGCCTGGGCTTCTGAGTCTGTCACTCCGTTGCTGAGGCAACCATTGCTAGCATAAAAATAAGGTCCATTGTTACCTTTATGGTTGTGTTGAGTTGTTGGAGGAAAATTAGAAAAGAATTTGGATCATCCATTCTCAAGAGACCCATTTGAATCATCGAAGCTTAATGTCATTTGTCTGTATCTCTTTCAACTATGCATTCCACATACCAATTTGCTTAAATGGTGGATGCACATGCCAAATCTAATTATCCCTTATCTCACAAAGTCATTAATCATTCCTATCCATTATTCATTGACTACCGATAGCTACTCCAATCTTTAGTACATGAAACTTCAATATGCATTAGAATACCGTGTTTATGAGTGGCATTTATTTCTGAAATGTACTGCATGGCATTTCTTAGTTAGATGAAGGATTCTTGGCATGGAAGCTGGTGGTGTGTTTTATGTTGCTCTCCTCATAATCTATAAATATAATAAAATAAAAACAGTATGCTAGAGACAATTGTGAAGCTGCTGATAATTATTCATTGTGATGTTAATTAGCACAGTGGAGTGGAAATGTTGTGCAGCCTAAACAGTATCCAAGAATTTCAAAGCACACGGAAGAGAAATTGTAACTTATCAAAAGTATCAGTGGGGAATGATGTGAGGGGAATATAGGCCTAGTTAAAAGAAAAAAAAATAGTGTGAAACAAGGGTAACTATAGCATCCTCTAGCTATTTAGCATCCTCACAATTCATATTGCCTTGTATGTATTTTGACCTTTTGTGTTTGAGTGATATTGAAATACATGCAAAGATCAAGTTCAAGCCCCTTTTACTTTCACATACGTAGTCTATTGCACAGCAGAGATTTGAACTCAATCTCATGACTGCAAACCAGAGCTTTCATCCATGGACACCAAGGGATGTGACCAAAATTTTTTCAGTGCCTCCTACATAACCAGTTATGTAACACATATTATATTACATATGTAATACATATTATTTTCACTATTGAAAAGACTATCTATGTTAATATCTCTATTTATATCTGTAACATCTATCAATTGATCTAGGAAGAGTCAAGGCACATCATGGTTAAGTATCTGGCCCGGGTTTCCTAGATAACAAATGGGTTTGCCAAGATTTGAATCCTGGTCTGTCAGATTTAAACAATAATCTGACTATTTCCAAACACTCTACCTTTTGCTGGCTTCATATAATGCTGGACGAGTAAGAACTTGCTCTTTCTTTATAATATAAACTAATGTTAAGTGTCAAAGATTCTGTAGAGAACACTTAATCCAACTCTCTCATTTTAAAGGTGACAAAATGGAGAAGGTTACTGCTTTGCACATATATATAATTATTGTTAAGGTGGTTTTATAAATTTTTTTTTAACGTTTATTTATTTTTGAGACAGAGAGAGACAAAGCATGAACGGGGGAGGGTCAGAGAGAGGGAGACACAGAATCTGAAACAGGCTCCAGGCTCTGAGCTGTCAGCACAGAGCCCGACGCGGGGCTCGAACTCACGGACCGCGAGATCATGAACTGAGCCGAAGTCAGCCGCTTAACCGACTGAGCCACCCAGGCGCCCCGTTAAG
Organism: Panthera leo; assembly: GCF_018350215.1. Classification (NCBI taxonomy): domain Eukaryota; kingdom Metazoa; phylum Chordata; class Mammalia; order Carnivora; family Felidae; genus Panthera; species Panthera leo. The sequence continues at coordinate 121,652,645 of NC_056686.1, read as the reverse complement.
GTGGTTTTAAAGTGTAAATTTCCTAGCTTTTAATCTTGTTGATACATCCCCTACAATACCACAATTTACTCTTGAGCTGCTCATAATTGGAATATCCTATCAACTTTTCCTTTCATTTCTTCTCTTTCTAGCTAAAATCTTTGTATTGTAACATTGAGCTCATAACCTTCATCTTCCATAAACCTTTACCAAATTTCCAATGCATAAAAATTTCTCTTTTCTTGGAATTAACATAACACATACATGGTACAATTAATCCACTCTTACTTGCTGTATCTTTTTATTTATCCTTCCTTGTTATCACTCATCCTTTTAAAAATATGTTCAGATCTTGTCCCACCAGCTAGACAGAAAGTTCTGGGAGAAAAACTTGTACATTCCTTGTAGCTCCTCAGTCTTCTCAGTATATTGACTTTGCCATGGTAGGCACTGAGTCATTATTTGGTGATTGCTTGATAAATTTTGGTTATGAGAGAAAATTATTTGGTTTATTTGCAAGGTACATCAAGTCAAATAATATGATCTTTTATCATTGAAATGAAAGAAAGAAAAGAATTATAGAGGTTAAAAATTCACTGTCTGCTACCTCAGAGGTGGAAACTCAAAATAGCAATTTTACCAGTCAGCTTTTTCTTTTGTGTGCCAATAAGCTCCATATTTCAATATGCATTGCCTGAAAATAATTGCTAGTATTTCTATTTCAAGGTGTGTCTATATTTCACATATTTTTTCACACCTTTGGAGCACTCACTTGTACACAGTTTCCTGAAGAGATTTTGCAAGCTTAATATATGATGAAAAGGAAGATGATAAGGACTGCCCTGATCTTGTTAAAAAACTTACGGTGGTATGAAAATATATAGCTACAATTAGAGGAGCTTAAGAGAAGGGGGAAGAATGTTCTTTTTGTTCTCTTCTATAAATATATATATATATATTTATATATAAATATAAATATATTTTTATAAAATATATATATATTTTATATATAAAAATATATATATATATATATATTGATTTCCTCAAACACCTTCAGAGTAACCATGCTGAGGGGAGGGTGGAAGAGCCTGGAGGAGAGAGGAAATACTGGAATATGAAATAAGACTAGATTCCCAAATTCAAGGATCCTCAAGGGTGGCTTTTCAGGGGTGATTTTGCCAAACAGTAACTTTTGTCTTAGCATGCCTTCCTTCTCTAAACCCATCCCTTCTCTGGGATAGATTCCAATTTTGATAAATGACTCCAGCATCCAGCCAGTAGCTCAAGCCCCAAACCTAAATGTTACCTTTTATCCCTTCCTCTTTCTCACCTACTACATCCAATCAACCACCACTTTCTGCTCATTGTCTCCCAGATATGTCTTAGAAGTCTTTCTACTTTTTTCTAGTCTACTGCTATCACAATAGTCTAACCAACACTGCGTGGGATAAACTTAGGAATCCCCTAGGCTTACACCAATGGGTTAAAAAGGCTTAAAGAAATAAAAGCCATAAAATGGTCACACCTGAGTTTGGGTAAACTAGATTGGCACCTCAAGAACAGGGGTGCAAAGGCACCCTGAGAATAGGCAGGTGCAAAGGTGCCAGGTATAGGAAGGTGCAAAGATCCCCCAAAATAGAGAGGGGCTGCAGAGTCCCCGGAATAGAAAGGCAGAGCAAAGGCCTAAAATAGTTACAGCACAAAGGTGCCCAATACATAGGTATATGAAACAAACAAGATTAGATATTTAGGGTGGAAGCACCCCCAATTTAGTACTATAGCAGAAAAGCTGCTTTCACAGGAGGAAAGGACCAAGTTAGGTAAACAGGTAAATTGGGCTATAGACCGCTGCACTACAGGTGTAGCAGCCCAGAGCGGAGATGATTAAAAAAAGAAAGTTGACTTGTTAACTCTGAGGTTATTTCCCCTGTCTCATCCCCAAGGCTAGCTAAGATAAACAGAGGTGCTACCTCATGTCCACTGTAAACAACCCTCTTTCTGATTGCCCAGCACCCGGATTTTGTTTTGTATTAACGCAAACCCCTAACCCCAAATATCCTCAAGACCCCCTTTCCCTCATATCCACAAGTTAATGTTCACAGATTCATTGTCCCTTTATGCACGTCCATTGCCATGTTTGTAAGAATTCTGATCCTAATAAGAATGGGTCGAGGACCCTTATTCAGGGTTCTTGTTTTTTCCTGGATATTAGCCATGTCTTGCTTTCAGTCGTGCGTCCTGCTTTTTTGCTAAGCAAGAGAGAACTTTAGACCCAGAGTCTACAACACAACACCATCTCTTACCTAAACTATTTACTCTTTCAAACTAATTTCCATCTCTTTCTACCATCAAATATGTAGAGAGGTTAAGATTGCTATAGCTCCAAATGAGCTTCTTTGATTGACCCCTACACACCTCTCCAGGCACATCTTTGCCATTCATGTGTTGATTATCTGATCTCTAGAACCACTGGTTAATTCAAATTTCTTATATATGTAAGACTCATTTTGGTCTAAGCTTTCATATAAGCAGGTCCTTTTACCTACCTTGGGCTGAACCATCTCATATCTTTCCTTAATTCCTGTTGTTATTTTAGAACTCATCTTAAGAAGCACTTCCTTGGGGGCATTTATTAAGTGACATTATTGTTTGACTACTCAAAACTAGATCAAGTTTCCTTTTATATGCAGTTTCATAATAACTAGAATTATAACTACTTAATTACTTATGTAATTATATGTTTTTATTCCCTTCTATCATGTAAATCTTATTACATTAAGTTTGTTGTGACAAATGGGCAATGTCTGTTTGCCCACTAGTGTCTAAAACAGTGCCTAACATCTAGCTGTTGTTTATAAGTTCTTATTAAAACAATCTATCAACCAATGGATTAGAAAAATAACTAGAGGTACTTTGATTCTATTCTTTCACTTACTAGGCCTCATCCTACATCTACTTACCTGGAGAGAGCCAGGGACACCTTGGAGATAATCCTTCCTTACTCTCCATTTTAATTTTTTTAATGTTTATTTGTTTATTTTTGAGAGAGAAAAAAGAGAGAGATAGTGCAGGAAAGGTGCAGAGAGAGAAAGGGGGACACAGCATCTGAAGCAGAGAATTTGAAGCAGGATTGAGTCTCCGAGTTGTCACTGCAGAGCCTGACACAGGCTGGAACCCATGAACCCTGATATCATGACCTGAACTGAAGTTGGATGCTTAACAGACTGAGCCACCCAGGCACCCTCCTTAGTCCCCATTTTAGGTAAACCCACCAAGTCCATGCAGTAATATAAAAAGGCCCTCTCCACTGTTTTTCTGTCAAAAGTTCAACTGTTTCTCTCTACTGTCACTGTGGAAGGAATCCCAAACACTAACAGGAGCATTCATGAAGATTAGTTAGGCAATTTATAAAGTTGTGCATGGCTAACTGTGTTAATCTAAGGGTTCAAAATTCAAGTGGTAGAAGTAATGATATCAATAAAATACCAAGATAAAAAAAAGTCTTGGGGACCATAAACAAATATTTCTCCTCCCTCATTGAATTAAAATTGTCCCTGGGCATGTAATGTAAATAATGATAAATATTGTTAAAGGTTTTTCAAACTAACTGTAAGTAGAAAAAGGCAAAATAAAGACTAGAAACTTGGATCTTGTCAGGTGCCTTAAAACCTGACCTGTTCTTGGCAATGTGGAAAAAAATGACATTTCCAATTCAAAGAAAACCAAACACATACAATACAAACTTGGACATCAATAACATTGGAAGTCAACATGAGATTTTTAAAATTATTTAATTTCGTTGTTTCTTTAAATAGTGGGTCATTACAGATGTTTAGTTTGACTTTAAAAAATATTTCAGTTAGATTTTTAAAAAGCCGTATTATTAGACTAAGTAAAACTCACCTGTTTCATCCTGGAATTATATCTCTATTTTCACAGTGGACCTAATACAGAGTTTTGCTGAAAGGACTTCATTTGTTGAATATTTCTATTCATAAAAATTTTTTGTAGTTTACAACACCTTTGCTATTGATTAAAAGTATATAACACTTCATTCATTTCAGGTTGTTTTGTGTTTTCTGTGTTTAGGCAATCTTGATTGACTATGAAAGCTCTCTTTTTGTTAACCTGGAGTAGTTGAAACATATTTATTTAAAAGTAATATTGGGGCACCTGGGTGGTTCAGTCAGTTAAGCGTCTGACTTTGGCTCTGGTCATGATCTTGTGGTTCATGGGTTTAAGCCCCACATCAGGCTCTGTGCTGACAGCTCAGAGCCTGGAGCCTGCTTCAGATTCTGTGTCTACCTTGCTCTCTGCCCCTCCCCCGCTCGTGCTCTGTCTGTTTCTCAAAAATGAATTAATGTTAAAAAAAATTTTAAGAAATACTAATGATATACACAGATACACTTGGCTAAGAGTTTTCAAGTGAGACAAAAGTTTATGACTGAAGTGGAGAAGGTAAGGTATATATAGAAAAGTCAGCTGTTTTGTACATTTAAAGTTCAATTGTTCTTTTTGTTCTTGTTGTTCTTGTTCAGATGATCTCTCTCGTTTCTTTTTGTGTGTCACAGACATTTCTAGGCCTCTTTTCCTAACCTAACCTTTCCCTGATTACAGACATTGTGCTAATTACTCACTGTGATTCCAAGGTTCGACACAGCCGGCTTTGTTCCCACTTCTGCAAAAACACACAGCTGCATCAATATTCAGTAGGGAGTTCTTGAAAATAACCTAAGTGGCATTTGGGAATAGATCTTCCTTCAGTGGGTAAATACCTATTCAAATCAACAAAATATACATTCAGTAAGCATATTTTTGAAATGCTACAGACTTTCCAAATGAGTCTTTTTACAATGAAAGATTCATAATATGCTAATACAAATGTAAATATTATACCGGGTCACATCTAAGGATGGGAAAGTCTAGTAAGTAGAAATGCCCATTACCCTGGGGCTTCAAGATTTTCTGCCAGAAAAGATGCACGGTGCTATCATTTCCTGACTGTAAAGGAACAGGAAGTTGTGTTGCTATTTGTTTTATTTCATTTTGTGAGTATGTATAAGCACAAGGTGCAGGCTATAGAGACTAGAATGTGTTTTGTTTTACTAATATATGCTGATCCTCTTGTTAAAATTGTTAATTCCTATTTTTTAAAAGTCAGAAATTATCACGTAAGTACTAGATTTCTATCTTCTCTGGAAAACCATGAGGATCTGCCTACTTTGGGCCCCATTCCTACTTGACAGCAAGAGCTGCTGCTGGGTGGTGGCTGCCCCCTCAGAAGGAGGTTGACTCTCCAGTCAGCGACCTTCGTGGACTGTCAGCCTCCCACACACTGAGGGTTAGAGTCAGGTACCATTCATCTATTGTTTTTCTAAGGTTAGAGCTGACAAAGTAAAAATTTTTATACTTGTATTTCCAACGAGTGTGGTAACATTAAACATAGCCAAATGTGGCTATATGTTTGAAGTAAAACATAGCACAAGGGTGTAGTGCAAGAAAGTAGTATATTTCCTTGTGGAAGGCAAAGAACATTCTGTGTATTTAATTTGTAATGTGTCTGTGTGAAAGACTGCATCTTCAACACCTCACCCACTCTAGCCTGCTACACAAATTTATATTAATTTACTTACCTCTTAGGAGTTTAGTTTATAGCCACTATGACATGGAGTGAGCTGACTTTTCTTTTTTTTTTTTTTTTAACGTTTATTTATTTTTGAGACAGAGAGAGACAGAGCATGAACAGGGGAGGGTCAGAGAGAGAGGGAGACACAGAATCCGAAACAGGCTCCAGGCTCTGAGCCGTCAGCACAGAGCCCGACGCGGGGCTCGAACTCACGGACGGTGAGATCATGACCTGAGCCGAAGTCAGACGCTTAACCGACCAAGCCACCCAGGCGCCCCGTGAGCTGACTTTTCTAAAAGAAGTGTGTGAACAGGAAAAACTGGCAAAGGATACTCCCAATGTCAACTGCATTATCTCTGGTCACATTGCATTCATGAGTGATTTTAATTTTATTTTGTTTACTTTTTTTATCCTATAAAATTTTCACCATGTGCTTGTGTTATTTTTAGAAACAGAAACAAGAATGATTTTTTTTTAAAAATGAAAGAAATGGTTTGGTCAGAATACTAAAGACATATTCCCTATTTGTTCCCCTCTGGATGTAATTAATGCATAGTTCAATCTTCATAGAACCTAACCCAAAATGCAAGGGTCCTTATAATCAGCCTTGCCAAATTGATTTTCACTCAATCAAAACCCTCCTTTCCAGGCATATTGATTTTCTCATTGTGGCTTAAACACACCTGAACCCTGAACTGTTTCCTCCTCTACATTTTTATTTATTCTGTTAACCCTCTCAACTTCCACCCAAACCCAGAATATCTTATTTTGTCAATGCTCAAAATACTCACATCATTCAATGTCAGTTCCAACTTCTCAGTAATGCCATCCCCAGATTTCCGAAATGATCGCCAGCTTCTCTAACTGCAATTGCACTTAAGTGACTATAGCAAACAGTTTAATCTTTACAACATTCCCTTATTTGTCCTCGGAGGAATAGGACTAAGTCCTTGAAATAGCAGTAGTTTTTATTATATAAAATAGTTCAATGGTTTAAGAAAAAAAAATTGAGAAATTTTAGAAACAAAATTAACCATATTTATTTACTGTAGTAATTCTCAGAGTTGTTACAATTTGCATGCTCTTCTGTTCCTATTGTAGAAGAGAAGTTTTCATATATGGCATTTTACAAACTCTTATCAGCATCAAATTCTCTTTGAGTCTCTACTTCCATTTTATGGAATACTATTCTGCAAAAGAATCTTTGGGCAATGCTACTTCATAATGTACTCTTATGTTTACCCCTTCTTCTAAACCAGCTAGCAAGTTACTAAAGACACTGAGCTTGTTCTTACCACTCTTTTTGTGCTTCAGTGTCCTTGAACAGCTCTGAGCACCTGGTATGTACACCACAACCAGATGGAGATAAGAATGGCACTAGCAATGTGTTATCCATGGGCTAAGATGTTGGAGCAGTAGCAAAAAGTGGGGAGGGGGGATCCCAGATTCAGCAAACAGGAGTAAATACCTAAAAGAGCACTAGGTAATCTCTGAACATCTAACGTTGTTTCTCTCTTCATGACACTTGTTCCTAGTCATGTCTCTTCTCTCTGGACCAAATGATTTCAGACTCACGCTTCATGTAGCTCTCCACTGTGAAAGAGGCTTAAAGAGATAAGATCTCTTCAATTCAAGGTGCAGCCTCATTTTTCCCTCTACATTTCTCAAATTGATAGAAACTTTACATCTGTCATGTCTTCTTTTAAAGATGAATGAAAGGAAGGTGGATGATAATGCATTCAACACCAGAATGAAGGGCCAGTTGAAAACCCTTCATGACATGCAAAAAAAATAAAATAAAAAATTAATCCAAAGAAATATTTCAACTGTCTACTTACCATCTTTAACAAGTGTTGACCATTGTTTATTTCTGAAATACTTATGTATCTATGTACTAATTATTAGCATTTTGTTTATGTTTTCTTATACTTATTAAGATGTCCTTAAACTCTCAGAGGTTCTGCCTCTGTGACTCTCCTGCAGTGTCTCTGCAAAGGAGAGGCATATGCAGCTTAAATAAGAATTTAGTACATTCTTAATGAATACATGAACTACTTGTAGACAATGCATTCTCGTTGTTCCTCTTTGCCATGTTTTTTTTTTTTAATTTTTTTAACGTTTCTTTATTATTGAGAGACAGAGAGAGACAGAACATGAGCATGGGAGGGGCAGAGAGAGGGGGAGACACAGAATATGGCCTGCCTGAAGCAGGCTCCTGGCTCTGGGCCGTCAGCACAGAGCCCGATGTGGGCCTTGAACTCAGAAACCAAGAGATCATGACCTGAGCCAAAGTGGAACGCTTAACTGACTGAGCCACCCAGGTGCCCCTGCCATGTTTCCCACCCCCCCCCCACTCCCTTGGCCAAACTAGGTCCTTATTTTGCATTTATGTTAATTACATTCAAAACCCATGGGCCTTGCTCATGCACTTTCCTTTACGTCCTTATTTCCCAAAGGGTGGTCAGGGAACCAGTACCACAGGCATCACCTAAGAGCTTGTTTGAAATACAGAATCGTTGGTCCAACTCCAGGCATAGTGTATCAGAATACGTGTTTAAACAAAATCCTTTGGGGACCCCTGGGTGGCTCAGTCAGTTAAGCTTCTGACTCTTGATTTCAGCTCAGGTCATGATCTCGAGGTTTGTGAATTTGAGCCCCATATAGAGCTCTGCGCTGACAGCGTTGAACCTGTATGGGATTCTCTCTCTCCCTCTCTCTCTCTCTCTATCCCTCCCCAACTTGCACTAGTTCTTTCTCTCTGTCTCTCTCTCTCAAAATAGGTAAATAAACTTAAAAAGAAATCCCTGGGTAATTCTTATGCTTACTGAAGTTTGAGAAGTTTTGTTCTATTTCTCTTTTGGACTTCCACTGTGGTCTCAGACACATGGCTTCCTGAATGGCTCCCCTCTCCACTGTCCCTGTTATCCAGGGAGATTTCTTCAGCTTTTCTCTCTCCTCCTTTCAGCAAGTCACCTTGGATGGGACTGTCCAAACCACCTTCACAATTAATATTCTGTCCAATTACCACCCTTCTATTCATATATCTTCTGCTACCACTCCAAAAATTAAAAAAAAAAAAAAATTCTTAGTACCTGCCTTCTTCTAGCTTGCTAGCTCAGATAGAATGCCCTTGTCCTTCAAGATACTCTGAAGAGTGATCTACTCCACTTTCTAGGCATTCTTGGTCTTATTGTCTTCCTTTGTGCTCTGTCACTCTCCTGAAGCTTCTCAAAGTCAAAATTCCTTAAAATTACTGAACATATTGAGCATTTTCCAAACTTCAATTTATGCCCTACTCTTTAAATCTCTCTTTTGTCTCCATTTCTGTGGCATAATCCTGATCTGATTTTACAAAGACTTGGATCTTCCATTTTAATTTCCCTACCTCTGCTTTTTTATTAAATATATTGTCTACAGCCACCCATCCTCACTTTCTCCTTTTATCTCTCTACACATTTTCTCTAAGTAATATTACCTACTCTCAAGGTTTCAACTACCAAGTTCAGTGCTACCGGTCCCTTTGATGGAACTCCTGAGTTCCAGCCTCATGTTTCTCTTTGCATATTAGATATCTTTCCTTGTCAGCATGCCCCAAACTGAACTTATTTTCTCCTCCTTTATTCTACTTTATATTCCTTAGCTTGGCTGGTAAAACTGAAATGCCTTTCTCCATTCCTCCTTCCCTTTACCCTCCATATCTAATTATCTCTGAGTTCTGCCAATTCCACTGTGTTAATAACTCTCATTTCTAGCCTATGTCTCTTAGCATGTTGTTACTGACTTGGTTCAGCATTTCTTCATTATTTCTTACTTGTACTGTAATAACTGTCCCCTACTAGATTTTCTTGTTCTTCACCTGCAGGGCTGTTTCTAATTAATCTTTCTCACTTCCTCCAAAGTGGAAAAGCTTTCTTCCTCAAACTGTAGTCACCTCAATGGGTTTCTCCCTGCAGGTCCACCAAAGGCAAGGAAGGTCTCCTGAGTTTGCAACAATGTGAAAGGGACAGGAAGGTAAATAATCCAAATGATATGTAGTTTCTCAGGCAACATTTCCTTCTAACAACTATGTATAAATGAAAATAAAGCAAAAATTTTACATTGATTCTGGGTCAGAAACATGACTGCAAATTGTTCTTAAAATATTCTAGCTTCATCTTTAGCTAGTAATTCTTAAACTCCACAACTTGCTCATCAAATTTACATGTGGTTTATTCATATACATGCAACATCTTCCTCCTTTACATCTTTGACTTATACCTGAAAATTCTACTCAGTGATAACCTTCTTTCATTCCTGAATTCTCCATCCCCAATTTCCTTTTTCTTTTCCCAAACCTACTTCTTCTAAAAAGGAGTCTGGAGACAACTTATAATTCATGGGCTAATTTTGGGAAAAGGGAATTATTCCAAGAGTTTGTGAGGGATTCCAAAATCAAAACAAAAAAGAAACCTCAAAAATCACCATTTTATGAGTCAAAAGATGGGGAGCAGGATTACTAAAAAGTTCTTTCATAATGCCAGTACCAAAATTAAAGCCTATGAAACCAGAAATCCAAGATCCTGCTAGGCAAGAGTGTATACAAGGAGAAAAGTCTGTGGCAATCACTGGTAATTACAATGAGACACTGCCTAACTCACTGCTTGGGGCTGGAGTTCAAGCACTTGAAGGGTTCAAAGGTCAGCCTGCAATGTTTATAGGAACTGGATTGGACAGGCACCATCCCCTGTCCCTTAGGTATGTGGAACAAATGTTTTTTATTACCCTTGTATCCTTTATTTTACATTAGAAAGGTGACTATGTGAGAAAGCCCAACCTAAATGTGGATGCATTAGGGTTCTCTGGGTTAATAATAAGGGTGACAGCAACTCCTGGCAGAGAGCCTGGCAGCTCCCTCAGGTGGGAACTGTCTTATTCAAATCTGTCTTCCCAGGGCCTGTCATACCCCTAGGCCCCCTATATGCATTAATATGCAAGTCTATTATTTGTAATGATCAATTCTATGTGGCTGTAATTAGCAAGAAACAAACACAGGATAAATGCAGAAGAAATTGAAAGAAATATGCAAAAGAAATATGAAAGAAATAGAAAAAAGTTGAAACACATAGAGAAAAGCTGAAAGTTGCACAGATTTGTCTGCAATGACAGTTCTGGTGTTCATCTGGTTACCAGGGTTTTCATGGATCAAAAATACAGTTACACTGGATGCCATTTGGGAAATGGGGACATTTCTAAATGTAACTCAACTATAGGACTAACAAAAATTAGTGTGCACACTTGAAATTTCATTACTGTTAGAACAGTTAGAAACATTCCATCTACTCAAACCAGCAGAAAATCAGGTATTTTTCATATGCACTCGTCAAACCCTCCCAGGTGGATAGCTTTTGGAACCTGTTCAAAATGTTACCAGAGTCAGAAGAGCTAGGAGTTTTGTTAAAGAATCCCTCTATCGTGTCTACAAAAGTAAATGTATAGTGCATGCTTCCTTTGTATTCCGATACAGAAACTAACAAGCAGCCCTTTAATGCTTCATTTCCTTTCCTCAAGAACATGTAAATATAAGTTCACACATGAAAAGTGATATTAATGGATAATCCTTAAAAGTACAGATCGACCAGGGATTTCTCTTTAGGGACTTAAAGATCAAGGAACTGACTTAACACTGAGTACTTACTAGATTCCAGGATCTTTTACTCGTGGGCATTTAGATGGCTTTTCTCATTTGATCTTTATAAAAACCCTGTTAAGTAGGTATTATCAATAGAAAACAAATGAGGAAAAGTAAGTGAAAACAATAACAAATGAGTACTTAATTAATGCCTAAGACTTTTTTAGACATGTAGATTATCTATTATCTAAACCTCATTTTGCAGATGAGGCATGCTGCTCAGAAATCCCAGGTGACTTACTTCTAGAAACAACACCTTTAAGTGGTAAAGGAGAACGTGAAGTTTTCCTAATTGACTGCATGGCCCAAGCTTCTTTCCTTTCAAGCACCTGCAATCTTTACTTTTTTTAAGAGTCCCCATTGGGATTGTCTCTCTCCTTTTTAAATGTTTGTTTATTTATTTATTTATTTATTTATTTATTTATTTATTTATTTTGAGGAGAGAGAGAGAACATGAGCAGTGGAAGAGCAGAGACAGAGGGAGAGAGAGAATGCAAAACAGTCTCCACAGTGTCAGTGCAGAGCCTGATGTGGAACTCAATCTCACAGAACCATGAAATCATGACCTGAACCGAAATCAAGAGTCAGATGCTTAACCATCTGAGCCACCCAGGCACCCCTATTCACTTTTTAATCAGATCTCCTTGCGAAGGAGTCTGCCAGATAGTTTGTATTTGCCCTCTAATGCCTAGCACTGTGTTCTACCATAGTCAATAATCAATAAACACTGGCCCAGTTGATGGAGGATCTTTAGAGTGCTATTAAGGAACACTTGTCAAACTCCAGGAACTGCTTTGGCCTCACGTTAATAAACAACTGATGATGATGAACCTTTTAAAGAAAATTAAATTATTCTCCTCTGCAAACATGTTTTGTAAAAATAAAAAATTTATTATTTGTGGTTTGGAATGTATTAATCTTAAATACAGTTTAATAACTAGAATAACAGGAATAGGATTGGAAAAACATTCCTTTTATGAGACATAACATAATGAGACATAACAATTATTTGTTATATAGATTTAAGTACAAATTCATAGAACTCCTTAAAAAGAAATTACTGAAATTACTGATTGTCCTATGCTTGAGAATCCAATCAAATATCTCTTAATAGATAATTTCATATATATGCTACTAATCAGTATAACCCCCAAATAAGTGTAACAGCTTGAGCCTTATCCTCTACACACGAGCAAAGGAAATGATATTTATTATGTCTGCTCTGAATTAGGTAGCTAGCTAGGTGCATACAGACTTCCTAATGTTGATATTCCAAACAATCATATGAAATATGTGTGCCTATAATCTTAATCAGATACAGAGACTGAGTCTAGGAAAGGTTACGTTAGTTGCCCAATTCACACACCTTACTTGTTAAGGCCAGAATTTAAACCTGCCTATGTGATGCCAAAATCTTTGTCCATTCTACTTATAGTATGCTAACTTCACTGACTCAAAATACAAGGAAGACACAGTGATGCAAATGCAGCCTTCATCTAAAAGAATCAGAGCAATAGCGTAATGGATAATAAAATATTTATAATATCTACAGGGTCAAGGATAAGTGCATTTTTGGGAAAAAAAATGACTGGAAGGAAACACACCACAATGTGAACAGTGGTTTCATTGCATTACATTTTGTTATTTTAGTAATGGAAAAATTTAAACTCATAATAAAGCAGGATAAGTGCATTTTAGGACAAGGCTCTACATCAAATTATAGAAGAATTCTGGGAGTAGAGCCCTGTGAGGCTATAGTCGAGCTTGGACAGAGGGAGAGAAGCTTCCACACTGCTGCTCTGGCTAAACACAAACTATGGTAGCTAGCACTAATTTGTGAAATTACACTTTTCATTTCAAACCCAGGATAGGAACAGTAGTCATGGCTGGGTGGGAATGCTGAAAAAGAAAACAGTGCTGAAATCTTCTAGTTATTTATTTCCTGGCATAGGCAGGCAGGTACCAAACTGATTAGGCACACAGTAGGCTAGATATTGGAGGTAGAAAGGTGAACAGTCACGTAGGGAAGTCCAGCATCCTAGGGGATAGATCACCCTACTTTAACAGGGTCCTACTCCTTTATGGCTCACTTGAGATGGGGTGTTCAGGCTATCTCTCACTGTATTGTGTACCCTCTCCCTGCAGTTCTGATGGTGAAACACAATCCAGAGACTGTCAAGAGGAGAGTAGAATGGTAATGAAAGCAAACAGAATTTAGTAGTATTTATTCCTCCTCCTGCATAGCTTTTATTCCCTTCCTCACTTCTTTCAAATATATGTCCTCTGCACAAATTCTCCAGTTACCTCCTTGCATATCAGACAGGTTTGGAGAATATATCCATTTGGCTTTATCAACAGCACCCAACTACCTGTTTTATGAAAAGGAAAACAAAACTCAGGTTTTACATTCCGTGTTTAATGCCCAGAAAGAAACAAAGACACCAGCATTGTGATAGTGCTGCCCGATTGAATGGCCTACCCGTTAGAACACTGTTCATGACTTAAAATGGAACATTGTAAAGTTCAGTGAAACAGTGTCTGGTCCCTGTGCAATGAACTTTGGTTCTCTCACCTCCTGAGGAGATAGACCTCAACATGGTAAACTGGGGTATTTTTAGTTCTAGTGAATGTGAGTGGTGATATGAAACCACCAACCTAGCCCAAGATATATTTTCCTATGTGTCTCTGAGGCTGGATATTCAGTCTTTAATGTTTTACAACCAATCCTCAATCAGTGCATAAAAGGCTTTTTGACTTCCATCTCAAGGATCAAAGGTGAGTTTTCACGGGGTTTGCAACTCTCATGCCGTAAATGAATGAGCCGGAAAGTCGTAAAGCTTTTCTCCCTCCCCTTTAACTTGAGGAGTCAGGCCTGCTGATTCAGTCTCATGCTGTCATTCAGAATCTTCCACCTGAAGAGTTTTTTAAGAAGCAAGAGACAGAGAGAGCACTTAGGCAAAGAGGTAGTGTTAATTATTTATTTTTAAGGAGTGGGGAGAACGGGGGAGTGAAAAGAGATGTCTTGTGTCTTTGAGGAGTCTTTCATGAAACTTTCTTTGTGAAACTTTAGAGGGCGGAAAGAGCAGCTACTTGGTTTCTCCTGAAAAGAAAAAAAAAAATAAAAGTGAATAGAAATCATGCAGCAAAGGCTCTGAGGTGGTTTCTACACACACCCAGATCCCTGTAAGCCTAGGTGTGTGTGTTAAATTGTCTATCTGGGAAAATTTGATAAAGCCAAAATCTGGGAGTCTATAACCGCAAGCAAGCACTTGTGTGAGTTCCATCTCAGTATTTCTGTGTGGATGTGGATGTGCTATGAAGATATTTGGAACAAATGGCAGTGTTTTTCTAGCTTTTATGCATTCTCATAGTGTTTGCAGGGACACATCGACTGGGCAGAGTTACAGCTATGAGCAAGAAAGTAAGGACATAAGATTTCAAAAATTATTTTTCCTAAAATTTCATGTGTATATTCTCAAGAGACGTCCTCAGGCGCTCAGTCAGAACCAATGTATTTTTATGTTATGACCTATTCTACCAAACATGGCTATCTCATTTCGCAGGTCAAAACAGATTAAAAGGGGAAATGCTGCTAGCAGTCGGCAAAGGCAAAAATTGCAAAGAGATAGATAGAAAAACCATAAAGCAGACATAGAGATTTACAGAGCCACGCAGTGTGAGGACACCTATTTTAGGAGCCGGCAATTACACCTCCGCTAATAATCTTTGGGGGCATAGCACAGAAACTGATGTTCCAAATGTTGACCAAAGTCATCATATTTAAAATCCCCAGGGTAAGAAAGCAGAGAGCAGTGTAGTAATTTTAGAAAACTGCCCATCCAAAATAGATTTTTAAATATTTTCAGTTAAAGAGAACATTTCCCTTACCAATGATGTGGGATAAACTATGTGTTATTCCATTTGGGTCCAAGGTTCAGTTAACTCAGTGTTTTCAGCAGGTGCTGGTGGTGGCTACTCCCTTATGTGGTCCAGGTGATTCTACTCTTTTTCAACAAGGCAGTGCCAGTGCAGTTAGCATGCAAACCATGCACACGTGTGGGGTGGTGGGGGCAGACGTGAGGAGTGGGTGGGAAGTGGAGGTCATTTGCATTGATGGGAAATAAACTCAAAGGGTATATCCAGTCTCACCTTCATAGGTAAAGGGCATTTATTTGCTTTCCATTTTCTGATAGGGAGTGATAGATTTACAACTAATACAATAAATAGAGCCTTAGGGAGTGCAACAAAAGAATCCCAGCCCTGGCCAGTGATTTGATTTGCTCTAGCACATCTATCTGACTGAGCCATCTGGCAGAAAAACCAGTGT
Organism: Panthera leo; assembly: GCF_018350215.1. Taxonomy (NCBI): domain Eukaryota; kingdom Metazoa; phylum Chordata; class Mammalia; order Carnivora; family Felidae; genus Panthera; species Panthera leo. Next base: position 121,637,045 of record NC_056686.1, on the reverse strand, counting down.
ATCAGCAAAGCAAAGGGTGTAGCCGTGAGACAGGCTAGCCCCTTATCACACAGGCTGGGGAGAAAGCTCAAGATGTGACAGGACTGAGGCAGGTCAGTTACCCAGGCTGCAAAGGCTATCAACACGGAAAAGGAAATGAGAGGTCCACACCAGTGTGTTTGACCAGGCCAGGTGCAGAAGGCATCTAAGCTCAATACCAAAGAATGTCTAACAGGTGGGCCAGGAATTAGGGGAAGTCGGGCTCTAGTTAAGAAGATACTGACTAGCGCTGTGGTTTAAGAGAGCATTCCATTCATAATAAGGGGGAAGGAAGGGCACTAGGAGGGAGAAAACTTTCCCCAGGTGGAGAAATAATGAAGAGGTTGACAGGGGCGCCTGGGTGGTCCAGTCGGTTAAGCGTTGAGCGTCTGACTTTGGCTCAGGTCATGATCTCACAGTGTGTGAGTTCAAGCCCAGTGTCGGGCTCTATGCTGACAGCTTAGAGCCTGGAGCCTGCTTTGGATACTGTGTCTCCCTCTGTCTCTGCCCCTCCCCTGCTCATGCTCTGTCTCCCTGTCTCTCTCAAAAAATAAATATTAAAAAAAAAAAAAAAGGTTGACAGAACTTGAACTAAGAAGATGTTAAATTACAAAAATTCAACTGAGTAAATTTAAAAGATGGGCTTTATTACACAGTTCGTGAAATGGGCAGTATGCCACCTAGCAAGTAGAGGCGTTCCCAAGGAGTTGTACAAAAAGGAAAGTTTTCATAGAGGAGGGGTGGGCAAGAAAGTGGTTAGCAAAGGAAAGGATGATTTCAGGCACAGTCTTATCATGCTGAGGACCTCCTCTTTCTTTGAGGGGATGGAGAGGGACCCTCTAGCGGGCTCCTTTGCACTGACTGAGAAATTGACCAATTTTGGGGGGAGGTTGAAATTCCAATTAGGTTAGGTCTCAAGCTCTGGTTTGGAAACTTGGTCTAAGTGACACCATTTTGGGCCTCTGGTTTTCTTTTTAACAAAGGTCTATCAAGAAACAGGAGAGTTAGATAGATGAATAAGGAGGGATATAGAGAATGTTGTGACTTAGAGCTTATGCAACCGCTATGTTCCAAACACATTTATGCTATTAGACAAGGAACTAATTCAAAGTTCCATTCAACAATGAGACTTAGGCTGCCAGTAGTTTGCAAAGTGTTACGTGTGGCTGTGCCAGACTGAGAAATGTGGGTCACCAGTAGAGAGCTCAAGGTGTTCAGAGCTTAAAGATATGATGTAGGGACTGGCAGAGTCACTGGCATGCCTTAAGAAGAACCTTACAGAATTGGAACAAATACGTGTTTTATTCTAATACTCTTACCCAAAAGTCGCATACACAAGTGCTTGTCAATTCTCCATCTCCTCTCCACATAGTGGGGGCTTGGGTAGCTATACGGAGGAAAAAGGAAAAAGCTTTTCAGGTATTTTTTTAGTACCCTATTGAACACATCACTGCATTTTAATCTGGGACAGAGGGTGGAAAAATAGCATCTGGTTAATCAGAGGTTTATAGATTATTTGGTGATACAACTTAACTGTGTTGATGAAATGAAAAATTGTGTGTCTTCCCTAGAGCAGCATTATAAAGCATCCTGCCTGGTACTTAAAATTGATTGTGCATTATATTGGTTAAAGAGTGGCATTTTGGAAATAAAATTAGGGCTGATTTGCATTTGTGTTGAAATAGTTGCGCATGCATTTAATAAGAATGGTTTTTCTCTTTTCTTCTAGAACACATTTACAGTTTGCATTAATTTATATTAACTCAGTGTTTTCACTCAACATTATTTTAAAAGATAAGACAAACATAGATACAATTACTTACCAGGAAAATAACTCTTGTGAGTAAGAATGATTGCTATATATTTCATTTGGGAAAATAAAATGCAAATGTGTTTATTAATTAGAGCACCAGCGGTACCTCAGTAAATAAACCAAGGTGATTTCATTATTTTAACTGACAATTTTATAAAGCACTGAGAAGCATTATATATCATTAATTTTCACACCTAGAGTTGCATTTGTAGATGCTATCAGAATCCTCAATCAATATCTGTTTATTAGGATTTAAGCTCCATGACTTTGCTGCATTATTTTAAATTTACATGTATTTCCTTGATTCACAATCTACAGTAAATTCTTATAGCTTAGATGTGGGCAAAATGTCTTTGAAATCATCATTGATTTCTAGGAAGTAGAAAAAATGAATTTCGTATTGATGGTAAAGGAAAACTGCTATGCGTGATGCACACAGATTTATAATTTAAATAAATCTTTATTTCTCCTTCAAATATGATTGAGAGTTATATTCTCTCTAGAAACTTCCATTTTCCAAGAGGGTGTTTGCAAAAACATTGTATTAACAATTAAAATAGCAACTATTCCAGGAATTATAACAGAGAACTTAAAAATATATTCAAAAAGAACAGAATAACTATATTATTTAATTTATGGTATATTATCTTTGAAGAGGGAGTCAGGAGACTTAGTGTTCAAAAATTTTAATCACATAAGTGAAAAAAAACTTCTTGCTATTATAAAAAATCATGTTGTAAGTAGTGTCAGAGACCAAAATAAAAGGGAAGTTCATAGATTTTGTTTACAATTTTTAAGTTGATATATATCATCAAAGGACTCTGGGAAGACATTCTCAATTTCTCTCTCTCTCTCTCTCTCTCTCTCACTCTCTCTCATACACACACACACTGTAAAAGCTTCACATTTTAAAAGACCAGGTAAATACTACTGAGACAGTGAAATATATAGTAAACATCTGGTTGTAAATCTAAGTGTAATCATCTAGAAAAATTGGCTACAAAATGGACATTTTGGGCTGAATATCAAAAGTTTAATAAATGAAGCTCTGTCAGGCAGGAGAGGGGACTGAGTTTCAAAGGAGCCCAGAAGTGAAAAGCAAGCATAGAAAGATGTGTCTGTGATACATTAAGGGCACCAACAGAAGAGCCTGAAATTGAAAAATCTGAGAAATACAATAATAAACAAAATCTTGACACTATTTTGTTGTAAAATAACTTAATGATTACATGTTAATGATACATGCATGAATCAATCTATCATCAAGACAGGGACATGGTCAGTAAACTGGCTCGAATATGAACCTCATTGCCCCAGACAAATGGTTCTAGGCCAGAAAAATCTAAGCTCTAGAATGCTGGATCCCACTGAGATCAAGATTCACACCTGTCTGTCAAATGCCTCCCAAGTGGCAGACCCCATGCTGTGTACTTCCGGTATGGAAGTGGACAAAATAAACAAAGGCCTCAAGGTGTGGAGTTTGTTATACCAGAAGAAGAGATGTAATAAGCAAATAAACCTGTTCCATGCGGTGATGGGTTTCACTAAGAAATAATAACAGTAATGAATCAGAGTAAAGAAGAGAGAGAGAGTAACAACAATGCTATTTTACAGTAGTTGGGAAAGAGCTTTCTGGCACAGTGGCATTTGACAGAGACTTGAAGGAAGTGAAGAATGAGATATGTGGATTTTAGAAAGAAGTGTGCTCCTGTCAGGAAACATCAGGGAGACTCAGAGAGTTTAAGGACCAGTAAGGTGGCTAGTGAGGCTGTAGGATGTGAGCAGAGGGCCATGATGGGAAATGATGGCTCAGAGGTCATGACAATAAAGGGGCCAGATCATTGAGAGCCTTTGGGGCACTGTAAGAAATTTGGCTTTTATTTTCATTAAGACAAGAGGCCATTGGACACTTCTGAGTAAAAGAATGACATGAATTGAGAAAATGTTTTCTTTGAGAAAATTCAAGAGAGGTGAGGGTGTAGGAAGGGCTGACAGCAAGCTTTTGCCACCATCCAGACAAAAGGTGTTAAGGTTTCTAGCAGTGGTAGTAGTAAGGAGTGGTGGGATCTGAGATCTGTTTTGAAGTGAGGGTCAACAGTGGTTTCTGATAGATTGGATATGGTGTGTGAGAGGAGAGAGATGGGAAGAGAAAAGTAATTGATGACTCTGGGTTTTCTATTCCAAGTAATTAGAAGAATGGAGCTGCCATTTACTGAAATGGGGTAGGTTATGTGTGGGAGATAAATCAGGGGTCTATATTTGTGCATGATAATTTTGAGATGCCTGTTGGAATTTCAAGGACAGAGGAAAAGATGCAAAGCATTTATCTTGGCAAGTAAGAGAATGCATAGAGTAGGGGAATATGGTAAGTTTAGCAGATCGGCCTAAAAATCCACCACAGTTTGTGAATTTCCCTAAGGGATGTTAACTTTCAGAGAGGAATGAAAACTACTGAATAGGACAAGAAGTTTCAGTTAAGGTGTTCAGTTAAGTGTTCAGTTAGGTGTTCAGTTAAGTGGTTAAGGTTACTGAAATTACTTGGAGTTACTCTGACATCTACACATTATGGTGGTGGTATCACAGGGAAGAGGCTGCAAAATGTGTGGCTTAGAAATCTTCCCTCACTGATTCTCACAACCTAGTCCTAACATGAAAGTCACCAATGCAGGAGAGAAATTTTTCTAGCTTCTTTCAGAAGCATTCTCAAACTAGGAACCAGAAACTTGACATTTATGAAGGGAGGCAAAGAGAAATTCATGGAATGCCTGTTGTATCTCAGTCATTGTGTTTGTTGGCTTTTCACATATTATCTTAATATGATCCCCCCAGCTTACTTTTGAGATGAGACTCTTAGCTCTATTTTAAGGGTGGGGAAAATAAGGTTAAATCATTATACCTAGGTAACACAGCTAGCATGGGCTAGAGCTAGCATTTTGCTTTACTTGTAGTCATTTCTATCTTAAGTTGAAAAGATGCTTCCAAACATTTTGGTGTAACGTAGGGGTTTAATAACTTAAGTGCATACAGCACATTAATATATTCGATTCTGGAAAGAAACACTTCCAGGTTTGTAATTTTCATGAGGAGAGAGTCCATAGTATCCCATATACAGGTGTATTCTTGTATTCATTCATCCATCTAACATTCATTGAGTGCTTTTGATAGGCAAGGAGCTATGTACTCCATAGCTAAATAAGACACAGCTCTTGTTCTCAAGGATTTCCTATGCTATCAGGAGAGTCAGATAATAGCACAGTGTTTCTGCTTTAAAGGCTGTACTCCTCTTGCTGTTTAATATTCATCAGCTGCCTATAATCCTGGGCTTTGCAGAAATCATTCACTGCCTTCTGTAGTGATCAGTTAATCAAGCATGGCCACAAAGGGGCTCAAGCAAGGGTGGTACAAGTCTAGATTTTGGAATTCAGGAGAAGCTTTTGCTTGTCAGAGCCCAGGTTCTAACTACAGACAAAATCAAAGCCTGGGAAACAAAGCAATGTGTGCTCTTAGGTACCCTGAACCCAGGAGATTAGCCCAAGGAATGGAGGTCGGATGAAAGCCAACACTGCTGATCTAAATAGAGGCAGACCAAGTTTAGAAATTCTAGCTCAAAAACTCAAATGTTTCAGAGGGGAGAGTTATTGCTGAAACATGAACTAAAAAGTAGGGGTGGGTGTGGCAAGGCCCAGAAGCTCCCAGAGAGGGATGACCAACTGGGACACACCTCTGGATCCTCTTGGGTCTCACACTCTTCTGAATGGACTCTATAATTTTCTCTATCTGGACTCAGGGGAAGAAGGTCTGCTCCCTGGGAGGGCTTACTGCTGTACCAGTAGGAAGAGACAAAGGTCAGACCCCAGGTCCCCACCTCTAGAGTTCCTTGGGAGTCCACGGAACTTCCATTTCTCTTTTAAATCCACTTCACTCTGAGTGGTGTTTCCCGCCCACCTCCCGAGGGGCCTGCTGCCTTTGGTGGTGGTGGTATGGTGTCCCAGAGGTGACTAGTTGCCTAAGATTGAAGTTAAACCCCAGAATTGAATTTGAGCTTTTATTAAAGGGCAGGGCTTTTGACCCACTTTTCTTTGGTGATTTGCTATTCCCAAAGAAGGTCCAGTGTTGAGCTCTCTAGAATTGGGCTTGAGATTTCTGGAGGTACTGAGTTCTAGATTCCCCTGCCAGATTCGCCTGTCTTAGGTTGTTGCCCATCCCTAGGAGGGACAGAAGGCCATATCACGGCAGACATGGATGATCATGATGCTGTGAGGTTGCCTGGAGTTGACCTGGAGTTGTAGGTGAATGGCAGGCAGAGGGATGCATCATTTATACCTGGTAGGATAGTCCTTCCCCAGCATATGGGTAGATGGGTAAACTATAGTTCCTTTCAGAAGCTGGAGGTTGAATCACTATTTATGAAACTAAATATATAGACAGCTGTAAGTGATGGTTCATTATGAATATTAAAACAACAACAGTATTGGCACTTCCCAGGCCAAGGGGATTTAAAGTATTATAGGATGCTCGGGTAGAACAAACTTTATCAACAGACCTGAAAAGATTAGTAAAATAAGAGATGAAATAGATGACAGAGAATGAATGGATCTGCTCAGTGAGTGGGGGCATTACTCAAGGTACAAAATAATTTCCACAAGGCTATGAATTCTATATGTCATTAATGCCAGGGCAGACACAAAAGGTTTAAAATGCATTGGGATCTTCCATATGCCAAATATGTTACAGAGTACAACAGATCCTACTGAGAATGGCTATACCTGAATAGAGTTTAGTCTTCTGAATGTCAGATCAGTTCTTTGATCTAATGGCATAAATATTTTTAACATCATGAATAAGGCGAGACCACATTGGAGTAATTGTCTCAGACACCCGCGGGTACCCTGGCCTGTCCCCTTCTGTATTATATCCCAGTACTAGTAGAGGGTGGAGAGCCTCCCAGGTAGAGCGTCAGCCAGTCCACAGATCCCCTGAGCAGATCTCCTCCTATCCTCAGGGAGAGACGGTCCTCACTTCTCCAGGACCCACTTACATACCCTTTTGAAACTATATGAAGCAAAATACTGGAATAAAATGCAGGTACGATTTAGGCTGAAGTCCTGTATGTTGCATCATGTCAGAGAATCGTGAGGGCTGTGTATAGCATAGGGTACAATGCACTTATTTTTCAGCATTTAAACAGTAAAACTTTTAAATCATTTATTTGGTCCACTCAGTCATTTGCAGGAAGGTAGAAAGCTCCTGAAACATCATTTTTGAAAGTTCAGAGTCTCACAGAGGCAACCAGGGCCATCTGATCAGGACATCCAGGAATGGGAAAAAGGATGCCCACATCAGAGAGACCAAGTGGCACTGACTGACTTGAGATGATACTGGCACATTACCAGTCAGGGCTCTGGAGGTGACTTCAGTCCAGAGGTGGTGACAAGACAGTTTGGTTGTAAGAGCGGATGGAGAATTGGGGTGACGTCCAAAGGATTAAACTGTCCTTAGTTTCTTATTAGAACTCATCAAGGGAAAATAGTGATAATAAAAAAGAAACTTATACCTTAATTAAGAAAAATAATGAAAGATCTTTATAAGGCAGTCAGGACGTTGATGAGTATCTAACAGAGAGTGCTAACATTTGGAAGGCTTTTTATATTCTGGAACACTTGCTGAAAATTTTGTAGATCACTGCCCAATGGATATATAATGTTAACTTGCAAAATTTTAGTAGTCACATAAAAAAATAAACATGAAATTAATTTTAATAATATATTTTACTGAATGTAACATATTATTTCAAATAGTAATCAATATAACTTTACAAATGAGATGGATTCATTTTTTTATACTCAGCTTTTAAAATCCAGCTGTTATTATTTTTTTTCACCTAGAGCATTGAGTTCATAGACAGTGTTGTTTCATCAGTATCACATTTTCATATTTAGCCATGCAAATAACACCTACCTTTTTTGTCTTGGTATTTTTTATGTACTTATTGACTTTATTTTTATAAGCAGTTTGTTTTCAGAATGAATAGAAAGTAGACTTCCCATATGCCCCCCCCAACAAACCACACACACACACACACACACACACACACACACACACACACGCACACACGCACACACACACACACACACACACATAGTTCTTGCTATTATTAATATCTTGCAGTAATGTGATATTTCTGTTACAACTGATGAGTCAGTATTGTTTTTATAAATTAACACTCAGAGTTGATACTAGAGTTCACTATATTGTGTATACTGTGGGTTTTGACAAACATATAATCGTGTTTCAGTATTATACAGGATAGTTTCACTGCCCTAAAAATCCCCATTATTTCACCTAGTCATCCCTTTCTTCCTTCTCCCACAAAACACTGGCAACCACTGATCTTTTCAATGTCTCTATAGTGTTGCCTTTTCCAGAATGTCACATAGCTGGAATTATACAGTATACAGACTTTTCATATTGGCTTATTTAACTTAACAATATGCAGATAAGTTTCCTCAGTGTGTTTTCATGTCTTTGATAGCTCATTTCTTTTTATCATTTATGTGAACAACGTTCCATTGTATGGATATACCACAGTTTATTCATTCATCTATGGAAGGATATCTTATTAATGACTTGTAATTTTTGGCAATTATGGGTGAATCTGCTATAAATATCTACATGCAGGTTTTTTGTGGGTATAAGTTTTCAATTCATTTGGATAAATATCAAGGAGTGTATTTGCTGAATTGTTTGGTAAGAGCGTATTGAGTTTGGTCAGAAACTGTCGACCTGTCTCCCAGGATGTGTATACAATGTTGTATTCCCATCAGCAGTGAATGAGCATTCCTATTGTTCGATTGCCTCACAAGCAAATGGTGTTGTCAGTATTTTGGTTTTTGCCATTCTAATAGGTGTGCAGTGGTATCTCACTGGTGTTTTAATTTTAATTCCCAGATGACATAGGATTCTGAGAACACCTCCATTTTTTACACTAGTAATACCACCACTATTACTACACTAATACCACCACTATTACCACTATTACTTCCTAAGTACCAGGCACCAAACCAATCACTTTTCATGTATTTTCTCACAAGGCTACGAATCACATACCATTGTTATTGTGCATTTTACAGAAAAGGAAACTGGAGTTTAAAGAATTTAAATACATTGCAAGTAAATGTATTGAATCAGGCTCTCTGGTCTTTCTGACTCCACATATCATCTCTTAACTACCGTGTCTTTTATTTTTGACTTAAAATGTGATCCCTCAATCTCTTCCGAAACAACTAGAATGTTGGTTAAATATCATATTCCTAGACACCACTCTGTTGGATCTTCACATGGAGATCTGGAGTCATAGATTCTGAAGGGCACCCGAGACTGAGAACCACTATGCCATCATACTAGGATGACTCAAAGTCCAAATAGAAGTTTTGATATTTTGTTTGTATCTTTATTCATGCATTCATCTTTGAAGCATACTTTCCAAAGCACAATTTTTACATAAAATAAATTATACTGGAAAGAGTGAAAGAATATGTTAAATGTAGGTGAATCAGTGTTTGCTGTGTACCCTGATTAGAGAATACCATATAAACTTTTCTCCATAGCTTTCCATACATATATCTGAAAATTTCTACTAGAAATTCTTATTATTAGTATAGGATACAGCTTTTAAAACACAGGTCTTCTTACTTAGATACAGATTTTTGAATAACATATCTGAATGAAGAAGACTGCATGAAACCAATAGTTATAAGGATCATGGGGAAGCACAGACATAATGCTGATAGCAGGAACATGTTGATCCACTACTATATATCCGTCTGTGCTACATAAATTGGACAAAGACCTTACAAAGTACTTTCAATGTTACAAACCATCTACCTATTTAAGTCCATTTACTGCCTTTTTATTGAGTAGCTCTGTGTATATACTATTTATATAGATATATATTATACATATATGTATGTACACACACACATTTATAAAGTTTATAGTATATTACATAGTAATTCCAAGCAAAAAAACAAAAACAAAAAATCAACACAGCAGGCACCCTATGAAACTTTACAGATTAAACTAAATAGACACCTATTCTTTGTGAGTTTTGATCTAAGACAGGATATTATTAAGGATATTTGCAATAGTATCACCTGTGTTCAAATCTCTGTTACGCCTCTAAGGAGCTGTGGAACCTTGGAAGTCATTGTTTGAGCCTTGGTTTTACATGATTTTAAATGGAGGTAGAGAGAACATCTACCCTGTAGAGTTGTTGCATTAAAAGCATTAGACAGTGCCTGAATCACATTAAGCAGTCAATAAATGTGAGTTATTATTATTTCCACTATTATTATTATTCATAGGAAAAATTGCAAAATGGGAATAGACTCGATAGAGTGGTGGAGTGGAAAGCATGCTATGATGCCAGTGTGACGGCTGGCGGTATGAGAAAATAAATGGCACGCGACAAATGCATGGCGTAGAGATTAAGTGCTCTAGGAATAGAAAACAGAAGAAATCACTTTTCACTGGAGTGGGCAGGGATGGCTTCTGTGAAGAGTCTAAATGAATTTGCAAACGTTTGTAGGTGGAGAAAATGCACATTTGGAGGGGGTATCTTTCCAGTGATGTACAAATTCAGAGATTTTAGCACTTCTTGGCAGATGGAAGAACCCCATTTGGACCCTCAGACACAGCCCACTGTGCCAAGATCTGGCAGTGTGGGCAGGGTTAGTGCCAAGGCAGGTGCTACATAAGAAAGAAGCATGGACATAAGGGAGGAGAAGGCATCCTTCTAATACTAATTGAAGCTCAGCTTGAAGAGCAACTGTACACCTGTGTATAGCTAGACAGATGCAGATGAGGACTATAGCCCTTCAAATAAGCATGTCGCTGGGTCTGGGAAGGCAAGAGGTGTAGCCCCCTGAAGCTACAAATCCTGCTAAGAAGGACATGAATTGTTCTGTACATCACACAGTCTGTGTAGTTCTGCAGTCAGAGAGTATGGGCTCGGACTGGGACTCATTGCTTTTTCCACATAAACTTGGAATTGAACGAATAGATCACAGTCTACAATTGTCTCCATGGTGTCAAATGCCAGCTAAGTTGCTATAGTATTTAACAGTATGCAAGTGAGTTAATGGCCTTGCGGTGAGGATCCCAATGAGGATCCCCAGCAAAATATAAAGTGCGTCTCTCCTTACAACCTCCTGTCTGTCTTAGTGTTTGCTAACTCTGAGGAGTTCTAAAAGCATAAACAAGGTTAGCATTCCACTTTCGATGCCATAAACACATTTTAGAAAGGCAGGAGCAATTTTGTAGCTGTACGTACATTGGGGAAAGAGCATGACCTTGAGAGCTGGAGGTTTACCATCACTTAAAAAAATATGGAAGGAATTGTTCTAAATGTAGCCCTTATCTTTTTACTTTATGGTCTTTAATAGCCACTCTTGATGGAGTGTTTACTAGGAGCCAAGAACTCTATTAGGTATTTTTTAAACTTTTATTTAAAAATATAGATACAGGAAATCACACAAAATTATTATTAAAGCAAATACCATTTTAGCCATCACCTAAGTCAAAGAATAAAACATTGCTAGCTACCCGAGCCTCTCCATATACTCTATCATCTCTCCTTCCTAAAGTAAACCCTGTCCTGATTTTTATAGTAATCATTTCCTTGGTATTTCATTATAGTTTATCACTTAAGTGTCCATCTGGATGCACTATAGCTTAGGTACTAATGTTCTAATTGGTATGTTTTGTCACTTTGTTTTAACCAAGGCATCCATTCCCCTAACCCCCCACCAAACTCCTTTCTATTCTTTAATATTCCTCTATTCCTTTTAATTTAATTCTCCTTTCTATTCTTTAATATTCCTTTAATATTCTTTAATGTTCCTCTGTTGATGAACTTGGGCCACTTGTCTTATTGAATTTGCCCCAGGGTAGAGTGGTTGTTATATGCGTATGGTGCAGCTTCCCGTGCTCTTCTCTTCTCTGTATTTCCTGCAAACAGGAGTGGACCCTTGGTTGGACACAGCTTTGATGTTTTTGGCAAGATGATGTTTTTGGCAACACTTTGGCAAGTGTTATGTTCTCTTATCAGGGGACACATTGATGCTTAATGTGTCAATTTATTATTTTATTGGAGCTTCTAAAATGGTAATACTCTAATTATATCCCTTGTTTTTACCCATTAGCTTGAAGAATTTTATTTAGAAGGAGATGCATCTTCTTGTCTACAATTTAGTCAATCAGTCATGCAGTTCCCAAAAGGGCCAGAATCAATGTTCTATTTTTTTCTTTCACCTAATTTTCTTAAGTTGCAATAATGTGATATTTCTGTTACAACTGATGAGTCAGTATTGTTATAGTATTATAAATTAACACTCACAGTCGATACTAGAGTTCACTATATTGTGTATACTGTGGGTTTTGACAAACATGTAATGATATATAGCAACATATAATCGTGTTTCAGTATTATACAGAATAGTTTCACTGCCCTAAAAATCCCCATTATTTCACCTAGTCATCCCTCTCTTCCTTCTCCCACAAAACAATGGCAACCACTGATCTTTTTAATGTCTCTATAGTTTTGCCTTTTCCAGAATATCATATAGCTGGAATTATACAGTATACAGACTTTTCATACTGGCTTATTTAACTTAGCAATATGCAGGTAAGTTTCCTCAGTGTGTTTTCATGTCTTGATAGCTCATTTCTTTTTATCAGTGAATAACATTCCATTGTATGGATATACCACAGTTTATTCATTCATCTATGGAAAGATATCTTATTAATGACTTGTAAGTTTTGGCAATTATGGGTGAATCTGCTATAAATATCTACATGCAGGTTTTTTGTGGGTATAAGTTTTCAATTCATCACTTAAATACACCTGATGGATTCCCATCAACTATAATTTCTATCTTTATCAACGTTCAAATTTTTCTTGACCAGATAGAGCTTTTTCAAGGCTGGCTTTTAATTCCATTTAATATTATCCTGGTATTTTTTGATAGCTTCCATGCTGGTTTATATCAAAATGTTCCAGGTTTATCTGGCACATTTCTCATTCACAGATGCATTTCTCTAAGAAGTCGTTTTTGTTTTTTTTTTTTTTTTTATGAACAAAATCTGAGTATAAGTGTTAATCATCGCTCCTATGTTTGCTAGAATTAACAAATACAAATAGAGGACATCCAGTTAAATTTCAATTTCAAATAAATTACAAATAAATTTTAGTAAAAGTCTACCCCCAAAAGTCTACAGTGGGCAACGTATACTAAAAGTTTGTCATTTATCTGGAATTCAAAATTAATTGGACACCCTGTAATTTTCCTCACAACTGATTCCAAGTAGATTGGTCATTGTTACCAGGCTGTGTTAGTCCAGGTACTGTGAGCAGCAGGTGTGGTTAGATGTGTAAGTTATTGGAGGAGTGCCTATGAAGGAACAAAGGGGAGACTTAAGGAGTAGAGAGAGGTCTCAAATAGTGATCCAGGCTTTACCACTGTGAAGGGCAGAAGGAAGATAGGAGAGTTAGATAAGAGTTTCAAATTATGGTTTAATTCTATGAAATACAGACACATATAAATACATAAAATTCCTGGCCCATATTTTATTTTCTTGAATAGCTTAGATATAACTTCATTTTACCCCTGAAGGTAAGGTGTTCCTGGGGGGAAGTCTGATAATATTACTTTTAAGTCAAATGTTGTTTTTGCCTAGGTACCCAAATAATTTTTTTTTTTTACTGATCCTTTAATTTTACTCGGTGTTGATCGTGCTATGTTGGCCTCAGGTACACTATGTGATTTTTCAATAAGTAGTTTATTTTATTTTATTTTTTTTAATTTCAGGATCATCTCTTGAATTAAAGTTCTTTTTTTTTTTATTTATTTAAAATTTTTTTTTAACGTTTATTTATTTTTGAGACAGAGAGAGACAGAGCATGAACAGGGGAGGGGCAGAGAGAGAGGGAGACACAGAATCAGAAAGAGGCTCCAGGCTCCGAGCTGTCAGCACAGAGCCCGACGCGGGGCTCGAACTCACGGACTGCAAGATCGTGACCTGAGCCGAAGTCGGACGCTCAACCGACTGAGCCACCCAGGCGCCCCTGAATTAAAGTTCTTAGTGTTTGTCTCACCCCCATCCCCAACCTTGCTTTTGATTTGTTCTCCCATTCAGAACTTCCCTAATCTGTATGTTGGATCTTCTTTGCCATCTATAATATTTGTTGGCAATATTATTGCCAACATTCTCCTGAATGTCTTTCTTTATTCACTTGTTTTTGGTTAAGTTTTGCCTTGCCACCTTCATTAGAGTATCATTTCTTGTGCTTATTTGCTCTAATATACCTCCTAGATTAATCTCTATTTCTAATATGATATTTCTTTTATTTCTCACTCCTTCTTGAGTTCTGTCCTATTTTATTTCTGGGTTTTTCTAACTCTGACTCGTGTTATTCTCTCATGTATTGTATGATTTTTTTTAATGTTCTTTAGCTCATTTTGAAACAGTAAGTTGCAGTTTTGAAAAAATTTTGAGCCTGACTTTTTTGGCAAGCTTTCTTTGTCAACAGCAGAGGTTGGCAAACTTCCCATAAGGTGCAAGAGAGTAAATATTTTATACTTTGCAGGCCATATGTTCTCTGTCACAAATACTTAACACTGCCATTGTAGCATGAAAACAGTCATAGGCAATATGTAAACAAGTGAGTATGACTATGTTCCAAGAAAACTTTATTTATAAAAACAGGAAGAGGGCTGCATTTAGCCTGTGGGCTATAATTTGCCAATTCCTTGTCTGTAGGGGTGTTATTCTTTTTATTTCTCATAGCAACTTTGTTTTTGAGTCCAAACTTTTCACGGGATTTGATTATGATTGGTCAAATGATCTGTTGTTCATTTTTTATGTGAATTTAGTTTTCTTAAACTTTCAAAGTTTTTTTTGAACTTAAATAGTTAAAAGTACAGATAGTCTTTTCAACTTCAAAGACATCCTTAATGTTTTTTTTCTGTAGTATTTTAAAAAATATGATGGCTTGTGCTCTTAAATTGCCTGAATCTTTTACCTTTGTGCTGGATTTCCTCTTTCCTTCATCTCTGTCATCTCTGTTATGCTCAATTTTGATTCTCTTTCCAGTCGTTTTTCCCAGTATGGGGTTCTGCATTGGAAAGAAACCCTTTTTTCAGCATATCAGATTCAAGGCTTCACAGGATCCAGACTTCTCCAGCCACCTTAGACATTGACATCAGCCTATTAAGAATTGAGATTTTATATAACTTGCAAGCTAACAAGTTAACCTACCAGTTTTATGGATATTTGCAAAAGACATGAAGCTCTTAGGGTGCCTGAGTGTCTCAGTCAGTTAAACTTCTGACTCTTGGTTTTGTCTCAGGTCATGATCTCATGGCTTAGTGGGTTCGAGACCTGTATCAGGCTCTGCACTGACAGTGCAGATCCTGCTGGGGATTCTCTCAGTCACCCCCTCTCTCTCTGCCCCTCCCCCACTTGTACTTTGTCTCTCTTAAAATAAATAAACTTAAAAAAAAAGACATGAGGCTCTTGAGTCAGAGACAAAGAACTTTATTACTCATGGTACAGCAAATAGCATGACCATCAGCATATTTATTTGAGCTGTCCTTGTCCCCATGTCCCCCATTCACATGAGGGTGAATGATTGGACCAGATTGGACCTGCTCACATGGTGGGTTTCAGTATAGAACCAAAAGAAATCGAAGTATTTTATAATGGGAAGGAAGCATGCCTTCTCTTGGTTTCAGAGGGAGACATTATCCTTTTTATACTGGAGAGAAAGCATGCCTGCTTTTTGCCCTGGAGAGGGAACAATATTTATCTTGCAAGTCTGTGAACAAACGTATTTTGCTCAGAGGGAGATGCTATTCCCCTTTCCAGGATAATTGCTATGCAAATATTCTTCAAATGATATTCTAGAACAAATGACTATTTCTAGGTAGTAAGACTCTTAGAAATGTGAGAGATCAATGGGAAATCAGCTCCCAACAGGGCCCCTTTTACCAACTGTTGGAATGCACAAAAGTCTTCCAGTTCTACCGGATATTCTTAAATTGATCCATTGTGCTTTCTAGTGTATATCTACTGACCGTTTGGAGGTTTTCTTGAATGTTTTGGCCTGCTCAGTCATTTGTCCCCCCACTTCTCTGTGCTTTTTCCTACATGGATACCAAAGACATTCAAGCGGTATGGCTTTTGGTATTTAGAAATTTGGAGAGATGTCTTGCTATCTAGATTTGTTGTAAATGTTGTGCTTTTGGGTTTGATATCTAGTTCTCTATTTATCCTAAACCCATGCTGGCATCACTGCAGTCCATCTTCTCAAAATAACCCTGTCTTTTAAAGAAGGTATGCCTAGCCTGATTTTACTTTTTTCAAGTCCACATTTTGAACATCAACGTTACTCTGCCATAATATGGTTATGTTCTAAGGTCCTACTGAGTTACGTAGGGATGTTTGCCTCTCTTCCCCTCTCCACACTAAATGATACTGTGTTGTTTTATTACTTTGAGTGGAAACGCCATTTTTTTTTCTTTTTTTTTTTTTTTTTCCTTTAAGATTATATATTTCCCTGTCTTGGCATTACTTGTGTATCCCATCCAATGACCATTCCTCTCACCCTATATTTAAAATGAGGTCCAAAGACTTAAAAATTAGAGAAAAAAAATCATTTGAAATGTATGCAGAGGATGCAAGGCAAAAATAATTATGTACTAAGATTGGGCATAATTCTGGAAGATTCTGTTGACCTTGTGATTATTTTTGGCATTATATTGGCAAGCTGTAGAAATTTAAGCTATATTGAAAACAATGAAGCATCTTATTCAGTTAAACTTTTCCGTATCATTTTACCCAGTATAGCTCCTCCTTTCTCAAGAAGTATAATACTTATATATTAGGGGGAAACAAATAAGTTAGGAGCAACATTGCCAATGTTGTTGTTTCCAAATTCACTTTACCCTGTGAGTTCTCAGCATTAGAGGCTCAGTACTTTATAACATATAGTATCTGCTCATTAGTGTGGAAAATTCCAAATTGATCTGGCTTTTACTTAATGTTCTGCAATCAAGCAATATCTTGTGGGCCTTTGTCCATATCCAGCATCAGTAAATCAGAGGAATATTAAGATTATATAACTTATACATGTCGCAGAGAAACGTGAACTATTCTAAGACAATAGAGAAAAAAAATTTCTCCTCAGTGACCCTGTTCTATAAATTAAGAAAAACAAAACAAAACAAGTGCATGGAAGTTTCTGAAAGAGCTTAATATTCGGGGGGTGAGGAGAATAATTTGTTTTTTTCAAAGTACATTTCCTCCAGGATCTTTCCTTGAGCAAGGAGACTGATGTTGACCCCTACCCACAACCCCTGGCATGTATACAAACTGTATATCAGTCCCCAAGTCAGTCCCCAAGGGGTTGTTCTCTTTCCCTAAGAATTTGCAATTTGGTTGGAAAGGTAAGAGGTCGCTTGTAACAATTGGAATGGTAAGCCAGCCAGTACAGAAAAGCAGCATAAACTGTGTGGTGACATACACATGATATGAGAACAGTGAATGAAGAAAATCCCTGTGAACTTGAATTAGGGGTGGATGGGAGAGGAGCTGGGGCTTAAAAAATCAGTCACGTTTGGGACAATGGACAAAGGAGTGGATGGCTTCTCCACAGGCAGGACTCAGGGACCACAGAAGAGAGCTGCTCATTCATCCTGTGAGGCAATTTTGAAGTCCTATCAACTTGGATTGAATACACTGCTGATTCAATAAAATAGCTAATTAAAGGGTATTTCTCTAGTCATTGATTTGTATAAACTGTGCTATTTGTTATAGATTCTCTCCACCTCCTCCACCGGTGCTTATAATCAACTAGTAAGTGCAAAAAATAATAAGAAAAAAACCACAAGAAAATACACACTTGATATTATTGTTTGAAAACATCAAATATAAATCACCTAGAGAGAAATAAAATTTGGACTATACTTTCTAAAATTATAAAAATACATAGAATATAGCTAATACAGGAGCAGCATGTAGGATCTAACCAGTAAGAAATAAAGTATTTCTAGTCCTTATGAGAACATGAATGAAAATATTAAAGGCTTAATATACTCTGATATCTCTAACAGCTTCAGAATGCATTCTTTTGGCTTTTCTTTTTCCTCCTCTTTTTTTTCCGTCCACTTCTCCCTAATCTCTTTTTCCTCTTTCTCTGATTTGAATAAAGATAGGACTTCAGTAAATATTTAGATTCATAAGAGATATCAAGTGACTCAATGATTCTCCTAAATAGATATAGATGGATGAGCGATAGGTGAATATAAGTGTATAAGAAGTGATCTACACCAGTAGGAAGCAACCCATCTAGGCTACTAGGTTAAACAGAGTTAAACAGTGTTCAGTAATGAGAGATGTATCTTAATGTGCCTCATTTCAATAGAGGTCATATCCCAAGATGTCCTGAAACTATATTTGTATAATCTAAACAGATGACTCTGTGTGGTAAAAGGACTAGCTATGAATCCAAGGACTTGGCCTTGATTTTTGTTTTGTTTTGTTTTTCGAAGATGGTAGAATAATTCCCAGTGTTGTTAGTCAATTAGTGGAAAAAAATAAAAAAAACACCAGGGGCCCTTTAATGTCAGCAGATGCTCTGGAGCAACTTCACCTGTATCCTAGACTATGTCTTGTTTTCCAGAGGAAAATTCATGGGGAGTCTGAATCTGCTACCAAATCCTTAAGAATAAATTGAGCATGGTGTATTTGTTACAAAAGATGGAAATTCTCCCTTCCCTCCAAAAAATTAGTCAGGGTTTCACAGTAGCATTTTCTCTTTCAATTCATGAAAGATTTCCCTGAATGGAAAATGTGCTTTGAGGTGGTGTGGGAATTGCATAAGGGAAAAAGTCAGGTAACCATTATGAAATCTGAGTGTAAGAGACATCTCAGTAATAATGTACTTTCCAAGGACAAAGATAAAGAGGTGTTTTGAATCATTAGAAAATCTAGTGTTGGTTAAGAAAACGAGAAATCTTAAGTTCAGAGAAATTTATTCATCAAACGCAGATGCACTCTCTGAAAAGAACAAATGTTATGCCAATATTTCTAAATACTCTTCCACATCTGACAACCTTTCTGTCATTTGCAGACAGAATGTGATTTAGAAAGCCTGATTTTATTTCTAAGGAAATGTAAAGATGTGACAACAGCAACAACAACAAAAAGAACTGACCGCTATCAGTCAAAAAAGATAGTCTTTTTTTTTTAACTATGCCAACATAACTAATTCATTAAACAATTACCCTTTAAGAAATCAAATGAACTCACATGAACCCCTTGTCAAGCATCAAATGGGTAAAAATAATGACAACAGGTAAATTTTCCACGTTCTCAAGTTGTTTTGGTGCTTTGATTCAGCCATATGTATGGAGAGAAAATATTACACAGAAAAATCATATGCATTAATCTCCTGTCTTAATACAACTGTGTACATCTTAGGAGGGCTATTTAAAGAAGATGTGAAGTATGCTAATATAACAACTAAGCGGACTCACTGCATCTCAGCATGAATGAGCAGTTTGTCAATATCTTCAGGTCTCCAGTGAACAACAAGAATGGCTCTCAGGATATTGCAACTCTGTCTGCTTCCACCAGAGATCATAATTGGGCTATGAATTTTTACAACAGGAAAGCCTTCCTGTCATAGAGACTGACAAAAAGTTTAGTTAAATTAATGCCCAAAGAATCTCTGAACAGTTTGAGTAGTGTACATGGTTATCACATAAATATGTGGTGACTTCTTTTTCTTCCTTTATTTTTTTCTTTTTAAAATAAATTTTTGTGATAGTTCACAAGTTAGAGCTTTTAACATATAGCTTGTTTCAGAGGATTGCTCAACATACTAGTTTTCTGCCTAATGACATGATGTGCAGTTTGGGAAATTCAAGAAGCTGATTGAGGTGAGTAAAGGTGATTGATAGATCGAAAGCAAATGATAGCAGAAGATGTGAACTCAAGCTATTTCTTGATCTGTGAAAAGCTAATTGGACACATTTCAGGCCAGGTCTCTGAAGGCACAGCTCATGAACTCTGCCTTCCTGATGCTGTGCTCATTAATGGCACTCAATAGCGGACTGGCTAATACTAGGGAAAACCCCATCACGGTGGCCTTTACATGACACTGCAGAAGTACCTCAGGAAAGAGAAGAGAAGGAAAAGGTAAGGAGAGGCTTCAGGGCACTAGCTGCTTACAAAATCCTATTTGCCTTATCCGAATGATCTGAAACTGAAGGTTATCTCTAAAGGCTACCCTGCTTCACCAAATCTCAAGGGACCATTGCCTTTCTCTAACATATCAGAGTTTAGCCAGGCCTTGTTATTGGTTGTTGTTGAAGTAAATTTGGGATTTGGGGGTCCTGGGTCTGTTCTTTGATATGGAAGACGGAATACAGAACACATGACTTAAATATTTCTGGAACATCCTATATTTGCCACTGATGCTTAAACATTTTAATGATTATGTTGAAATATTAGATAAATCTCATAACCCATACTCAATTATTCATGTTAATACTTCTAGGTAAAATGAAATGTACTGAATTGGCATCTCACTTTTAAAGAATCAAATATCAAGGGAAGACATTGTAGATGTTCACAATATTTTATGCAAGAAAATTTTTGAGTGACTTTGGAGATTCAAATCAATACGTTGAGGATGCAGCATGCTGGGTTATATCCACATGGGAACCTAAGATGAGGATTTGTACCAATGAAAATTTTCAGAAGAAAGTGGAGGAGTCTAAATCATAGAAATCTTGGTGATTATGTTGCAAAGTATAGAAATGTATAACCTAAAATAGAGGGAATTTTGCTAGGCAATCTCTTCACGTCTTTTGCAGTTATGAGAGCCTGACTCCATTCCACAAAAACTAGGAAAACCTATTTTACCACTGTATCACCGTTATAAGATGTATGGTTATCCATGAGTTAGCTCATTGAACATATTATGTAAGGAAAAATGGTCAAAATACTCTGTTAATCTCTGCAAAACTCTCTTTAAATCTTTTCTTTTTAGAAATGATACAGTGTAGAGAGATTTTTTACATGAATTTTCTGAATTTGAAAAGTGTTATCAAAACAAGAATTGTTACTGTATGTTTATATGTAACTAGAGAGCATGGGGAAGTTTGGATATTAAGGATTCTTCATGAAGTGGCTAACTTACCTATTGAAATTTTTGTATTTTTATAAACACCTGACTCCTACTAAAATTTAAACATGCATAAGTAATTTATCATTCATAGGATAGTCTTTTGATTCATAAAATTACAATATAAGCATAGAATTTTAGAGAAGGGAAGGATCCTAATGGTCATGTATTCTAAAATGTTTAATTTTACCAATTAAGGAAGCAGAGGCAGGAGACTAGTGACTTCATTCTTGCCCATACCTCGATGCTGTGATGGGTCTAGGGCAAGCCCATTCTGCTGACATGTAGGCTGGTACAGGTCCTCTTGTCCAGCTGCCCTAGGGTTATATCTACTTGGGTAGATAGATTTTGTAGATGTTTGATTATACTAGATAGATTTTATATATGTTTGATTATAGATTGGTGGTTTGTTTAAATGACATCCTATTATCAGAAGTCATATACAATTGAGATGTAGACATTCTCTCTTAGAATGTAAGCGTTCCTTTATTTTATTCTTCTTGGACATTAGAGTTTTTCCTTCATTAAGAAGTGAAGTAGAAAATTGTACACTGTAAGTCAAGTGCATCACATTTCAAGAAAATAGTGTGTGTTAATTTACATGTGATTTTTATTTAACTACCTTAACCTAGACCCCAACAGGTATAATGTTTTTAGTTTAGACAAAATAACAACCCATGCAAAAAAACCCTCAAGTCAAAGAAACTTTCCTTTATTAAAAAAAATAATATATATATGTATATATGTATAATATATATATAATTTTTTTTGAGAGAAAGATGGGGGGAGGCTAGAGAAAGAGAGAAAGAGAATCCTAAGCAGGCTCTGCACTGACAATGGTGCCAACCTGATGTGGGCCTGACGCCAGCCTGATGCAGGCTCCAACTCAGGAACCATGAGATCATGACCTTAGCTGAAATCAAGAGTCTGAGGCTTAACAGACTGAGCCACCCAGGCACCCCAAAAGAAACTTTCTTTTTAAAAAAAGAGATCAACAGACACAAATACACATTATAAGAGAAACACATAAAGCTTCTATCTTTATTTGTAACCAAAGTCGATTTTATAATGAGTACTGAAGAGGAGTACAAGTTGAACAGCTGACTTTAACCAAATAATCAAAGAGGATGAGAATAATTCCCTCTTGTCTATACTTGTCTAATGTCAACATAAATCTTTGTACATACACTTTCAAGTCAAATCATTTGTCCAAAATGGAAACATAGTCATCATTTGAAAAGCAAAATGTAAGGACAGAAGCATTTTTTGGAATAATGTAGATCCCTGTCTTTCCAGAAAATATCCTGTGGGAAAATATAGATTGCTGTGTTTATACTTTTACAACTAGGAAAGTTATTCCTGTCAAAAACTTCTATTGGGCCAACACACTATTAGAAATTACTCATAATATGCATTTGACTACCCATGTTTGAAAATGCCAACCAATTTCCACCTTTCTAAAAAAAAAATCAAATTTTTATTTTCTAAACTAATCAAATCTAGATATAACTGATTTTTCTTTATTTAAAAAATGTTTTTTAAAGGAACTATTGTTGCAATTAATATTTAGGGCAAAGGTGACAATTCACTGACAGACATGAGCACAACTCCTCGATTTCTGTGGTAGCTCCTGTCTAGGATCTGGCTAGTCCAAGGACAGAGTAGCTCAGACAAGGGTAAGGGATCCAGCCCTTAGCCAAGAAAACCAACTCAAGGCCACTGGACACCCTCCCCTATCCATATGCTCCATCATTTCTCACTGGAAGCTAGTCACCACCATGGCGATGAGTCTGGTAACATTTGGTTACCTGTGCCTGAGACTGGGGACTGCTAGTTACCCATCTGATCTGGGCAGGCCCTTTCTAGCAATAGGGGAAAACCATGTTGTAATGCATCTAGGTGAAACTGGTGGACTTTATGTGTTATACCCACCCACAGGAATTCAACTGGCAAGACCTTCATTGACTCATTGATTCCTATCCCTGCTCCAGGCTCCCAGTGCCACCGTATCAGGTAAACTTGTAGGCACGAAATTTGGTAAATTTGTCGGGTATTTAGTCTCCTTTCTTTGCAATCCCTCTAAGCCTTACAGTGTGATACATGATAGATGCCCAGAAAACGAACTTTTAAGGGGAGAAGGTTGTGTTGAGCCAAGGGAAGGCTGGAGAAAGTACTTAAAATGTCAAGATTTTTTTTATGTGTCGTGGGGAAAAAAAAAAAAGCAAAAAACAAAAAGTGCTGGAATATCATCATTAGTTATTATTATTTGTAATCCACCTTTCAGAATTCCTCTGGCCTTACTTAACCAGGCAGCTGGCAGGGAATCCAGGCTGGAAGCTAAGGATAAGAATGTCCATTGCCCCAAATCGGGAGGTGCAGAGCCTCGGGCCATAATCTGGGACCACCTCTTGGGTCCCGACAGGTGTTCGCAACCCTTATGGGGCTCCGGGTCCCCAGTCCACAGCGGCCCCCTGCCTTCTCGGAGCGCTGGAGCATGCCCAGTGGCAGCGATAGAGCCACCGAGGGCTTCGCACGGGCGCGCTCCGCTTCTCCGGGTTTTAGCAGGAGCCCGCGGGGGGGCGGGGGTGAGGGGGCCCGCGGAGCCCGGCAGCCTTGGCCGCGCGTGCGGGGAGCTCGCGCGACGCGCAGGGCTCTCTCCCGCGTTGCGGTTGCTCGGGAGATGCTGGAGCGCGGCGCCCGGCCGTTCCAACTGGCGCGCTGAGCGAGTCGCGGGGAGCCCCCGGGGGCGGGCGGGGGGCGCGGACTGCAGTAGAATGCGAGCCGGGCTCCTCCCGCGCGGTGAGACGTCGCTCGAGCGCGGTCAGGTGCCTCTCGCTGCTCCACTAACTTGCCACTTGGTCGTGTTTGGTCTCCGAGGCTCTCTACCCTTTGGGGTGGTGGGGGGCGGGGGGAGTGGGGAGTTCGAGGGTCTGCGGTAGCCGAAGGAGGGATCTTGCAAGGGGGAGCCAGCCTGGTGCCGCTCGTCTTCCCCTCCCCGTCACTCCCCTCCCCCCACCCCGTCGCTGCCGCTTTCCCTCTGCCAATTCGGAGAGCGCCGGGCTCCTGTGACATGCGACCGCTGCCAAGTGACGGTCCCCGAGTCTGAAGTGCCCGCGAGGAAGTGAGCGTCAAGGCGGGCCGCCGGCGATGACAGCCATGAAGCAGGAGCAGCAGCCCACCCCGGGGGCCAGGGCGAGCCAGGCGCAGCCGGCGGACCAGGTGAGAGTTGGCAGCTGCGGCCAGGCCCTCCCGGGAAGGGTGGCTCCAGTCCGCGCTTCCCACGCCTCTCTCTCCCCACCCTCCCCCCGCCCCAGTTCCAGGCTCCCCTCGCTCCTCCATGGACTCCGCAGGAAGTTAGAGCATCTGAGTGCGCTCTGGGGCCGGGCGAGAGGATGCGCAAGGTGGAGAGCCGCGGGGAAGGGGGGAGAGAGGTAAAGGCTGGGGGTGGTCCGGGAGCCCCGGCGGGTGGGCCACCGGAGGGGGGTGGAGAGGCGGTCGGGGCCAAGGAATGGGGGCCTTCTGGTTACAATTAACGCACACTGGAGGAATTGCTGCGCTCCTGGAGGCGTCCGCTGGCGGGGGTCTTCCCGGAGCTGAACCGAGCGCCCGGTCAAAGCTGCCTAGTAGGCAAACGACCTTTAGGCCGAGAGTTTTTCCTTTCCTTTTTCTTTTGAGGAGCCCCGGACGGGGCAGGGGGACGAAACAGGGGAAGGAGGCTTGGCATGCGTCTGTGGTCTGCTGAGTGGAGCGGAGCTTGGGAGCAAAAGGGCATTAATTATTAAGGGAAGCAGGCAAGGTGCTGGCTTCAGTGATTTGTCGGGTCCAGATGTCTTGTGTCTGCAGAGATGGGGTGCTCTGTGCCGGCTGAGGGTTATTTCTGTCCCGTGTCCGTCTTTCCGCACCGGCCACCCCCTTTTATTGTTTTGGTTTTCAGAGATTTGTAGCATAACCGTACGGGGGATGTTCATCTCGCCTCCGTCCCTGGATTGGGGTGACTCGGGAGTTCGGTGTTGCTTTTTCCTAAAGTTGTAACGTCGGGAGTGCTGAGGCTCCCAGGCAAGGAGGAGGGAGGCTGCGGCGAGCCGGCTCCAGGTGTTGTCACGTTTCCATCCATCAGGGACTCCAGCCGGGAGGGCTTCCAGTTAGGTTATCGGCTAACTACGGAGCTGGAGGTTGCCGGCGCCCGGGTACCGGCCGTGGGCCCTTTGCCCCGAGTGCACAGTTGAAGGCCGCCCGACGCCTTTCTGCCACAGACACTCCTAGCTCGTGGCTGGAGGTGGGGTGAAGGAGGTGCAAGCGGCTAGGCTCCGTTAGCGGCTCCGCTTTTCGCATAGGCTAACACGGAGGAGCAAGTGAAGAGAAGCTGTCCAAACCGCGGAGTGGTGGTGATGAGGGCGGCGGAGATGCCAGGGCTGCTGTTGTTAATATTCTAGTCTTGGTCATCTGTCCTGGCTTGTGGTCTCTCTTTTCTCCCTTCCCTCCTCATTTCCCTGGCATATATTTCACACAGGTGGTGGGGATTGCTTAGTGCCTTAAAGCTCCCCCTCCATTTACGGGGGTGAATGTTTGAATGTTTACAAAGCAGCTGTTTCCTTAAACCAGCCTCTTGATTCCCTACCCTGAGAGAAGTATAAACATATTAAAACATTTGTATTGTATGATCTGTCCCTTTCCCTTTCATCTTCTTCCTCTGCTTCCTTCAACACACCACAAGGTAGCAACTGGTTAGCAGATTATAAAACTCATTTCGGGAGAGGAGCATGGCTTTAGCCTCCTCTTTCAAGCTGACAGCCCTTAAATTTCATTAACAAGCCGCTCAGCCTGTCTACTGCTCTTGGAATGATGCTTCCAATAAGAATGATTAGTCAGGTGAGAGTCCCCACATGAAATCTTTGCTCACTAACCTGTGACACCAGCTGGTTACTTGAGGTGCTGCAAACAGCTTAGTGGCCGTGGAGGTGGGGAGGAAGAGACAGAGCGGAGCTCGCAGAAACTGAAAATGTGTATGTAAATAGTGGACAAGCCACATATGCACAGTAAAGCCTTTTGTCAGGATTAATCTGGTGCTTAACATTCAGCTGAAGAGAGAATGGAGCTTGAGTCCCTTTATCGAGTTAGCGTGCATTTTTGTTTATGGCCACTTCAGATATTCAGGGAGTGGCCATTTGCAGAACTCCTGTTTTAATTGAGTTTTTAAAGTGCCTTTCTGAACGTTTACATGAGTTAAAAATGTCAGTGATATGCATATTGTGTTTGAGTTAGAATGAAAGAGATGGCTTTTGCCAGGGGGAGGAAAGCAGAGTGAAGTATATATGGCAGCATCCCACTGAGGGTTTTCCAAGCACTTCCAGAAAATATCTAGATCTAGATCTATTCTTCGTCTGAAGGTTGACATACGAAATGATGACCAGATAATGTGGATGATTGCCGTGACCGTTTAAACTACTTGCTCTGAGATTCCTAAGTTTTTATTAACAGGATTAGTCATTGTTGTATCATTCTGCAACAGTCATACGATTCTTATGTGGTACTAGCTATAATACCCCCCGTATAGACGTGAATGATAGTTCTGGTTTCTCTGTTTCTGAAAAAAATGATTCACAAATTTAAATAAAAGTATAGCTTTATGAAGTCCTACTTAATGTTTAAATAGGGGGAATGTTCCAGCTAATCACTCACCGTATATTGATTTTGAGTGATTTAGGATTTTGGATATTGCCAAAAAGGTCTTTCACTTTTCATGGTATTTTATGAAATCTCAAAAAAGCCTTGTCCGAGGCCATCAGCACCTACTTCCACTTACTGCACAGGGGAAGACTCAATTACAGAATCTGGTTGTGGTTACGGTCCTGTCGTGAGCTCCACCTCTCTGTTTTACCTCATCTGTGACTCTCCTCTGACATGTGTGCCATGACCAGAGTCACCCCTTGCCCAGGCACAAGCAGCAACAAGAATAGCAGGGACTGTGTACTTTTATTAATATTCTGAGTCATTGGAAATGTCTTATCATTTTAGTAGTCTCTCCTTTAAAGCTTCCTTGATCACATGTTCATGACGGTTATTTCTGTTGTTCTCATAATGCTCCACATTTACAAAATGTCTAGATGACTGCTTTGACATGGGTAGATATAGTCATTCTTAATATGATTAGTATCCCATTTTACATTGAAGGATCTAAAATCTTGAGTAATTAGTTATAACTCACTATTTTTAGAAAATCACTTCCTACATGCTTGCCATGTGCCGAGTACCGTCCTCTGGACTGATAAGGTAACGCTTATTAAATACGTTTTTTCTACTTGATCCTCAAAGCAACTTTTTTGAGTTAGGTCCTGTGGTCATTCCCAGTTTAGAGATGAGAATACATAGGATTAAAGAAACTAACTTGATCAAGTTTGTCTTCATAAGTGGTGGAGATGAGACTTAACCCTAGTCTGTGATAAGTAAGATAAAACAAGGTAGTTTAATTGTAAAGTCCCACCTTCTGACTTCTACACAATTACAGTTCAACACATTATTATTAGCGTAATGCAAAATAACTGCAAATATTGTGTGTGTACAAACTGAATATAAAATGGATGAAGAATTTGTTTAAATCTTTGCTTATAAATGTAAATAATAGCTCTTGAAATTTTAAAATTAACTTAATAGCTCTTCTATTGATGGAAATAATACAAACAGAGCCAGGTAGGTCCTGATAAGTACATAGGAACTTAAAAAAAAAAAAATCTTGGTAATGATGGGACTTTCAAGCTTTCTTAAAGGAATAGATAGATGTTTATAGTTAGATCTGGTTTAGAATTCAACCACATTTCCACCAGGTGGCACCCTTCTGCTGAATCCAATGGGTAAAACTACTTCCTAAAATGTTGGAGGGTCCTCTAAACTCCAAATAAAGCAAAACAAACAAACAAACAAACCAAAAACAACAACAGCAAACAAAACAAAACAAAAAAAGCTGACAAAAAAACCCAAAACAAAACAAAAAACTAAGCAAACAAATGAAAAACCACAATCCTACTTTCTGAAGTATGACTAAAAAGTGTATTTTTATAAGCAACTATTTGGCTGCAAAGACATCATTAGTTCTGTATTTCTCCATAGAAAAAAAAAGTATTGGAAAATGAATCTCTTAAAATTCAGTATGCAGCAGCCTATTATGATGAAAGAATTCATGGCCAAAATTGAAATTAAGTATATAATGTGCAAAATGCCTTTGTAAAATATCTATTGTATTTTGGACTTTTAGGTAATATTTGCCCAAAATGTTACTATACAGAAATTAAAGTTCTGTTTTTCTATTTTACCTTTGGTGTAGTAAACGATTAAAATTTTTAAGTGTATGCTTAATTAAAACTTACCAAAAGTTATTCTTCCATGTTTCTCTGACAAATATAAAAATATATTATAATTTAGTCTATAAACTATTGATTTTTAGCACAGAACCTCAAAAAAAGCTTTTAGAAATCATGTTGAAAAAATTTAATGGATGATTTATTACTCTTCTTCTAGGCATTGAACATAAAATATATAGTATCTAATTAATGGGAGAGTTCTACATGATTTGGTTATAAAAGATAATTTAGATTGGATAAAGGTGTTATGTAGAAGTCTTTATAACTTAGGAGATACTATGCATTTCCTACTATCCCTTAATTTCTTATTACAGATATAATGTATATCTTATTACATGTATATATGACATTTTATCTACTGAGTTTAGAACATACCACGAAACATTCCTAGCTTGTAAGCTTCTAATGTATTTATTTCAGGGACTGAGCAAATTTCACATTTAAGAATGATTAAACTATATAAAAACAAGTTAAAGAAAATTGCATTATTAAATATTAATGCTGCATTATCTTATGCAGTGCATTACATTAGAAACAAAACACTGGAACCAAATTTCTCCCAGTCTGAGTAAAAATAAAGCAATTTAAAATTTTTGGTTCATTGAATCATTTATGAATATGTAATGTTACTATTGTCTATGGGTTATGTACTGGAAACCAGAGATTCAAGTTCATATCCCAGCTCCACCCGTCATCACTGTTTTCATGGTCAAGATCACTCACTTTCTATATTTAATTTGTGAATGGGGGTGACTGTAGGTCCTTTATGTGCCTGTTGTAAGAATTAAATGAAATAATATGTAGAGGCTTTTGAAGAAAGTCTGTCTCATACCAACTGTGCTCCCATTCCCTAGTCTGGGAATAGGAGCCTAGAAAAAGCAGAAAAAAGGCTTAAAGGATCATTAAGCCACCTGTAACTAGTATGCTAACATTTTACAAAACATTACATTGTTCAGTACACATGTTTGAATGATTCCAAATGAACTTGCACATGTATATAAATATTATGTTAATGATCTATAGTATTTGCTTTTAACATGAGGGCTGATTTGGCAGACATTGCAGACTTAAAAATACTCTGTTAAATCTCTGCTTCCATTCAATCAAAACTCACTTCTTTACTGTCTTACTCTATATGGATCCAGACTGGAAATAAACATTGGCTAATTCTCACTGACAGGTGAATTAGCTGCAGAATATGTTTTCAGTGTAATACACCTTATAAGGTTATGAGCATGGAGAAAGGGGATGTTTGATATGCTCTTTAATATTTAAGTTAATATTTCATACTTGGGTTCCAAATATAGAACTACCCCCATGTATTTTCGTACTTGCTGAGTGACTTCATGTGTGTTCTAATCAAGCTCATGTTTTACTGAAACGTTACGCAGTAGTCACCCCCACCCCCATTCGTTGTTCTGCTTTCCATGATTTCAATTCCCCACTGTCAGCTGAGATTCCAGAAGCAGATTCTCCTCTGTGGAGACCTGGTGTCAGGAGGTCAGTAGTAGCCTCGCCCTCAGTACCAGTGCCCACACCATTCACCTCACTTCATTTCCTCACATAGGCATTTTATCTTCTCACAGCATCATCATCGTCATCATCATCATCTCAGAGGGTGAGTACAGTCTAATAAAATAATTGAGAGACCACATTCACATAACTTTTATTACAGTACATTATAAAAGTTCTATTTTATTAGTTATTGTGAACCTCAGACTATGCCTCATTTATAAATTGCACTTTATTGTATATATGTATGTATATATATATATATATATATATATATATATATATATACATATCGTATGTATGTACATACATGTATATACACGAAATAACAGTATATGCAGGGTTCAACACTGTTGGGGGTATCAGGCATTCTCTGGGGGTCTTGGAATATATCTATCCCTCGTGGATGAAGGAGGGATGGCTGCAATGAGGGGCGTATAGGAATACATGCATCAACTAGGAAAGTTGGAAGTTTGTCTCAACTGAAGACCTTTAAAAGGTCCAAAAAAAGGGGGCAAATAAGTAATGGAATGCAAAGGTCTTTGTAAACATGTCCTCTTATAAATTTAGAAGTGTTTCTGCCCAAGTATATGCTGCCCTGCCTTAAGAAGTCCTATAGTTCAGTATTGATTATCCCCAGCATACTATTGTTTTAAAAAGTTTGTACTGATCTGATGCATAAGCTTTTTGTCAGTAGGCAATTCTTCATTACTTTTTCCAACTAGATAGCCCCTGTTCTCCAAGGCTTTTAAGTTGTACACCCACCACTGCCCTATCTGGTAGACATTCTGATTACTCATTATATATTAACTAAAAGAAATGCTTGTTTTTTCCAGGATGATAAAGAAAGATGGAAGTATGTGTAGTGGGGAGGATGGGGTGCTGAAGAGAGAGCTCTTCTCTTAGAGATTCATTGTTATTAAGCTCTCCTGAATCCTCAGGGTTTCAGACAGGACTTGATGTAATGGTGAATGTAACACTCACTGCCAGGCTAATACAGGAAACTTACTTTTATCCGAAACTGATAAAATATTTTATTTCAGACTGTTCCGTTCATTAATTGAGGTTAACAGTATCCCTTGTATTGTCTTCCATATAACAAGAAATGATTTTCATTTTCTATTCAAGGTTGACATGCCATAGTTTATTTGAAAGTTGCTGAAACTTTAATAATTTTTAAATCAACTTTCAGATAATATGGTAATTCCATTAACCAGAATAGTATATTGTACAATATTTTGGGAATTGCCAAATGATCTTCAGATTTAATTATGTTTGGGGGAGAGGCGACACAATGTAGGATTGGGAAGAGAGAACAGATTTCAGATAGAATCTTCTATCATTCTCTATGCAATCTAGGGCAAACTGTTTAATCCCTCTAGAACCATTCCTTCATCTTTAAAGGAAGAGGATGTCAAGAATGTTGCAAGAGTTAGAGACATTCTGTATGAATGGGCACATATAACATCTGGCCCAAGATAGAACTTAGTATTTTTATTCTTGTTGCTACTGTGTTTCTAGACTATCTGAGAAGATTACTTCATATCTTGCAAAGGCAATTTTCCATTTACATTGATGAAAGTGCAGAATATATGTATGGGTGGGTGTGTGTACCTAACAAACACCACACATATATACATATCCATTTTTACACTTACAAGCTAAATAAATGGGTTATTTTAGAGTTAGATTATTATAGGTCATAGGTAGAAATAAATGTATAACAATCTGACTGATTTCTTCCATTTTTAGATGATAACCTGTCTTCCCGAAAGACTCAGGATCTTCTTTGAAGTGTTCATGGTTTAATATCCTCTTTCCGGAAGTTTGGTTTCCAGAAATGACTGACTCAGAAATTCTTTGCATATAGGAGCTGAGTGATATGTTGAGTTGAAATTTAAGAAGAGTTAGTTGAGTGCATAATCAAAACTGACTTTACATCTGAGAGAGCCAAGCCAAGCTGTGTATTCCCTAGCCAAGCTGTATATTATCTGACTTTAATATTATTGCAATATATCATATTTACTGATTTTCTCAGGTCAGTGCAAGAAACTGTATATCTGGTTAGAAGATAGCAAATGAAGAAAAGTGAGGAAAAAAAGGCATTTTTATTATATTTATCCTCACCCCTTTTTTGAAATCTAAATGAGGATTCAATTTCTTATACCACCCGAAAGCCTCTGCTCTGAAAACATAATCTGACAAACCTGAATTTTATAATTGGAAACTTGAATGGCAGGCTGTCCTGCGATTTATTTTCAAATAATGGACCAGAGAGACCACTTGAAGTTGCATTAATAATGCTTGTACAGGGTTAGAGGTAGACCTCCCCTGTTATTGGTACTTGGGTTTACTTTTGGCAGGACGAATCAAATAAGTGAAAACTCTTAATACTGTCGCTTCCATTAATCGTATCTTACCTCCAAGAAAAGTTTTAATATAAGTTAATGAATGCAGGACATGGCTACTATTTTTTTCATTTCACATGTTTTGAAACAAGTGCCAGAAAGTCTTTTTTTTTTTTTTAATCAACACTTTAAATCAGTGTCTCACAAACATGCATACTCATTCTTCTCTCTTAGACACCAAATCAAAGATTATGAGTCAAGGCATCTTCTGAATAGAAGTCAGAACTATATCTTTTCAAGAAGAAAAAAATATAAAATTCATGAAGAATTTGTCCAATGTAGAAATAGGTGATTTGGATAGATTAGTATATAATTTACATTTCCTAGTGTCTAGGAGTTTATGAATAGATTATGTACTCCACTAGGTTTATGGGTTTTTAAGGGAAAAGACTATACATTTTACTGTTTGTTTCTTTACTAGAGTACTATAAAGGGATTATAAAAGGACTATTCCTTTCCTTTGATCCTAGGAATTATGTGTGTTTCACTTCTTGACAGTCCTATTGACAGTGACAGGTGGATGTGAAACGAGCATGGAGTTGATATAGAAGGGACCCACCCTTGTTCACATTTATGGAGGTTGCTTGTTACTGCT
The DNA here is from genome assembly GCF_018350215.1 of Panthera leo. NCBI lineage: Eukaryota > Metazoa > Chordata > Mammalia > Carnivora > Felidae > Panthera > Panthera leo. The sequence continues at coordinate 121,604,092 of NC_056686.1, read as the reverse complement.
TTCAAATGGGGTTTACCAAACATTAGTGCCACAGTGGCATTATATGAATGTCTGACTGATCACAGTGTCATTGCCTCTTGTGTTATAGGATGAGAATTTTGATTCCTTTGTCTCAACTTGCATCTGTGCTCTGTCCAAATCCAAATCCAGTCCCTTCCACCTCTACATGTCTTGAGATCAGTCTCTGGCCAGGGTCGATTCCCTGATGTCTAAACCACAATGATGTCCACGGTGGCCTTGCCTTTCCAGATTATTCCTTGAAATGGCCATAAAGTCATAAATGATGATACCATTTTGAGAAAGCATTCCCATTGCTAAATCTAGTGCTTTTGTTTTCTTTTTCTTTTTTTTTTAATTTTTTTTTTAACGTTTATTTATTTTTGAGACAGAGAGAGACAGAGCATGAACGGGGGAGGGGCAGAGAGAGGGAGACACAGAATCTGAAACAGGCTCCAGGCTCTGAGCCATCAGCCCAGAGCCCGACGCGGGGCTTGAACTCATGGACCGCGAGATCGTGACCTGAGCTGAAGTCAGACGCTTAACCGACTGAGCCACCCAGGCGCCCCTAGTGCCTTTGTTTTCAAATCAAGAGATAGCCTATGGAGAGGTGAAGTGTGTTAGGTCACACAGTTGTTAAATCAAGAGGCAGTACTTGATTCTGGGCCTCCTTACTTACAGCCGTTTGCTATGTGTCCTGCTGCCAGATTCAGCTGTTGATAAACATCTTTGTTCTTGTCTTGGTGACATATCTGCCTTCCTTAGCACTTGACATCAGACTAACTTAAAAAAATTTTTTCCCTTAAAACCTTTGAGTCCTTAGGCAAAACTCACTTGACATTCCTTGGTTTCTCCTTTGTGATGTGTTGGTTCTAGGCCAATGGTCCTTAGACTTTTAGTACCTGGCCACAAAACGTTAGAGAAACATATATGCATCTTCTCTAATTTGCCATGGCAAGAAGTCCCTTCCGTGCCATAATGTCATTTTGAAAGTAAACTGAGATCCACTGTTCAAAGGACATGCCAACACCTTCCATCATACATGCAGACACTGGCATTCTTAAATCTCTTCTTTTCCCTTTGATGAATGACCTTCCATTTATCTCCACCCTCACCATTTGAAATTGCAGTTCAGTAGTCAGTGAATTAGTGACAAGATGACTCCCTCCTTCAGAAAGTAGGGATGTACTTTGGAACTCTGGAAAGCATGTAGGTGAATTATAGAACTTCCTCGAAAAGTTAATAGAACAGGCCTCTGATTCACTGGATTGCTTGGAAGATAAAGCTGATAGTTTTTTCAGAGTACCAAGTTCCAAAACTAGACCTGAGACTTTTATATGCAAAATAAATAAGAATTTTTGAAGGACACAGAATTCGTTTTAGTGAAAGAACTAGGGCTTTCTTTTCATTTAACTTCAGGTTAAATTCTATTTACTCATTTGAGCAGGTTCCTCAATCTCTCTCTGAATTTAATACTTCACCTGGAAATGGGATGATGCTTACATTGCAGGAGTGTTCTGAGGATTAGCAATGAGATGGGTTTATTATCCAGGAGGTGCTGAAAAGTGGTGGTGCTTATTTATGTATTTGTTTTTTTTGTTGTTGTTGTTATTAATATGTAGAGGCAAGCATTGTGAAATCAATGCTACACTGATGTTGAGGTTCCCAGATGATGGGAATACCAGCTTTAAAGCTCATTTCTCCATTACTTTGACCACAATTCAGAGCACCTTTAATATTGAGCTTCCATTTTTGTTGATATGGAGATTCTATGGAATAGTCCTGGCTCCAGAGTAAACATGGATTAGGGATTCGTTAAGAAAATTCATGGTATCCCTTTTTATATTACTGATAAGTACAGACGAATCAACAAAGTTTGTATTTTGAAGTTGGAGAACTGAATATGCATTTGCTTTTCCTGAATTTGTTCTTTTCTTTTCCCATCCCATGGTTAAATTCTCTCTCATGCTTATAATGCATTCTACATTTGGAGTGCTGCTTCATTCCTACTCAGAGCTGTAGTCTTTGAGCTGTAACAGCGAATCCAAAAAAACTAATATAGAATCACAGATGGTGCAAATATTTGAAAATAGGTAAATACAATCTAGGATTAGCTGCTTGGGCTCAGAAATGTCAGCTTCGTATTGCTTATTGGTCACATAAGGCACTTTTAGTTAAGGGAAAACCTAGGACAAAAGCATCATGATATAAAATTGCTGTTTTGGAGCTATGCAACATAACAAGCCCATAATTGTTATATAAACTCTAAAATGAGTCACTCTGTAACAAGGAAAGGTGTTTCAGAGAGGTCACCAAGTACCAAGGGGTTATACAGGGGATAAAAATTAAGCAGATATCATATCATGGAACTGCTGTATAATACCATCTGTTGACCTTCATTTAAAGCCAATTTTTTAAATGGAAAATATCCATTCTTACGGGTATGCTGTAGGTAGGCACATATTAAATGACCTGAGCATGGGAGCGAACAGTCAAATTGCCATCATAAAATCCATAGGTGGTGATTACTAATTACATGTGCTGTGTGTCTCTACTTCTGACTGAGAATTTAAAACCACACAGTCTTATTTTCCTTCGGTTTTGCCCTTTTAAGAGATGTATGTTTTTTAAAGGATCTTAGAACCAACCATGGTGACTAAGTCACCTGATTCACTGATAAGATAACTGAGAATGATAAAGGATGACTTCTTCAAGGTCACATCAGTGATGAATTGGGTAGGTGGGAAACCAGAGCCTCTCCCTCCTAGGTTGGGAGTTGGTATGAGACTCAGTCATCAGGATCATAGATCATCTTTTGTTGAATGTATTGATATCAGATGAAGAAAAAGTAGATGAGAATTAAGATGGGAAGTTTCCAGCTATTTTGAAAGTTTTTTTTTTTAATTCAATTTTGTTTCCAGGCAGTAGATTTAATAAAATTAGATCTATTATATAGATTGTATCTGGATGCATCAAGGAGCAGGTGGTTACATGTGTAATGGTAGGATGCGGCTTACATTCTCTGCAGTCTCTCATTTCTCAGATGAAGTGGCAGAGATTAGGAAGGGCTACTGTAGATCATATGTGAAGGTCTGAAGAATACAGCACTGATTTCTCTCAAAATACATGTTCACAAGTAAAAAATCCTGGCTCTCATATAAATATACAGTGAACATATGTCAAGGATTTAACTTATTAATAAAGGAACCATGAAGATGGTAAAGCTGGTTCAAAGAGCATTTCAAGGAGAGAGATTCATATAGTCACTCAGGAAAGGAATAGTGTGCAATGTTTGCAAAATCAGATACACAACTGGTGAATATCTGACAACACTTAAATCATAACTCTTATGGTTATCTTTTATAGCAGACAGAAATGTTTTGCAACTTATCTATCTTTTACAATGAATGTTTAGTTTAGATTGAGATGTAAAAAGTGAATGGTCAAAAGTAAATGGTAAGTTTAAGACAGGTGTATTTTCCTAAAATTGTATAATCTTTGTGTGAGCCAATTGGACAATGACTTAGCCTGACATTGAAAAGATAGAGATGCAGTGATACTTAAATTTTATTTCCAAATTCTCAAAAATTTTCTTAATATCCCCTAACTCACAAAAATGGTGCCATCTGGGTCTATACTTGATGTCACAGCCAACTTCTTAAGCAATTTTATCAAAGCTGTCTCTAAGCCCCTTGGAGCTTCAGGTGTCAGATCTGATTCACCTGCAGCGAGGGCCTGGAATGCAGCCAGTCAGCCAACGCTGTCTGTCAGGTTCATCCCAACAAATTGGTCCAGGTGCTTTTGAGGGACGGAAGACAACAACTTGGTAATTTCAAAGAGCTGTTTGTAGAAAAGATGAAGTAGAATAATTGCATGCGAGGTGGTGAAAAGCCATTCTTGAAGATGTAGCAAAATAAGGTTCAGATCCAGTTGAGTGGTGGTGGTTGTCCCTAGGAAATGGCTGCTTTCAAAGCTGCACTTAGGAGGAGATACCATACCCATTCACACAGTCTTATTTAAGACCCACATTAGTTTCCTTCCCTTGATGCTCACTTTCTTTATTGCCAGTCAAGAAATGTGCATCTGTGAATATCTGGAATTCTACCATGACTTTCATTGTTCCTTTGAAGGTGACCTAGGGGTGGTAACAGTTTAATGACTTGAATGTATTTGTCTCTCTGTGATTGCTTAGTATGGCCTTGAATGTATTTGTCTCTCTGTGATGCTTAGTATCGAGAATTTATATTTAGGGGCCATAGAAAATGAGGACCTTAGGAATGTGAAGGGGTAGGGACAGGAGGAAATAAACATAGAAATGAGTCTGGGAATCTCAAGAGAGAATCATGGTCTGCACAGGAAACAAGCTACTTAACAGGCCCTCTGTTTTTCTAATCTGGGTTTAAAAGGGAAAAAAAAATAAAATGAGTTTTTGTGTACAGAGTGCAAAGAGGTTTGTGAATAACTTGGGGTTTAAACAATTTTATTGCATTATTGAAACTTATTTTCCTGAAATATCTTTTACTAACTACAGGAGACTTTTAGATTGGGTAGTACCTTATGGAATGGTAAAAATGTTCTATATATGTGCTTTCCAGTGTGGTACTCATCAGCCACGTGTAGTTACTGAACACTTGAATTATGGCTAGTGTCACTGAGGAACTCATTTTCATTTAGTTTTAATTAAGTTTATTTATTTATTTATTTATTTTTAAATTTACATCCAAATTAGTTAGCATATAGTGCAACAATGATTTCAGGAGTAGATTCCTTAGTGCCCCTTATCCATTTAGCCCATCCCCCCCTCCCACAACCCCTCCAGTAACCCTCAGTTTGTTCTCCATATTTATGAGTCTCTTCTGTTTTGTCCCCCTCCCTGTTTTTATATTATTTTTGTTTCCCTTCCCTTATGTTCATGTTTTGTCTCTTAAAGTCCTCATATGAGTGATGTCCTATGATTTTTGTCTTTCTCTAATTTCACTTAGCATAATACCCTCCAATTTCATCCATGTAGTATCAATAATTTAAGTTTAAATAGCCATATGTGACTAGTAGCTACTGTATCATTTCTAGACCTTTGTTTTTCAAACTTTAGCATGCATAGAAGTCCCTTGGAAATAATGTAATGTGGCAAATTTTAACCCAGGGAATCTGGAAGGAGGTCCAAGATTCTCCATTTACAGCATGATGCTTTTTCTGTGGACTGTGCTCTAAGTAAGGCTTTATTTCCCAACAGGAAGATTATTGAATTTTAATTTATGGCTTTACCTAGTCTGACCCCTGTCATACAAGATAAGTCTGGTGGCCTATAGAAAAATTACGAAGTATAGCTGTAGAAATATAAAAGGAAAATAATTTTAGTCATAAAATCATTGGCATTTTTATTATAACTAACAGCTAAAATTTTGTGTAATATTCCTGTATACCATGCAGAGGTCAGGTGCCTGTATCTCATTCATTCCTTACCCTAAACTCTATGTAATAGATATTACTTTTATTCCAGTTTTACTAATGAACAGCTGAGAATCATATCATATTAGCTATCAATTGCTTCCCTTTATTAAATTGAAATTACATGATTTGATATTTACATGCTCTTGAATGATTTAAATTATATAAATGATTTGTGGCTGATCAATAAATCATAATTTGATTCTCTTTCATAGATAATAATAGTAATAGTCAGACTTGTAGTTAATGTGATAATCCTCATCAGAACTTGGCACAAGTTAATATTTTCTTATTGTAAAGATGAGGAAACTGAGGGATAGAAAATAATTTGATTAGGGTTACATGATGTCTAAGTGGCAGAACAGGGTTTTGAATGCTGGCTATTTGTATATATAATTTAAATCATTTAACATCATATAAATATCTAATAAATGATTTAATTTTAATTTATTTATTTTTTAATTTTTTTTAATGTTTATTTATTTTTGAGACAGAGAGAGACAGAGCATGAACGGGGGAGGGGCAGAGAGAGAGGGAGACACAGAATCGGAAGCAGGCTCCAGGCTCTGAGCCATCAGCCCAGAGCCCGACGCGGGGCTTGAACTCACGGACCGCGAGATCGTGACCTGAGCTGAAGTCAGACGCTTAACCGACTGAGCCACCCAGGCGCCCCTTAACTTTAATTTAATAAAGGAAAGCAATTTGCGGTTGTTATGGTACATATGATTGTGACCAAAAGGATATTTTCTTCATTTATGAGCTTTTCTACCTTGGGAATCTCTTATTTTCTCTGAACCTCAGATGCTCATTTGTAAAACTGTAATAAAAGTATTCAATTTGTTGGCATTCACTTCACTGCTATATGTTATATATAACATATATAGGCCTTTATATAACATTGGTCTCTCTATGAGATTCTTTTAACATCTTGAAGAGAGCTTAGCTTCCCTCCTACCCCAAGCATTAGACTCAGGAATAAGTGCCAGCATATGCCATCCAAAAATCTGGTAATAACTGATGAGCATTTCCCAGTGGGTAGATAAAAGGAAAGGTTCTTTTATTATCACATTTCTAAAGGCAGATCTATACTCTATGCCTCATCCATGTTAAGGAAATGAGACATTTAGGATTTTTGATACAGAACTTTAAACGTACCCTGTGTTTTCTGTATGAATAAGGAAGATTTTGTGTTAGTAGATGAATGAATGGTACCGTGGAGCAAAATATCTAATAAGGGACAGGACCCAACATTGTGAAAACGTGATTTCTTGTAATTTCATTAAGGGATATAGAGACTTAATAAGCAATGGTGAGCACATGTTGTGCTTGCATTGCCTTATACCCTGTGGGATTTACCTCATTTGGGAAATGGGAGGCAACTGTTTAAGGAACATACTAAACTTCATTTGCATCTCATTTGCCCTGGAAAGGCTGTATGTTGCTGTCAGTCACAATTACTTATTCTCCTAGTGAAAGGGAAGGAAAATAATAATAGTTGAGGAAGAGATGAAGGGCTTTGGCCTTTGCAGACTCCTTTTTTTTTTAATTTTCCCAGAAAAATTACTTCAGTAAATTATAAATTCATGAATTTTTATGTCCTTACCACCTCATGTAATGAAGAAGCTGAGAACCATTTCAAACTCAGAAAATTGATTTGGTCAAAATATTCCCCTTGTTTCCACCAAGTACTACTGAAAATTATTAACAAACACACCAGGAAGAAAAATGGTAGTAATGAAATGTTTTATTAGGTCTTTAAGGAGGACCAAGCCTTCCAAGACTTCAGCTACTTTCAGAGGAGGAATTTTTGGTTAGAATATTCTTAACAATAGGAAAAACAAGTCTTACTTTCCTTATTTCTTTTAAGATTCTGTAAAGATTACAGAGGTATTTAAAAAAGTGTCTTTTCTCTGAAAATTTTTAAAGTACAATCAATTTTTTAAAATACACCTGGTGAACTATGCTAGGACATACTTGGTAGCTGCTAATCTTTAAACCCCCCCCAAAAAAACATTTCGTTTCTAAAGATTCTGGAAAGTCAAACTACTGAATGGCAGGTGGATCAGGCATTAGTCATAGAGCAGATCAGGCATTAATAATCCTTGGTGTTCTGCTTGGGATATTAGAAGACAAATGGGGTCTCAGTTGAGGGGAATGCATTAATAAAAACCAAACAAGCCTTTTATAATTTCTTGTTTTAAAATCTCTTTAAATGACCCAGATATAAAAGGCATATGAAGCAATACCAAAAATATTCCTGATTTCATGTTGTAAAGGCTGAATGAATATGACTTAAAATAAACCTTAATATGTTAATAATTACATATTCATAAATGAAGGCCGGGTAGTGGTACCATTTGTTGTTCTGTTGTTGTTTTTCAATATTTGAAGTTTATTGTCAAACTGGTTTCCATACAACACCCAGTGCTCATCCCAAAAGATGCCCTCCTCAATACCCATCACCCACCCTCCCCTCCCTCCCACCCCCCATCAACCTCAGCTTGTTCTCAGTTTTTAAGAGTCTCTTATGCTTTGGCTCTCTTCCACTCTAATCTCTTTTTTTTTTTTCCTTCCCCTCCCCCATGGGTTTCTGTTAAGTTTCTCAGGATCCATATAAGAGTGAAACCATATGGTATCTTTCTCTGTATGGCTTATTTCACTTAGCATCACACTCTCCAGTTCCATCCACGTTGCTACAAAGGGCCATATTTCATTCTTTCTCATTGCCACGTAGTACTCCATTGTGTATATAAACCACCATTTTTTTATCCATTCCTCAGTTGATGGACATTTAGGCTCTTTCCATAATTTGGCTATTGTTGAGAGTGCTGCTATAAACATTGGGGTACAAGTGCCCCTATGCATCAGTACTCCTGTATCCCTTGTGGTACCATTTGATTTTATCACATGGAATCAACCCTCCTGTGCATTTTAATCCAACATCTCTTAGGTTGGACCTATTGCTTTTCCAAATTAACCTGGAAATCTTAGGTAAGATAATGTAAGTATGGTGAAACAGGGTGATTTGTCAGGGAGTCTGGGTTCCCTGGCCCCTGGATGTTACTGTGTTCAGTGGCACAGCACACTTTCTGTTCCTTCAGACTGTCAGAAGAGTCTCATGACATACCCAATGGATAAGTGATAAACTTTGCCCCTTGAAAAATTTAACTTTATAATTCTGTTAATAGAAAGATGTGTATGTATATAGACACTCAGAATTATGCACCAAGAAAGTTCCTCTAAATTAGTATGGAGAGAATGTTTTTCCTATTTACCTCAATATCATTGGAGCTTTGTGTTTATATTAGAAGCTCTGAGGGTAACCTCAGGCCTTCCTGGTTATAGTTTCCTTCCTTCCTTCCTTCCTTCCTTCCTTCCTTAAGTAGAGAGACTAGAGACAATAAAGAAGCAGATGAAAATCACTTTCTTCCTTCTGAAAATGTTCATCATTTAACAAAAAACATCTCACCTTTATTTTGATTTGTGAATACAGAAAATTTAAAAGCCATTTTCTAACGTGAACTGCCTTACGCTAAGACCTTGTGAGGCACATCTGTTTCTTTTATCCTAGACCTTGAAAAAACAATATTCAGACAAATAGTTTTGCTGCAAAAATTTTTCAAATGAGCAGCTTTCATTGTTTTTAAGAAGTTGCAGAGAAAAGTCTGGTGAATTATTGTGCTAACCTGAAGGCATTCAAAAGTATCTCAGGCATAATTCTGCGTTGATTACCTATTACTTCATAACCCATTACTCCACTTTCTGGCTTAAAACAACAGCTGTTTCATTTCTTTTTTTTTTGCGATTCTTTTGGTCAGGAATTCAGGAAGGGCTTCATGACAGCTCTTCTGTTCCATGTGGTGTCATTAACTCCACTGAATTCAGCTAGTAGCTAGACTAAGCTGAAAGGCAGAGAAGGCTTCATTCATGTCTGGTACTTTGGTGCTGCTTTACATGGCCTTTCTCTCTCTCCACACAGATAATTTGGACTTCTTCACAGCATGAGTCTTAGGACTTCTTACCAGGTGGTTGTCTTTCAAAAGGGAGCACTCTAAGCAGTGAAAGCAGAAATTGCAGATCTCTTAAGGATGAGCTGCAGAAGTTTCAGAGCTTCTCTTCTGCCACACTTTATTTTATTGGTGAAAGCAAGACACAGGGTCAACCCAAATACAAAGGGGAAAATCAACTCCTTGTCTCCGTAAGAGATGTGTAAAGAATTTGTAATCATCTCACATCTACCACAGACTACCAAAGAACAGAAAAAACAACAGAACTATATCTGGATATAAGTATTCACTATATGAGCATGTGGAGAATTTAAGGGTGTTTAAATGATGAAAATATTGTAAAGATAAAAGTGGTGCCATGGTGTCAATGCTGTACTTGGCCATAATCTGTCAGTGTGACAGATTTAGAATGTGAAGGCAAGTTATAATTGATTGAAAACAGTCTTAATGCAATGGTTCTTAAAGTATGGGAATTTATATTTTCATTGTAAAATGGAAATATATAAAACATTCACCTTTATCTAGGTATAGTCATGAAATATATTTATTTGGGAATAAATTTAATGTACTGCTTGGTTGAAAATACAGTATGCTCTAAATAAACTTTTAACTTCAGGGAAATTATGACCATCTAGAGTAATTTGGTGCCATAAAGGAAAACATATATCTAGACTTCTGAGAAGGTATACGTTATAAAGGAAGGGACAACATTGTGCACAGAAGTTGGTTATTATGGCTATAAAGTTACTTTGATTCTGAGATATAATTACTTTAATGAATTCTACCCCTGTGAAATATTTTATGTTGTCACATTTCATGCTGGATGAAGTAACTAAGCTGGGATTAGTATGTTCCAAACGTTTCACATAAAGTCACAATTTTCATGAGAGAAAATGATCTGGAACAAAAAAGCTTTGAGGTTTTCAGGAATGCGATAGAATTCTCTGTGGGGTACCTTTTTTTTTTTTTTTTTCAATATATGAATTTATTGTCAAATTGGTTTCCATACAACACCCAGTGCTCACCCAAAAGATTCCCTCTTCAATACCCATCACCCACCCTCCCCTCCCTCCCACCCCCCCATCAACCCTCAGTTTGTTCTCAGTTTTTAAGAGTCTCTTATGCTTTGGCTCTCTCCCATTCTAACCTCTCTTTTTTTTTTTTTTTCCTCCCCCTCCCCCATGGGTTCCTGTTAAGTTTCTCAGGATCCACATAAAAGTGAAAACATAGGGTATCTGTCTTTCTCTGTATGACTTATTTCACTTAGCATAACACTCTCCAGTTCGATCCACGTTGCTACAAAGGGCCATATTTCATTCTTTCTCATTGCCACGTAGTACTCCATTGTGTATATAAACCACAATTTTTTATCCATTCCTCAGTTGATGGACATTTAGGCTCTTTCCATAATTTGGCTATCGTTGAGAGTGCTGCTATAAACATTGGGGTACAAGTGCCCCTATGCATCAGTACTCCTGTATCCCTTGGGTAAATTCCTAGCAGTGCTACTGCTGGGTCATAGGGTAGATCTATTTTTAATTTTTTGAGGAACCTCCACACTGTTTTCCAGACTGGCTGCACCATTTTGCATTCCCACCAACAGTGCAAGAGGGTTCCCTGTCTTGATGATTACAGCTTTGTAGTAGAGGCTAAAGTCTGGGATTGTGATGCCTTCTGCTTTGGTCTTCTTCTTCAAAATTACTTTGGCTATTCGGGGCCTTTTGTGGTTCCATATGAATTTTAGGATTGCTTGTTCTAGCTTCGAGAAGAATGCTGGTGCAATTTTGATTGGGATTGTATTGAATGTGTAGATAGCTTTGGGTAGTATTGACATTTTGACAATATTTATTCTTCCAACCCATGAGCATGGAATGTTTTTCCATTTCTTTATATCTTCTTAAATTTCCTTCATAAGCTTTCTATAGTTTTCAGCATACAGATCTTTAACATCTTTGGTTAGATTTATTCCTAGGTATTTTATGCTTCTTGGTGCAATTGTGAATGGGATCCGTTTCTTTATTTGTCTTTCTGTTGCTTCGTTATTAGTGTATAAGAATGCAACTGATTTCCGTACATTGATTTTGTATCCTGCCACTTTGCTAAATTCATGTATCAGTTCCAGCAGACTTTTGGTGGAGTCTGTCGGGTTTTCCACCTAGAATATTATGTCATCTGCAAAAAGTCAAAGCTTGACTTCCTCTTTGCCAATTTTGATGCCTTTGATTTCCTTTTGTTGTCTGTCCACTCTCACCACTGTTGTTTAACATAGTGTTGGAAGTTTTAGCATCAGCAATCAGACAACAAATGGAGTATCTTTTTAAATTGTTCATGTTCCTCCTTAGACATGTAGTGCATGAAAACTACCCTGTTCTCAATGATAGAACTTTTTAAAATGGGCTCCAATACCAAGTGTAGATACTTTTGTTTATGGTATATTTCCCTCTTTATGATAAATTTCCCCTTTTTTTACCCCTTGGATCAAGTGAAAGTTATTTAACTAAGGGAGGAGGTAGGAAGGTGCTCTCAGAAGATTGCTGTATTTCCTGACTTGATGGGAATTTCCTGTCTTGTGCTCCCCACTCCTCCATACTGCCTGATCTGCTTGAAATACTGCTTCCTGGGGCGCCTGGGTGGCTCAGTCGGTTAAGCGTCCGACTTCAGCCAGGTCACGATCTCGCGGTCCGTGAGTTCGAGCCCCGCGTCAGGCTCTGGGCTGATGGCTCGGAGCCTGGAGCCTGCTTCTGATTCTGTGTCTCCCTCTCTCTCTGCCCCTCCCCCGTTCATGCTCTGTCTCTCTCTGTCTCAAAAATAAATAAACGTTAAAAAAAAAAAAAAAAAATTTAAAAAAAAAAAAAAGAAATACTGCTTCCTTACCTCCATTTTCTTTATTTTCAGGGAATATGGGAACGTAGAAAGCCAGATGTCCTAAGTGGTGAGCTTGACCACTTGAGAAGAGCGGCTTATACCACATAGAGCATGGGCTGCTGCAAGTCCTTTTAGGAAAGTGAAAAATTTTAAACCCCAAAAAACCCCCATACATTAACTAAGGAAAAAGTAGTAACATACTTGAAGATTTGTCTTGGTATGATAATGTATGACCTGTACCACTAGTTGTGACCACATTTTAACCCACTCTTACTTGAAGCAAAAAGAAATTAGAGAAAAATATTATGATGTCATTCTACCCTAAAATGCCACATAAGAATTATCTCTCACTTCTTAGAGATGGGTTCTTCCTTTAACACTCCAGAAAAGAAACCCTTTCTTCCGAGTTGGTTTTGACTTACTGTTCCTTGGGAATAAAGTTATCTGTAGCATTTTAAGCATCCCTGTCTTGGTGGTTTGGGCTAAGTGCCCTCCAGCTGTAAATCCATAGAACCTTTTCTTGACTCTGTCATACCGTGAAATTGTTTACTCGTTTCTCTCCAAATAGCTACATTTCTTAAAGACAGTGACTGGGTTTTGTTAATTCTGAACCATCAATGGGGAGGTTTCAAAAATATTTGTCAATTTGCATTTGTAGTAGAAATGCTTTGAAGGAAAGGAATCTGGCATTTAGGAGAGGGGCACATGGCAATGTTTATTAAGCTGATTAGTATTTATAATAGCTCCCAATCTGTGGATCAAGGGTACTAGGCAAAGTGGACTGATGAGTCCTGGATGAACTCATTGCAACAGGTGGAATGAATATTTAGTCTTTTGGTATATAATCTCATAGATAAAATCTACGGTGAGTTGTTGCACAGCAGGAGGATAAGAGCTTCAAAAGCTAGTTCAAAAGAGTTTTAAAGCAACTTAGAAGAGCAAATAGGGGAGAAACAGAATCCAGGAAGTACTAGGCTGGGAGGGGTATATGCCTCATGTGAGACCCCAAAAGTCTCTACGGAGGTAATGCCAGTTGGAGACTTCCTGTGGGACCAGGCAATGAGCCGGGTAGCCAGACTTACAGGGGTATATTGCAATGTTAGTTTTAACTTCAAATCCAATCAGCTTCTTTGGAACTGAGGCCCAGAAAGGGTGAGGGAATAGATGGCTCAATGACTTTTCTGCTAAGCAATCACAGAGTCTGCAAAATCTAATAAGAAAAATGATGGCTACAGGGGTAAGACCTATCCCGAGTGACATCATGGGTCAAAAAGGAAACAGTACATTAAACTCATGTCCAGTTATCTGAATGTATCAACTTCAGCTATTACTATTTTTTTTACCATAATATAGTTTATCTGGATGAATTCTTGTGCTACTTAATTGAGGATTAATGGCACACCGAGCTGACCCTGCTAGCCTACATTGGTAGGGTAGAAGTAGAGGAAATTTTAAAAAGAAGAAGAAAAGAGAAGTTGTGTGAACATCTGTAGATGATCCGTGTGAAGTTGGATTTCTTCTATTTCTTAGAATTTTAAAAGATGATGGTAGCCACTACCAGGGACTTGACAAGAGTAGCATTGTCTTTGGAGGCTGCCCTTGAGACATGTTCCCATTTATCACAACTTCACAGAAGTCATACATGGGAGAGCTATAACGGGCAACGCCAAGCCAGCAATAACTAATGGCCTGGGCCAATATTGGTCTTTGAAGTACTTGGATATTAATAAAAGTTAGATAAGAAAGGCAGCTATTTATCTCTTCACCCAATATACTTGCAAACATTTGTACAAGAGATAGATATCCTAATGTAAACATTTTCTGCCAAACATACTGTTGGAATCTCTGAATTGTGACAGGTGACAGCAGGTTGCTTTAAGTAATTGCAATGACACCGAATAATCTAGTAGGAGCTATTGTTATCCAAAGTAATATTTCCTGCCAAACAGTGTTAAGAAAAAAGAGTAACACTTTAGTAATGCATAATGTAAAACTCAAAGAGAATATTGAAAACCTTAAAGGATACTTTATTGCCAAATTTCATCATTGCTGGAGAAAAGTTATGGTAGTCTTTTGTTGTTATGTTTATTGAGTGATGAAATAAGTTACAGTAGGAAAAGAGCATTGCTTGATTTTTTAATTTTTAGAATTAGATCAGGACTATAAAATAAGGTATATCACAGTTGGACTGTAACTTTTTGGTTCTCTTAATTTTTTGTAAAAATTTTATTTTTAAGTAATTTCTATAGCCAAAATAGGACTCAAACTCCCAACCCCGAGATCAAGAGTTTCGTGCTCCACTGATTGAACCAGCCAGGTGCCCCAGGTTCTTACTCTTATAAATGCTATGACATTGTTTTAAAAGTATCCTAAGCTTAGAATACCCAGCATATGAACTGGATTGTTTCAAGGGTTTGCTTTAATAGATAAGGAGGTTTTTTTTTTTCTTCTTTTTTTAACTTTGCTACCAGACACATTCAAGGGATGAGCCTCTGACCTGTTTGATGGTGTTTGGAAGCTGAACTACATTGTATTGGGAGAAGTTAAAGTCAGGGAGTTAAATTATTAACATCCATTAACATATATTTAGAAACTTCAGAAATAAATGTAGTGACAGAAGTTTTAAAGTATTATGAAAGACTACTAAAAAAGAACTCATGGAATATTAACTACTGTTTTACCAAACTCATTTTGCAGAAAAATTATCACTAGAGTCCTGAAAATTGAAAAAAAATAAAAAGTATGTAAAATTTGTTATTAATGAGAAGTATTTTAACTTTATCTCAATTTATATTGAAGCTGCAAGCGTGTTAATTTCTGTAGAAAATTGCATTAAGAATGTATGGTTATGTTAGATTATGATTAAACAAACCAAGAGGAAAATAACACAAATATAGATATTTAATGTTATCTAATTGGGCATAGATGGATGTGGCTCTAATTCAGTGTAGCAGGAACTCAGGGAAGCTAATTTTAACAAAGGGATATAATTTGGACAATATTACATATGTAGGTCAGTATACTTAGAGATAATCACTATAATTATAAACCTGTTAGTATAGATTGTAATGCAAGTATGTTTGACTGGAGTTCTTCAGGAGGTATCCTCACTTTTGTGGTGAAAAATATTAAAATTAGTTTCAAGAATAAAGGTGATTACAGTACAACAGAGCAACTCCCCACCACCTTTACCTTGCAATAAATATACCCTACATTATTGTGTTAGTTATAAACTTAACAAAATGCATTAATTGGTTGAATTTTTTAAAGTCTATTATATTAATGTAATTATTTCTAACTCTTTTGCAATTAAATAGAAATTTTCTCTTATTTCTTCCCCTGTTCTCTCTCACCACTTAGCAATTCCACTGTTTTTTATTATCTTATTTGTGTTTTTTGTTCTCTTTATTGGTTTTATTTAATTGTAAACTCATTTTTACGTGTATATTTTTCTCTGTAGAGAGAATAAAAGTATATTTTATATGGTTGGAAAAACAAACATTTACTGAATGAAACTTATGCACCAGGAACTGTGTTAATTGCTGGATTTACAGCTTTGAAGAAGACATGATATAACTCTCAGAAGATAAAGCAGAATAAAAACAGATATACACCAGCACAATAATATGGTGACTGTGATCAAGTATGCAAAGGATGCTATGAGTCCCTTGTCAAAGCTTTGCTTAGCTCATCCGTGGTGGCGGGTAGTGGAATCAATGAAGTCAGAGGACGTGACCTTAGACTTGAGACTTGAAACATGGTCAGGAGATAAAGGAGGGAAGGAAGAGGATGGTAGCCATTTCAAGAGGTAGACAGCACCACGCACAAATTGTACACATCCCAGTCATTTGGTACTTATGGGGGAATTACAAGCAATTTTATGTGACTGTCATGTAAAATTCAAAGAAGTGGTATGAGAGGAGGCTGGAGAAGCGATGTCCCAGAAATTATTGTCTTTACAGGATATTCAGAGCAGCTTGGGCTTTAACCTAGAGGTTGTGGGAGGGCTTTAAGCTGGTGACTGACATAGTCAGTTTTAGATGTTTCATTTGGCAGCAGTATGCAGGATGGACTTAGGGTAGTAATACACTAAGGTAGGGAGTCTAGCCAGACTACCAAAAAATTCAGATAAGATAATAAAACACCTGGACTAAAATTCTGATTGTAAGAAAAGAACATAAGAGGTTGAAAATATAGTTTTAATTCATCAGGACTTGAGAATCAAGTAGAGTGATGTGTCATCAAGCTGGATATATGAATAAGAACTACTTTAGGAGAATAGCATGAGACCAGAATACCTCCAGATTTTTAGCTCTGTTGACTTAGGGAGGTGATGTGAAGACTCTTCAAATATAATGGGAGAAACAAATACAACTGAGGACAAGATTGCTTTTGATATGTGAAGTTTGAGATATTTATGGACATTGTTTGGCTGAGATGAGATTAAATCTTGAAAGAGGGAGGAAATAAGACATAAATTTTGGAGCCATCAGTATATAATATATATGAGTATATGTATATGTGTGTGTGTGTATATGTATGCACACACACACGTGCATATATATAAACTTGAAAGTAGATGGACTTAGGTTTAGTGTATATAATGAGAAAGTGGTGGTCAATGAAAGATCCATAAAGGAGAAAAATCTAATGGGCAGATGGAAGAACAACAGTGCTCAAGGCCACCGATATCCTGTGGCCAGAACAGTAGGAGGAACAACAGGATAAGCACATCATGGAACCCAAAGAAGTATGAGATTTCAATGACAAAGGGAGAGCTTCAATGTTAAAGATAACAGAGAGGTCTAGAGTTGGAATCGTACATTTTTGTAGCATTTTGGGAAGTACAGGCAAAAATATCGTGGGTTGAAGCATGAGAAAGAGCAGATGGGAAGTAAAATTTCAAGAGTTTTGCTGAGCACGGAAGGAAAAAGACTAATGAGACTGGAGGAGGCATGGGATTCTGATTTCTTGGTTTTAAATTTTGTTTTCTATTATCTGTGATTTCTCTTATGTTTTAGAATAAGGAAAATTGAAAAGTGCTTATCGGCTACAGGCAGAGTCAGACTAACATTGGGGGTGTGGGAGAAAAAGGGATAATTAAGGAAGCAAGGTCTTGGAGTAATGTCAAGTAACTGGATCATTCCATGTAAAGAAAAGTCCAGACTAAGATCTAGACACTTCATTAAGGTTGTGAAATTTTCTTTGAATTTCACCGAAAGGAAGCATGACTCAAGTAATTTTAAGCCAGCTGAAATTTATTAAGAAAACAGGGTGTACTTTATTGTCTCTTCAGAAAATTCATGGACTGGGTCATAAAATACAGGAAACTAAAGAAAATTGAGTGCTAGAAATCTGGTACAAAAACAGAAATGCAAATGCTTCCTAACTATACATAAAGATGCTTATATTCTCTTATAAAAAGAAATACAAATTGAAACTAAACTCAATGCCAGTGATGACTTTTTGGATTGTCAAAAATTGAAAAGTTTGGTAATATGTATTGTTGACAAAGCTGTTGGAATTGCCGATAGAAATGCAAACTGGTACAATTTCATATGGAGAGGAATCAGGCAGTATCTAGTAAAATTATGCATGCTTTTGCCTTTTGACTCAGCAATTCCATTTTAAGAAATCTGTTTCAATATATATTGGCAGAATATGAAAAAAAAGTACACCCAAGGCTATTCACTGTAAGGTCTATTTATAATAGCAGAAGACTGGAAACAATCCAAGTTATCTTTACTATTGTGATGCATCTATACAAATGCAGCACTTTGCCTTTATAAAAATGATTAAGAAATATATCTATTACTATATTACTATCTCTACCTACCTACTTATCTACCTACCTCCCTCCCTATCATAACACACAAAGTGGAGAGATGTATATTACTATTTTCCCAAGGACAGTATGCATTTTCTTGAGTAAATGATGCATAACATAGTTACATATACATGTAAATGTTCATATTTTAACATAAAAGCCTAGAAAAATAAATGCAACATTTAGAAATATTTACCTATAAAAGCAGTGCCTGGCTGGTTCAGTTGATAGAGCTAGACTCTTAATCTTGGGATTATGAGTTCGAGCCCTACATTAGGTGAAGAAATTACTTAGAAATAAAATCTTAAAAAAAAAATTACCTATAACATGAAGAGGGAAGTAATGTAGAGGGTAATTGGAAGATAAGTATATTCTTCTTTGAATGTACATTATCTTGTAGTAATGAATTTGGATCTCTAAATAATTTATATAATTTAAATAATGACAGTTTAATAATAGAATCCCTAAATATTAAAAATATACTGATAGATCTAAACAGGTATTTGGTAGGTTATGTGGCTACACAGAGAGAAGCTGTTCCAAGTGATTTTTAAACAGTAATTTGAATTTATATGCTTAGTGGTATATCCTAAATCTAAATCTATTTTGAAAAAAACTTTTTAAAATATAGAAAATAACTATTTAAAAAATACAACTTTTTTAGTTATATTTTTTGAGTATTGCTGCTGTTATTCTGTGGCTCTGTGTATGTAACATGAGCTAGGTATTATGCTATCAGATGTATGAATGAAGAAATCTGACCAGGACATTCTTGGCTCTTTCTGCACTGCTCTCATAAGAGCCTGAAGTGATTGTCAAGCCATCGTTACCTTCTACTTTATAACAGGCTGTGAACACTTGCTGTAACCTGGATGGCTGGGGACCAGAATGGGCATTTATGTGTGAAGTTTAATACACTAATGCAAGATGTTTAATATAATAGAAAACTATGCAGTGTTTCACATTCTTGTCACTTAGTCTTGGCAGAGGCAACATTCAGATCCCCTCAGGAAGACAGCACTTCCTAAGGAGACTTCACTGTGTTATGCATCAGAGGAGAACTGTGTTGGTCAACTTCCTAGCATTGAGTTTTGCTCTCTGATCAATCTAAATGGGGGCAATATGGGATGCAGATTTGAGGGGCATTTGGTGCATGTTCATCATCATCAGCAAGTGAGCAAACTTATGTTGAAAAAGCAACATGTAATTAGAACATGAAGGGTGCTCTGTAATTCGAAAGCTTGTTTCATACCAAGGAGACGTTGTAGTGCATTCTAATTCTAACTCATGGCGGCTTTCAAGATGGACATGTCTTTAAGATCATATGATCATTGTCCTCATGTTTTATCATTGCTGTGTACTCTTAAAGATGTTACAAGTAAACGTTATTTATGTTCTAGTGTGGTGAAAAAGACCACCCCCCCCCCCACCACACACACACATGTAGAGATGAATGTTTTGTTAGGTTTGCTACTTGTTTTGCACATTTGTCTTTTAAAAGTGTGAATATATTTCTAGATACTACTTTGAGCTTATGTTTCAAAGCTACCCAGTTATTTATTTATGCACTCAAGGAGTTTTACATGTTTTCACACTCTCACCTCTACTTATGTTAATGTGTTTATGTGACTGCTGTATTATTATAGACACTGGTTTTGGCTGTGTATGACCAGAAGTTATTACAGTGTGTTCTACAACTGAAGGTTAGGTAATAATACAAACTTGTGGGACCTTGATTTTTCATATAGATGTGGTAGCTTCTTGAGGCATTGACAGAATTTTTAAGGCTGCTTCTCCTCTGGTTTTGTTACACAGAATTCCTTCCCTTAATTACCCTTGGCCGTGTGTTTTGTGGCACTCCATCCTAAACAAAGCAGCGGGCTGGTACTCCAATTTTCTCTCGCTTCTCTTTCACATTTACTTGTGTACCAACAAACAGTAGATCACCTACTTTATTACTTCCAGTTTGGTGAAAAAGTGAATTTGCCATGACAACCAAGTATTTAATGGAACAAAAGCCTAGATAAAGAACACATCTTGAAAGGAATACACAGGAGCAATATTTCATGCCAGTCTGAGGTGTTTTCAGCATTGAGGAAAAAAAATGTGTGTCATTGAAGTGCCATTTTTTCAGGGACCAGATGTTCATTTTATTTATTAATTGTGGACAATCCATAAAGCATAGCAATATTTTTCCTGAGATTTCTCCCTATGGTTTTCTAATTTATTTGAAATGTAGAAAAGAAAAATTTCAGCTGGCGCTGAAGAATTAGAGTTCACCTTACATATATTTGAACACTGGAGCATATTCTTCCCTCTGATGTCAAATGTTTAACAGAATAAATTAATGTCTGCTTTGGTGAATTTGGGATCTGCCTGCTTCTCCTACTGGAGTTTGTGTTACATTGACAGTAACCTACTGGGTAGTTGTTCCTAGTATATTTAAAAATGATTGCTATAAGATCATGCTTATCTTAAACACACTTCAAGTAATTGGAATTTCAGAGATTCCTGTAATGAAATATATTTGTAATTTGTTTGGTGTTGACTCACAGTAGCTAAAACAGAAGCTACGTTAAAAAAAATCCTATTTCCCCTCCTTTTAGTGGGTAGCTATCCCTATGAAAAAAAGAACACCATTTAAAAGATTGACTTTTACATTTATTATACCATAAATGAGAAAGATCAAGCAAGACTTCTGAGCATGTCCTCTTGGAGATTGTTAAGGCATGCATGAATCTTCATAGAGCTCTCTGCTTTTGCCTCCCACTTTACTCGAACATATAGGGTGTGGATATGGTAAACAAGTTAGCTGTCCTGAAGAAGAAGCCTATCAGAGAATATTTGGAAGAAAAAGCACAATAAAACTGAAGCATGAAGTTGAATGTAACCACATGCAATGGTGAAATACGTGGAGCTGAATAGAGTAGAGCTTCCTGTAGGGAGTTGCTTTATTCTAACACTGGAATTAAGTCACGTCTTGAACACGGATATACAAGGCTTAGCCTAGCAGTGGTGGGATGGTAGACACTATGGCAGGTAAATATGACATGGACAAACTTTAATCATGGCACATACTGGAGAAAGAGGAGACAGGAATAAATGAAGTTGGGGATATGAACTCAAACTTACTTTAGGAGAAACAAGAACGGTTTCACTTCATCGGTGGTCAAAATATCACTATTGAAAGGCAGTCAACTTTAACCACTTTAAGTCAGTGTAATTCTACTCAGAATTCAAATTTTAGGGTAAGAGATCTTACTGACTATATCTTCAAGTGGTTTGACACATTATTTTCTCTACTGCATTTAAAGACTACCATAAACCGTCAAGAGATTACTTGATTCATAGCCAGAATTTAGGATGTTGATAAATCTTGGCCACAAAATTTGAACATTGACCCAGTCTACATCCCATTTGAATGAAGCAGCAGGACACTGAGGTCTTGAAGTATGCTTATGAAAGTGAATATTCTATGGCATTTGTAGTTGGCGTGATTCAGAATTCACCTGGGTTTGCTGCATAGCATGTGTTTACATTCTTTAGGATCTTATTTCCAAGTTTTGTAGCACTCCCCAAAGAGTAATTTTGCTAATATGCGGTGTGTTTATGATCATGATAAATGCTCTCATTTCTCTTTGATAATGTAATAGCTCATCTATGCCATGCCTTTTTCTTTGAAATATTTGCTGAGACTTGCTAATTGATTTAGTGCATTTCCTCTCTTTTTCTATACTCGTCATTCACTGTACTTTCTCATCACAACTTTGTGGTCACATCAACGTCGTTTGATTGAAAACGATACATATAATTTCATGAAGATCAATTAAAATAGATATGTCTATTGTAAATGATTGGGCTAAGACTTAAATGAGCTATCCTCAGCCTAAAATCCTTCAGTTGTTCCTTATCTTGCTCAGAGTAAGAGCCAAAGTTCTTTTAATGATTTATAAGAACTGTATAATTTAATGCCCTAATACTTCTCTCCTGAAAATATAATACTCATCTCCTCAAAAACTCTCTCTTACACATGCCGTTCAGCTTTTTGGTACCGTAGGTTGTGGGGAAGGTACCAAACTAAATGTCTGCAGTCTGTGTGTGTGTGTGTGTGTGTGTGTGTGTGTGTGTGTGTGTGTGTATCTGTGTACTCTCACATCTGGAAGATATTCACCACTTATGCCACTTTATACATACACCCTGCAATTCCTGCTTTTCTTCAGATATGCCTTTGTGCTAGCTGTTCCATTAGTCAGGAATTATCTTCTCTCAGATATCTTCATGGATTTCTCCCTCAGCTTCTTAATGAGTTTGATCAAATTACTTCTCAGTGATTCTGTCCCTAACAGGGTTTGTTTAAATTTCACTGCTTTCCTTCCAAGCAGTCTTTATTTTTCTCCACAACACTTTCTAATATATTTTACTTATTTATTCTCTTTGATTGTATCCCTTCCCCATCCACCACGGACATATGTTCAGTGAGGATGAGGAGTTTATTTTGTCGTTGTTCCTTTTTTACTATTAAATCTCTAGCACCTAACTCAAATTCTGGCATGGAGTAGGCATTCAATAAATGCATGGTAAATGAATGAATAGAAACATTTTCTAAATCGGAGCCTACCATTACTGCTGCCTCTCAAGTAGATCTTATGATGGAAAAAGATGGAAAAGCCCTTCTTACTTTGTCTTGTAACCAGAAACCTTTGACTTATTTGAAACATTAAATGGAACCAGATTCTAGTTTTCTATTTTTAATCTTTAAATTATTCCATCTAAAGACATGCAAGAGACTAATTGTGGTGTTATAGACAATAATAGTAATAAGTACTAGTACTACTAATAATAGCTAATATTTATTAAGGACATTAATTCTCAGCCACAAGTTTTAATTGAATCATTAACAAATTTTAACAAGTTAATAAAAGTACGAATTTTTAACAAATTTAGACCTTTTGATAAGCAATTAGGTGATAATTTTATTATGCCCACTTAAGATATGATGGAAATCAACCAGAGACTTAGAGGAACTTCCCCACTGTTAGACAACTGGTAAAGAGTAGATTCCAAAGGCAGGTGGGAGGCTCATTTGGTTAAGTGTCCGATGCTTGATTTTGGCTCAGGTTATAATCTTACAGTTCACGGGATGAAGCCCCACGTTGGGCTCTGCATTGACAGTGCGGGAGCCTGCTTGGGATTCTCTCTCTCTCTGCCTCTCTCTCTGTCCCTCCCCTGTTTATGTTCTCTTGTTCTCTCTCTCTCAAAATAAATAAACATTAAAAGAAAAGAAGAGAGATTCGATTCCAGATACCAAATAAGTATCTGTCTCAGAGTCCACGCTTCAGCCAGCGTGCTCTATGGCTCACTGTTAACCTCTACCTTATTTAGTGAGTCTAGCTGGGAGGTTGCACAGGGCCCCTTAATCTCTTCGTTGTTTATTTATTTATGTGCTTCTTTGTATTTATTTGTGTTTTATACTTGGGATCTCTTGTATATTTATATGTGGGTTTTACAAAAGCCGTATGTAGTATGGAGGTATCAGGGTCAGGTAAGTTCTATTGTTATTATTATTATTTTTTTAATTCAGCCCTGGGAATCAAAAACTATTATAAATAACTATTAAGTTGTTGTCATCTGACTTCTTTTGTCTTCCGCACTGAAGGGATCATGCTTGATTAGTCATTTGAATGTCTAGATGTTAGATTTGAATGTTACCAATACCTGTGAGAACTTTTTGTCCACACACAGCCATGTAACTCTTTCTTTATTTTAATATCATATTTCCTTCCTAGAAGTATTTGAGGGGAAATTTGTGATCCATTTAGGATATGACCTCTTCTTGGCTCTGGTGTTTGTTTTGTCCTCCTTTTGTGCCCATGCCCTTTTCACATTTGTATCACTGTTCATAGCACTGTGGGCTTTGAAATTTGCATTTAGACTAAAAGATGATTTAAAGGAAACAGTCATTATGTTATGGCTTCATTTTCATTCGTCATCTTCATGGGATGGTTAAAAATATCTGGATTTCATAAGGCGTATTTCACAGGTTGTAGATCTGAGTTTGAGACCATGTCAAATAGTATGTGAGACCCTCTGCTTGACACTTTTGAGATCAAACACTGTCCTAACACCCACAGTGTTTCAAAATAAGGCAGGAGGCTGGCTTCCTACATAGCTGACCTTTAATCAAGAGGAAGGATATAAAATGTCTCTAGAGTGAAATGATTGTATTCCAAACTTAGACTACATAGACATGACACCGGCTCTGGGTCCCATCACTATTTCTGTGCATCAGTTGTTGCATTTGAGGAGCAGAGTACTTTTTGTCCCCCCACAGTTCATCTAGTTTGAAGCAAGAAAATTGAAGAGCACAGCCAAACAAACTGCCTTTTCCAGCTGAACTCTATCTTCTCTGACAGATGGTTTGGTTGGGCGTCTTTTCCATCCAGAGCTGAGCTATATTTGAAGAATGAAAGCATTGAGAGACATCATTTGTTGTATAGCAGCAGAGTTTCAAATAACCATTACTACCACCGATCTCGGCTGTAATTCTTAGATTTTCACGTAGGTGTACAAGAAGCCCTGTAGTGAGATTAAACATTTAGCTAAATTTTTTTTCCCAAAGTCATTAAGCACCTAGCATTTAATCTTTTCTATAAGCAGATTAAAAATGATGGTTGATTAAGTAACAACAAAGGAAGATTCATTCAGAAAAATTGTGACATATTCGTTGGTGTCTTGGTGGAAATGACTAATTTATTATGCAGAAGAATGAGACTTTATAAAAGTATTATTTCCCTATGCAGGTACAGCACTTATGAAGGGTATGGAGTATCTGTTTACTTTGCTGATTTAATTCTCTCTCCTTTTCTCTAGTCAATGCCTTTTTTCTTAAATTTTTTTAAAATTTTTATTTATTTAAAAAAAAAAAATTTTTTTTAACATTTATTTTATTTCTGAGACAGAGAGAGACAGAGCATGAATGGGGGAGGGTCAGAGAGAGGGAGACACAGAATCTGAAACAGGCTCCAGGCTCTGGGCTGTCAGCACAGAGCCCGACGCGGGGCTTGAACTCACGGACCGCGAGATCATGACCTGAGCCGAAGTCGGCCGCTTAACCGACTGAGCCACCCAGGCGCCCCTTTAATTTTTATTTTTGAGAGAGAGAAAGAGAAAGAGAATGAGCGGGTAGGGGCAGAGAAAGAGAGAGACGCAGAATCCGAAGCAGGCTCCAGGCTCTGAGCTGTCAGCACAGAGCCCAATTCAGGGCTCGGACTCAAACTGTGAGATCATGACCTGAGCTAAAGTCGGAGGCTTAGCTGACTGAGCCACCCAGCCGCCCCAATGCCTTTTTTTCATTTTGGCAAAGAACACCTCACCTAGGACTACTTGTGGAATACAAGGGTCAGGCCCTAGACCCTTTTTAATCCTGTCCTCATGTGTCATGATTTCATTATTCTTTACCCTTGACTATTTGAATCCTTCCACCTAATGAGAGTTTATTTTTTATACTAATTTAAACTAAAATGCTACTGACTGACTTGCCTACTATATTTGCATTTTCCTGAGGGCTTCTGAACTTTATCCTACAGAAATAATGCTGATAGAGGGGGAAGTAGATGCATAAGTCATTTGTTAGGAAAGGGAGCAAACCGGGAATTAATATTCGGAAATAAGAGTTGTTCCTCAACTCATAGAATTTACCTAGTCCTAGTTGAGATCATTGTATTAATCCTACTAAGAAATGGGAACTCAACCATTTTAAAATCTAAATCTAAAAGAATTTCAAAAGCTAAAGTTAAAAAAAAAAGACTACTTAGATATTATATCTTATCAGTCCTCACCTAAACATATCTCACATTTTTCAAACAACAGAGCCCTTTTGGTGGCCATGTTGGAGATGGTTCAGATTTTTCATGTCAATTCTAAGTGATGAAGTCTTAAGCTAGGATCTACTTATTGTGAGTGTACATAAACAGCATTGGAGGTGAGTCCAAGAAAAGGAAACAGGAATAAGTCCTTGGCTGGTAGACCATTTCTTTTCAGAGGCCCATGGTACCCTTAAGTTGTATGGAAATCCTTTTTTTTTTTTTTTTTTTTTAAATTTCTCTATGCTCAGTCCCAGTCTTTCCCCAACCATTAGAGTCATAAGTGAGTAAAAATGCTTGATGTATCTTCAGGAGCAATTATTTTCCATACTTGGAATTTCTGCCAAATCCAGAAATCTTGTGGTTAAAAATCCTTATTTGAAGAAGGAACATATTAGGGAATTATAGCATGAGAATGTCTTTCATGTCCCCTTACATTAGTGTCTTTCTTCAAAAGGTAGTGCTCTCATGTCTTTGGATGTGGCTCCTGTGTTAGGAAAGATCCTGAATTTTATGTTAGTGTTTGTACGTTCTTAAAAAATACTACCAAGGCTATTTTACATTTGATTGAAACTCAGCCACACCTTCATAATTCATTTCTGGAAATGAATTCAAGAAATAAAGGCCACTGATTTTAAAGTCAAGCATATTTCTGTGACCTAGAAACTTAAGGTACAACCTTTTCTGGTTTTTCACTAAATGAAAAATACCTACTAATTGAGAATGGGAAAATTGTGGATCTGTGGACCTGAACTGATGTCAGTTTTCTGATTAAAACACCCTTGGAATTTTAAGCTCATCTACTTCAGCTTCCTATTGATATGCTTTTGTTGTTGTTGTTGTTGTTTTCTTTTGTTTTAATTTTTTTTATTTTTTTTTGTTTTGTTTTTAATTGCTTAGCTTCCATCTGAGTACTTCCAGTGAACGTTTGCCTCTTTTTCTTTTTTTGTTTTTTTTTTCCCTAGGATGTCTATATCTCTGACAGTTGTATTTATTTGGGAGTATTCATTATTTTAAGTCTAAATTGGATTTCTTATAACTTTACTTCTCCTATTTCCTATAACTTTACTATTCCTATTTCCTCTGTCTTCAGAGGAAGTCTGTCGAGTGACACTTTCTGTGATGAGGTAAGAAATGTTCTATATCTGTCCAGTACTGATAGGTGGCTACTGAGCACTTGAAATGTGGCTAGTGTGCTGAATAACTGAATTTTTATCAGATTTTAACTACATTAAATGAAAATTGTCACACATGGCTAGTAGAGTGGCTATAGAAACCATGCTTTCACCGGGGACAAGGAGAAGAAAATACATTCCCTTGTATTACTGCCTCACAGGCAATAGACCACACACAGTTTTTTCCACAAAATTTCGAGAAAAAACTTTTAGTGTGAATGGTTATTTTTGTATAGAAATAAACGCATTAGGAAGTTTTCAGTATGTCCAACTCAGGTTTAGAGGATAATCAGTAGGATATGGTAATGGATGAAGGGAGAGATGGGTAGGGAAAGTATGGAAGGAGGGATAGAGAGGGCATTAGAACAAACACACAGGATCAGTAGTTTGCCCAACAAAGCTCATGTTTTCCACAGGAATGGATGGGTCTTCAGTACAAGAAACAGGGTTGACTTGCAGTCTAGGCTTACCATTTTTTTTCTACTCATCCTTCTGATTTTTTTTCCCCAAGTTGTTGCCAGTGTGTATAAATTCTAAGATTTCTCAGATCTCTACTGAAGTGTCAGGTGTGTCAGTGTGAAAGTACTATTAAGATGAGGAGGTGGAGAGCCATGCACATATATGCTTGTCTTTGGCTTTTGTAGGATTGCTCTAGAGCAGTATAGCAGTTTTCCTGCTCTGAAAAAAAAAGGGGGGGGGGGGTTGATGATAAACAGAAATACACACACACACCACCATGGAATTAGTACTTTACCTTTGGCCTCTCATATCTCTTTTTTTTAATGTTTTATTGTAATGATGTTTTATTAAAAAGATCTCCTATCTCTTTTTGAACTGCTCTGTGACCTACCTGAACCTCCTTGTCCAAACACAATGTTCATTATACTCTGTATATTTTGTCATGTTTGCTTCTGGTGAAATATTTTTTTCTCCTTATCCAACAAAAATTCTTTCTTGGCCTATTGAAGTTTACCATAATTATCATAGTAAAGCAACTCATACTCAGATGTGGATAGATTCTCTAGGGTAAGAATCAAAATCATAGAAAAATTGTATTATTCAAATGAATATCTAACTAGTGAAAGTCTGCAGGAGTGGGTGATTTTAAGTAGAAAAGATTTCCCTTCCCTCCTATTCTCTTCACTTTTTCTAATTTGGTCTGATTTTAGATTACTTATTTTAAAAAAAGCTAATTAGTGAAATTATCTTCTACAGTTAAAAATCCATTATGCCTTGTCTACCTGCCTCTGCTTA
Organism: Panthera leo; assembly: GCF_018350215.1. Lineage (NCBI taxonomy): Eukaryota > Metazoa > Chordata > Mammalia > Carnivora > Felidae > Panthera > Panthera leo. The sequence goes on along the minus strand of NC_056686.1, from coordinate 121,575,657 downwards.
AAGCTATGCATAAGCTGGTGGTGACCAGTGGCCACTTCTAATTTAGGCAAGGTAGAAAAATGAGTAGTAAGAAGATAATTTAAATTGCTCTAGGGAAGTCTTTATTCATACATGCACCAAGAACTGGCCACATGTCTGACATTGTCCTCAGCATTCAAGGAATTAAAAACAAAAACAAAAAACAACAAAGCCTCTTGCAGCTGACAGAAGCAATATATACCCCTAGGACTGTGTAGATCCAGCATGCAGTTGTGGTGAATTCCATGCTAGTAACAAAGAATAATCTACTGAAACTTTAGACAATGACAGGACTTGCTAAATATTGTATTCACATATGCTAATCTGCAAACAACCCACAAAGCAGGTATTACCACCTACATTTTACACATGAGGATCCCGAGGATGAGGGAAGGAGCCTTTATGGATGAAACCCTGGGCCCCGCCCCTGGCTGCAGGAACAGAGAAGAAAGTATCCACATTCTCAGGGCAAACAGGTCATAAACGAAAGAGGAAGCAGCTCAGTTTCTTCTCCCTGACTCTCCTGTCAGATAGTGAGAGCTCCTACTCTGGGGAGTGGTGACTCCATCAATGAGAGGAATACAGACAGGGAACAAACAACTTCTCACTCCTGAAGGAGACCAGTGTATGCTGTTTCTTAATGGGACTATGAGGGCAAGGAAATGTCCCCCCCCCCCCCCCCGCTTTGCAAGTGACTGGGCTGCTTACTGGATGTATTAGTTAGGCAAATATATTAGTGTGAGATAATGTAGTAGATGCCATAGGAAACCAATTGTACTTGTTAAGGAATCTATAACACCTTAAATCTATGTTTTCTAGTATGTTGTTTATAAGTATTCTCAGATCAAGAGTCTCATGAACAAAGAGTTCTGTTTGTAAGTACACGTGGGAGAAACTTCCTATTCAATTCTTCCTGTTCAATGTTCTGAAAAATAGTGCAGTGGAGAATACATTTGATTTTGTTTACAATAATTCTTCTCACATTTGACCATGGAACCCTGTTGGGTGTTTTTCCTCTTCTAAAGTCAGCCTATTAACATGTCATTTCTGCAGAACACATTGAGAAATGTTTCATTAAATTAAAGGAATGACTGAGGTAGAAAATTTAGGCAAAGTTAGGTATCATAGTGAGATTAGGGAAACATTTTTCTTGAGGTGGATTGTGGTCAAACATTTTGTTACACTATTCAGCTAGGTTTCCACTTCTGTTTAGTGGTGTCTTGTATGGAGAAGGTTGAATTCTCTAGTTTTCTGGGTTAATGGAACCAGTGGACTCTTCATTTATTCTGTAAATGCTAAACAATGTTAAATAAGAATGCTCAGGTTCAGCATGTGCATGTTATTTACTTAATCTAGGTTCAAGGAATTATGTGACATGAATAAACCAGGTTGAAGGTGGTATCTCTCTAACAGTCTTCAAATATGTGATCATAAGATTTGTAAAACTAGAAAGAGAACATGACTAAACAAATATGATTATGGGAAAATTTTCCAACTACCAAGAAGTGTTTTGTTGACTATTCCAGACTTTTCAAAGTGCTGTAACTTCAACATTCGAACCTCCTTTTTGTGTGCATAATAAACATTTCTGCTCTGTGTAATTTTAACTAGACTGAAGGATGCTTACACTTTCCAGATACCAGCTGTTGAAGCAGCAACTTTCAAATGATTTTGCAGATCGGCAAACACATTATATCATTGTGGGTTTTGCAGCTGTCTCTTCAGTTAGGCTTGCTTTGCTTTTTGCAGAGTAACTTGTGTACAGTTACAGAAGAGTATTTGTTTTCCTCCAACAGTCTTGGCAATTAGTGCTTTCCTATCTCCAGTTTTCCTTCAGCGCAATAGGTACTCTGTACTGTGAACCATTTACAAACCAAGGTAATGGCTTACAAGTTTTTAAAGAGCAATTACCGTAGAAAAATAAAGGAAAAGAAAAAGAAAATGTTTTTTCCTCGTTTGAGTCATTTTAAAATTGATAAACATTTGAGCTGCTCTTGTGTTTAAGGCACGTTGCTAAGTGTTTTACAGCCTTTGAATAGTTAATAGTATAAGTTAGTTGGATCAAGAGTAAATGGGAAGGTCGTTCTAAAGAAAAATTCTGGAGGTGAGAGAGTATTAATGTTTTCATGCAATGGAAGGAAACCCAATGAGGCTAGAGCAAAGAGTCCAAAATCAGAGTATCTCAAGGTAAAACTTGGAACACAGCAGGTAGATTGTGGAAGGATTGTTAAGGAGCTTGGCATGGAGCCTGAGGTAATGAAAAGCCTTTGGAGGCTTTTCAGCAGGGGATACCAAGGTCAGATACATGTTTCTAGGTGAAGATGACTCAGTATAGTAAGGAGGATAAATTGGAGAGCCAGGCTAGGTTTAGGGAAACCCTGGGGATGTTACTGCTTCTTATATTACAGTGGATTGACAAGAAGGGGGCAGCGGAGATGGAGAATCCCAGGAGTTTTCTTAGATGCATCTATCAACAGATACATCAGTTATGAGCTAAGGATGATAGAATTTCAGGGCTAGAGAATCCACTAATCTAAGCCCTTGGTTTAGGATGTGGAAACTTAGTCTCAGGACAGACAATTCAATCACCTTGCTAAAACTTTAGGGCTTGTTAGTGGCAGAGCTAAAAACAGACTCCATGTCTCTAGGGAAGCTTTGCTTTCTATCACCTCTCCATTGTGATTTTATTTTGTATTTTATTACCTTCATTTAGCCTTAACTGCATAGTATTGAGTAAAAGAGTAATTTCTTTTAATACCATTGCAGGTACCATTGCAGAAGGGAAATGTTTAATGGCAGCTGCCTCCGCCTCAACCTGTTGCTATTTGACTTTGCGCAAAGTGTTCATGTAGCTCTAAAATCTGCTTTATATTCTGTACTTTACCAGTCTCACTTATCTGCATTATTCAGGAAGCAAGTATTGATCACTACCTGTGTTCCAGGCACTATAGTAGGTGCTTGGTGTACACAGTGACTAAAGCTCTGTCCATGAGGCCCTTGCATCATCCAAGTGTGCAAGCCAGCAGGTGAGAGGAAGAACAGGCTACTTGCTCTGTGGCTGCAGTCACAGGACTTCCAGCTCTTTGTTAGGAGTTAAGAACAGCTTCTTGGGCTTGAGACTTTATTAAGGGAGGTGCCCACGTCACAGTTTCAAATTGTCTGGAAGTGTAAGTTTAGGAGGAAATCTACCAATTAAAATAATATTCATGTTTTGTTTTTGTACCTGACACTTCTGATTGGCTGTGACATATTTATTCTGAAACCCTTTCTGGGATTGGCTTGATGGTCAGCAGATCAGTTCTCAGACTAGAGAACAGAGCCATTGTAAACCGGTACCATGTTGAATTACTCGAGCCAGACCTCACTCTTCATTTGTAAAAATGATACTCATTTCTGAGGCATTCCTTTCTATCCTAGACTATACCATCCTGATCCTAAAGAGGTATCCTTGATCTTGTATACTTTTACCCAACTGTAAGCTGTGACTGAAAGCAATCCTTCTCATCTTAAGGAATACATTAGTGCCCTCATAAAACCCACATTCTATCTAAGGGGCCAAATATGCTTCCGTACAGAACTTGAACATCTTGGCAGAAAACGTACCTGCTTATACATCTTACATTCAGTACTCACTCATTCTTCAGTTGCTCTTATCAGACACATTTTACTAGCAACATTTAAGATATACACATTTGTCTTAACATATATTTGTATATATAATATATAACATTAATATAAATATATATTTATAATGTATAATATTATATTTACGTGTGTGTTTGAAATATTCTACAGCTAGGTTTAAACATGAAAAGTCTTGATATGTGAAATTGCAATAATATCGTCAGTTGCTTTCTTGCTAAAGTTATCTTTATTCTGTGGCGTTGGCTTCTCTAGTTTTGCTTTATCACTTTTTTTTTTTTTGGTCCTGTGTAACTTTCTTCTTTTATACCTTGCTTTAATCATTTTGCTTTTGCTCTTGCTAGAGCAAGCAAACACACCTCTGGGCAATGTTGGTTTTGTAGCTCAGAACAGCAAAGCAAAAAAAAATAAGTAATATGGTAACTGCAAGGAAGGAACTGTGTCCTGGAGATGAATTCGTGGCAAAGCAGATGCGCAAAGAAGCTGCTGCAGGGACAGATGTCTCAACGTTTCTACTTCACAGATTTAGTGACACTGATAGGAACACAGATTTAAAAGCACTACATTTCTACAATATATTCATCACAGATACTAAAGATACGGAGAGGAAGATTAAATAAATCCAAGCAATATCAAAAGAAATACGACATTTATATTTTAATCAGTTTGTTTATTTTGCATACAGCAATCCACAACTATTTGAGCAGTGACGCAAATCTGATAAATCTGTGCTTCAAGGATTAATATGTAACTTGACGTGAACAGTACTATTTATTAACTTTAGCATCAATTTGCTAAATTTGTGTGCTATTCAGAAAAATGAGTTGCTTAGTTTCCTTTGTGGATCTTACTAATGTTTGGCTGCCCTTTTGCTTTAGATCACAACATTTCCAATGAAACTATATTGTTTTTGAAACTGTATTTTTTAAAATTAATTCCAGTGTAGTTAACATGCAGTTATATTTGTTTCAGGTGTACGATATAGTGATTCATCAATTCCCTACATTACTCAGTGCTCATCAAGATGCATGTCCTCCTTCAACCCCTTCACTTATTTCACCCAACCGAGCCCCAAGCCCCACTGGTAACCATTACTTTGTTCCGCATACTTAAGAATCTGGTTTTCACTTTCTTTATTTTTTATTTTGTTTTGTTTCTTAAATTCCACATATGAGTGAAATCATGTGTTATTTGTCTTTCTCTTAATTTTGCTTAGCGCTATCCCCTCTAGAACCATTCATGTTGTTGCAAATGGTAGGATTTAATTCTTTTTGTGGCTGAGTTACATGTCTTGTATATATCACATCTTTATCCATTCATCTATCAATGGACACTGGGTTGCTTTCATTGTTTAGCTGTTTTAAATAATGCTGCAATAAATATAGGGGTACATGTCTCTTTTCAAATTAACATTTTTGGTTCAAATACCCAGTAGTGCGATTACTGGATCATATGGTAGTTCTATTTTTAATATCTTGAAGAACCTGCATACTGTTTTTCATAGTAGCTGCAACAGTTTGCATTCCTACCAATAGTACTTGACAATTTCTTTTTCTCTACATCCTTGCCAATACTTGTTATTTCTTGTGTTTTTGATTTTACCCATTCTGATAGGTGTGAGGTAATATCTCATTGTGGTTTTGATTGGTATTTCTCTGCTGATGCATGATGTTGAGCATCTTTTGATGGGTCTGTTGGCCACCTGGATGTCTTCTTTGGGGAAATGTCTGTTCATGGTTTTGAATTGTTTTTTAATTGGATTATTTGTTTTTGTTTTTTGTTTGTTTTTGGTTTTGTTTTTTGGTGTTGAGTTATATAAGTTCCTTATATGTTTGGATACAAACCCTTTTTCATATTTGTCATTTGCAAGTACCTGCTTTCATTCAGTAGGTTACCTTTTAGTTTTGTTGATTGTTTCTTTATTGGGCAGAAGCTTTTTATTTGGATGTAGTTCTGATAGTTTATATTTGCTTTTGTTTACCTTGCCTCAGGAAACCTATCTAGAAAAATATTACTACCACCTGTGTCAGAGAAATTACTGCCTGAGCTCTCTTTAAGGATTTTTGTGGTTTCAGTTCTTACATTTAGGTCCTTAATCCATTTTGAGTTTATTTTTGTGTGTGGTATGTAAGAAGGTGGTCCCATTTCTTTTTCTGCATGTTGCTGTCCAGTTTTTCCCAACACCATTTGTTAAAGAGACTCTTTTTCCCATTGCATATTCTTGCCTCCTTTGTCAAAGATTAATTGACTATATCATTGGGAATTTATTTCTGGGCTGTCTATTTTGTTCCATTGATCTATGGGTCTGTTTTTGTGCTAGTACCATACTGGTTTGTTTACTACAGTTTTATAGTATAATTTGAAATATGAGATTGTGATAACTCCAGTTTTGTTTTTCATTTTCAAGATTTCTTAGGCTATTTGGGGTCTTTCATGTTTCCATACAAATTTTAGGTTTGTTGGAATTTTGTGAAAAATGCTGTTAGTATTTTGATAGGAATTGTTTTGGGTACTATGGCCATTTTAACAGCATTTGTTCTTGCAATCCATGAGCGTGGAATGTCTTTACATTTCTTTGTGTGTCTTCATTTGCTTTCATCAATATTTTATAGTTTTCAAATTATGATGGGTCTTTCACCTTCTTGGTTAAGTTTATTCCAAGATGTTTTATTATTTTGGTGCAGTTTTAAATGGGATAGTTTTCTTAATTTCTCTTTCTGCTACTTCATTATTAGAGTATAGATATGAAATGGATTTCTCTTATTGATTTTGTATCCTTCCAACTTACTGAATTTGTTTATCAACTCTAGTAATTTTTTGATGGGGTCTCTAGAGTTTTCTCTATATAGTATCTTGTTCTCTGCAATTGGTGAAAGTTTTACTTATTATTTATCAATTTGGATGCCCTTTATTCTTTTTTCTTGTCTGATTTCTATGTCTAGGACTTCCAGTACTATCTCGAATAAAAGTGGTGAGAATGGACATTTATGGCTTGTTCTTGACCTTAGGGGAACAGTGTTTCACCACTGAGTATGAGATTAGCTTTGAGATTTTCATGTATGGCCTTTATTATGTTGAAGTTAAGTTCCCTGTAACATACTTTTCTGGGAGTTTTTATCATAAATGGATGTTGTACTTTTACTTCATCTATTGAAATGATCATATAGATTTTATCCTTCATCATGTTGATTTCTGAATATTCAACTACCCTTGCATCCCAGGAATACATACCACTTGCTTGCAATGAATAATGTTTTTAATATATTGTTGAATTCCATTTGCTAATACTTTGTTGAGGATTTTTGCATCTAAGTTTATCAGAGGTATATATTGACTTGTAGTTTTGTTGTTGTTGTTGTTATTGTTGTTGTTGTTGCTTTTAAGTGTCTTTATCTGGTTTCAGTATCAGGGTAAAGATGGCCTCACAGAATGAATTTGGAAGTTTTCCTTCCTCTTCTATTTTTTGGAATAGTTTGAAAAGGATAGATTTTACATCTTAATTAAATGTTTTGTAGAATTCACCTGTGAAGCTGTCTGGTGTTGGACTTTGTTTTTTGGTGATTTTTTTAAATTACTGATTCAATTTCACTGCTGGTAGTCAGACTATTCAAATTTTCTATTTCTTCTTGATTCAGTTTTGGGAGGTTCTATGTTTTCTAGGAACTTACCATTTCTTCTAGATTGTCCAATTTGTTGGCCTGTAGTTTTTCATAATATTCTCTTAGGATCCTTTGTATTTCTGTGGTCTCAGATGTTATTTGTCCTCTTTCACTTCTGATTTTGAGTCCTCTCTCTCTCTCTCTCTCTCTCTCTCTCTCTCTCTATGAGTCTGGTGAAGGGCTTATCAATTTTGTTGATCTTTTCAAAGAACCAGCTCCTGTTTTCATTTATCTGTTCTGTTTTGCTTCCTGAGATAGTACTGTTTGACTATAAACTTCCCTTTTAGTACAGTTATTGCTGAATCCCAAAGATTTTTGACCATGTGTCTTCACTTTAATTTGTCTCCATGTATTTTCTTTATTTCATCTTTGATTTCTAAGTTGACCCATTTATTGTTTAATAATGTGTTATTTAAGCTCCATGCATTTGTGCTCTTTCCAGATTTTTTTTTCTTGTGCTTGATATCTAATTTCGTAGAGTTGTGGTTAGAAAAGGTGCATAGTATCACTTTGATCATTTTAAATTTGTTATGACTTGTTTTGTGGCCTAACGTGATCTATTCTGGAAAATGTTCCATGTGCACTTGAAAATAATGTGTATTCTGCTGTTTTAGGATGGAATGTTTGGAATACATCTCTGTTAGATCCATCTGGTTCAATGTGTCATTCAAAGCCATTGTTCCTTTTGATTTTCTGTTTAGATTATCTGTCCATTGATATAAGTGAGGTATTGTCCCCTACTATTGTTTTATTATTATCAATGAGTTCCTTTATGTTTATTGTTAATTGTTTTATGTATTTGGTTCCTCCTTTGTTGTGTGAATTAATGTCTAAAATTTTTATATCTTTTTGTTGGATTGTCCCCTTTATTATTATATGATATTCTTTGCCCCAGTACATTATTTTAAAGATATAAATACTGCTACTCCAGTTTTGTTTTCACAGACATTTGCATGATAAATGCTTCTTCATCCTTTCATTTTCAATCTGCATGTGTCTTGGCTCTGAAATGAGTCTCTTGTAGGCAGCATATAGATGAGTCTTGATTTTTTTCCATTGTCACCATGTGTCTCTTGATTGGACCATTTAGTCCATTTACATTCAAAATAATTTTTGATTGGTATGTACGGTATGTACTTCCATTTTGTTACTTGTTTTATAGTTGTTTTCATAATTCTTCTCTGTTCCTTTCTCCTATTGCTCTTTTCTCACATGATTAGTTGACTTTCTTTAGTATAGCTTGCTTGGTGGTAATGAATTCCTTTAACTTTTGTTTGTCTGGGGAATTCTTTATTTCTCCTTCTATTCTGAATGATAGCTTTGCTGAATAGAGTGGTCTCAGCTGCAGGTTGTTTTTCTTTCAGCACTCTGAATGTAACATGCCACTCCCATCTGTCTTGCCAAGTTTCTGTTGAAAAATCTCATAGTCCTAAGGAGTTTCCCTTGTATGTAACTGTTTTCTTTTCTCTTGCTGCTTTTAAAATTCTCTATCAGTACTTGTTGCCATTTTAATTACTATGTGTCTTGGGGTCCCTGGGTGGCTCAGTCCGTTAAGCATCCAACTCTTGGTTTTGGCTCAGGTCATGATCTCACACAATTCATGAGGTTGAGCCCCATATTGGTCTCCGTGCTGACAGCATAGAGCCTACTTGGGATTCTCTTTATCTCCCTCTCTGTGCCTCTCCACCTCCCTTCCCTCTAAATAAATAAATAAATAAATAAATACATAAATAAATAAATTTGAAGAAAAATTACTATGTGTCTTGATATGGAGCTCCTTGGGTTGAATTTTTGGGGATATCTCTGTACTTCCTGGATCTAGATTCCTGGTTCCTTTCCCAAATTTGGGAAGTTTCAACTGTTATTTCCTTAAATAAACTTTCTGCCCCCTTTTCTTTCTTCTCCTTCTGGAATTCCTGTAATGTGGATGTTACTATGCTTCATGGTGTTGTTGAGTTCCATGTATCTATCTTCACTTTTTATTATTAATTTTTGTCTTTGCTGCTCAGCTTGATTGCTTTCCATTACTCTGTCCCCCAGATCACTGATCTGTTCTCCTGTGTCCTCTAGTCTATTCATTCCACCTACTATATTCTTAATTTCAATTATTGAGTTCTTCATATTTTCTATCTCTTTGTTAAGGGTCCCACTAAGGTTCTACACTCTTTTTGAGTCTAGTGAATATCTTTATGACTGTTACTTTAAATTCCAGATCAGGCATATTATCTCCTTTTCACTTAGGTCTTTTACTGTGATTTTGTCCTGTTCTTTCGTTTGGGATATTCTTCTGTCTCCTCATTTTATCTAACTCTCTGTTTCTATGTGTTAAAAAGTCAGCTACATCTCTTGCTCTTGAAAGTAATGGCCTTATGAGGAAGAGTTCCTGTAGTGTTCAGCTTTGCAGTGTCCCCTGTTCTCCAGAATCTGGTGCTTCAGGGATGTCTCTGTGTGTGTTGTGTGTACCCTCCTGTTGTGGCTCAGCCTCTTTTGCCTTAGTCCAGTCATCCGCAAAGCCTCTTTCCTGTTGTTGGAACAACTGGGTGCCTGCTCCCTGTACTGTTTACAGTCCAGTCTGGGGCCACTTTGGGCTTGAGTTGAGTTAGATCAGGCATTTTCCAGAGATACAGTAGTAGCACCACCCTACAGGACTCTTTACCTGTTTTGTCCCCTGGGAAACTTCTCTTGGTGGGCAGAGTCTCCAGTAAGACAGCTATCTGCCCCCAGCTCTCTACTGGGGCCACAGTCTGGCTGTTATGTGTGCTTTTTTTCCCCCCTCTGTCCAGGGCAGGAGCCACTTTGGATTGTGTTGGCCCCTGTCAGGGCTGCTTGTACAGTGCTAGGCTTGTGGCACCTTTTTGGATGGGCCCTGGCCAGGAGCATATTGGAGGGGGCAGGTCCCCAGGAGAACATGGGGTGGGGGAAACAGAGGTAGCACGGTTTGAGTAGGCCTGCTAAGCGAGGAGAGCTCCAGCCAGGCTGGAGGGGGGTATACCTACAGGAGAACACAGGGGCTGCCCACACTGTTAGCAAGTTAGGTAGAGAGTGTCAGGCATTGAACTGGTTCCCTGAGGTAGCCATATGTTTATGCTGGTGGGCAGAAGAGGAAAAAGGTGCCTGATATCTCCTTTGATACTGGAGAAGCCTACCAAGGAACCCTGCCCCTCCAGCACACACTCTGAAATTAGTAAACATAGATTCCTCCCATACATCTCAGGTGTCTGTCATACTGCTGCTTCTACACTGTAGCTCCTAAGGCTGTTTGTTCTGTTGTCTCTTTAAGGGCAGGGACTTAGTTTCCTCTGGCCCTCACCACCCTCTTAGAACCGAGCCTGCTGGCATTTAAAATTCCATGTTTTGAGTCCCACTGATTGCTCATGGTAAGAACTCTTGAAATTCTCAGGCTCTCTGGTTTTCAAAGCCAAATGTTACAGGGATTTTTCTTCCCAGTGTGGGCTCCCTGGTGTGATAGTCTGTTTCTCTTCCCTCTCTATACCTGTGGGGTCATTCCCCCCCTATAGACAGTCCCTCATGTTCCTTTAGCTCCTGACTTTCTCTCTGCCCTTCCCACCCTCTTTAACATGGCCTCTTCTCTACATTTAGCTGTGAAGAGTTCATTCTTCCAGTCTTTGGGTAGTTTCTGGGTTGTTTACACTGATGTGACTGGTATCTAATTGTGTCTGTGGGCAGTGTGTGCTTAGGACCCTCCTACTCTTCTGTCTTTCCCAGAAGTCCCTGAAACTGTATTTTTGATAATTTATCAGTGGGCTACAAAAAGACTCAATTTGCCAACATATATAAAAATGTTTGGCCAAAAAGCAATTGATGATCTTTTCTTATTTTTTGACATGGATAATTTCACATTAGTCCTAAAGCAGTCTTTTCATTACCTTTTTTTTTCTTTTCAAATCATTGTTCTTTACTTTTGAGTAACATATCTGTCATTGATCTGTAATTGTAATGAAACCATAGTGCAATACAATTTTTTTTCTCTAAATGGTCCAAATTATTTTAAACTTTGAGTTTATGTGGATATACAATGAAAGATCAAGTTTGAACATGAAAGATGAAGACTTTTATAGATGCATTCTGGAATTTATTTAAATGGCTCTTAAAACAATTAGATTTGCTAAAGAACACCTTGGTGTGGTGAATAAGGCATGTGATTGACACATGGCAGCTAAGACTTAGAGGCTTGGCCTCCTGCTTCCTGACTGTGTGTCTTTAGGTAAGTAAAGATAATGATACTAGATAAGCAGGCTCCAGGCTTCTTCTTTGCAAAAGGGCCCAAATATCAATACCTACCTGAGAAGAGTTGTGAGACAACACATGAAAATCAATTAGCATAGCCATGCCCTGAATAAATTGCCATTGGTAATAGTATCATTGCCATTTCCTAAGTTCTAGTTCCTGCTTATGAGATTAGTCATACATCATCCATCATACAGTGCAGACACATTTTGGATTTATAATAACATTGGCTTGTTTGCTTATTGAATTATGTTCAGTAAATATGTAATGCATTGTAAATGTTACATAATTCAAGGAATAGCTCCTTATAATATACATATTGTATATAAAATATATAGTCTAGTATATAAAATATGTTTTACATACTCTATAGTTCAAGGAATCCTTCCTTATAAATATTTTCTCTTCTACTTAGAATATTGACATTTGGGGAATATCCACTCTATATACGTTCATTTAATATGGCTGTAGTATACTGATCAGCAGTCAGTTGTGTACATCAGAAGTAATTAATACCATTTCAGTGTATTCATATTTTGTCAATATATTTACTTTGAATCTCATTAAGAAACAAATGGTGTCAAAATTTAGGTTAAATACAGAGACAAACTATTAGTGATTTACTCATTTTTGGTCAGTTTGTGTTTAAATGTGTGGATAGCAGCAAATGGCTTATTTGAGTGGTTGAAATGTTTTCTCATTCAATGTAGTATTCTTTTCTTGATTAACAAGTAAGTGCTAGTTAACACTATTTGATGCTATGGCTATTTAGCACCTTCTGCAAAAGACAGGTCAGAGCCATTTGATTTGTTGAGGTAACTGTGCATTCAGCATTATGCAAAACACAATAACCCAGGATGCATGGTTTAGCTTTGACCTTAACCGGCAATTATTTCTCCATGAAGCTCTGCCAGTGCCTTTGTCAAGTACTTGTACTTTACCCACCAATTAGCTAATTTTCAAGTTCTGAGGTTAATCTTTATCTGTGTTACCTTTAAACTAAATACTTATTGGTCCCTTAAGCACTTTAGTACTTTAGAAAACTAGTTGGAGTGAACCTCCTTGCCTGAGTCAGTTATGGCATGACCCTTTCATACAGGCTCCTTTGAAGATGTGAGGAGATTATATATTAGGCAGAGATGATCGGAGCAGTCTACTTTATGGAGAGAATCAGCCCAGTATGCATCGCGTGTACCGTGTTTCCTTTTGCCAAAGGACACACACTGGTCATTCAGATCAGAGACGGCCTTCAGTTACTATAGCTGAAATACACCACTTTGATCTGTGTCTTCTTAGATTCAACATAAACTTTTATGGAGTATGCCTTTGAAAGGTCCATGCTGGCACTTAGAGGGTCACTATATAGTAGTACACTCTTTTAACATATGAGACGAAATGATATTTTTGTGTTTGGTGGAATGGTAATCTATGAAACACAAGTGTGAACCCACTTTTCTTCCGTAGCTACCAACCTGAAGCACATACAGGTATGCTAAAACGTCTTTTACCTTGGTATATTTATATTATAATAAGGTTTTTATCAGTGTATCTATACATATTTGGGTATATTTGTTCACAAATTCTTAAAGTAACATGGCTATATATGTTTTGTCTTAAGTTCAGTGAGTGCTATATTTCATTCTGAGGAATGCTTGAGGTTATTCACATTGAGTTTATTACATATGGAATAAAGAGAGTCTATTTTACTTCTCTTTCACAATCCTATGAACAGTTCATTTATAACATTAAAAAGTAGACCCACCACATAACTAACCATGCTCATGAATATTTAGTTTTTATCACTCCATTATTCTTTAAATGGATTCTTAACATAACCCTTGTTTGGCCCATAGAATATAATTGAGGGGATAATATGCAGTTACAAGAGAGTAAAGTTTCCAAGAGGAAAGGAACGTCTTCACTGAGCACTCATTTTAGGTAGCTGGGGTATTTACCCACCTCTGGCCCTATCAGGGTACAATGCAATTTCATGTCACATATTTGATCTCAGAATTAGTAAGTGATAACTTGGAGTAGGAAGCCTTATTCTTGACTAGCATTAATTTAGAGAAAACTGAGACTACCAACTCAAATGTAGACCCATTTTGTAAATCACTTGCTCATTAGAAAGTCCCTGTGGTTTTACCCTCTCTCACCTACCTACAGCGTAAAGCGGTAATGAGAGTGATCAATATTTACCTTTAAGGCTTCAGGGTATGTTTTTATATCAAATCTTCATGGATCTATAGTGCCTTCTTTTCTGTCTCAATCCTGACTAATAATACACAGTTTATCTTTCTTCATTTCAGACTAATATATTATTTTTCTTCTGTTTATTCCTTGTTATTCAAAAATGGTTTCTCTACTATTAGTGTTTCATGTAATTTTGTTTGATGATTTTTAGTAGGAGAAAATAAGGTCTGTATTTTTGTTTGTGATCTTGTCCTAATTTAAATTTTTTAATTAAACATTTTTTAACGTTTATTTATTATTGAGAGTTAGAGACAGAGCATGAGCATGGGAGGGGCAGTGAGAGGGGGAGACACAGAATCCAAAGCAGGCTCCAGGGTCTGAGCTATTAGCACAGAGCCCAACTTGGGGCTTGAACTCACAAACCATGAGATCATGACCTGAGACAAAGTTGGATGCTTAACCGACTGAGCCAGCCAGGCACCCCTAATCTTGTTCTAATTATACCTGTTTTGTTTCCAGTTGTAGTTCTGCAATTAATATTTATGTTTGTTAACATCCATGTGCTTAGTCCTGTGAATAGTAGTAGATGCATTACAGTACAATCTGTTCAACAAGACTGGTGGATATCCATGTCCTAAGTACTATAATGATAAGCTTTGGTGTATAGTTCCTAGATTATATAGTTCCTAGATTACTATTATTTTAGTGCCTACTACAATCACTAGATTTTTTATGAATATTTCTGAGCTCAATAAACTGACTTGGGTCTCTAAGGCACTGAAATAAGGGCAGGGTTTAGAGATGGAAAAAATAGGCCAAATGCTTTTTTTTAATAAGAAAAAAACTAGGGGCACATAATTTTCTTCAACAGTATTTAACATTTGGACTTGAGTTATGCAGAGAAATTCGGTTTGGGAAGCAAGCCTTCCATGGACAGGAACTGGGCAGCAGACTTGAGACTGTCACATAACATCCTGGCGCATGTGGCCAGTGGGTTGTAGAGTGCCATGCAAATTGAGAACAGTTGTGGCTATGGAATGAATGGGGGTTTGGTCTGCGTGCCAAGTCAATGTAAGGAATGAAAGCTACATCCCATGAAGGTGGTTTCGTGACAACCCTGGCTTTCAGCAAGTTGATGAAAAGCTTTATTATTCCAATTCCATTACAGTTGCAGGAATCCTTTTGGGGGTTAAGCGTACCCAAGAGTATTACCTCATTTGCACAGAACCTCACAAATTTCAGTGATTGATTTTATAAATATACATGTGTCTGACTTAGCATAATCAAAACCATGCATTAAAATATTTAAGAGTGTAATTGCAATATACCTTTCAAATCGATATGTAGCATCTGTTTGGATTTATCCCTGTATCTGTCAGATAAGCTTCTATTAATCTTCAAGACCTAATTCACATATTAATTTTCCATCTTCTCCTAGGTGAATAGTTTTCACCACAAGGTTGTACCAAGATATTTCATAATTAGGAGCAAAGACTAGGCATCAGACAACTTAATTGTGAATCCTAGGTCTGCTAATTACCAGCCGTTTGAAATTGGGGTAACCATCTCATGGCTTTAAATCTTGATTTCTTCATCTGTAAAATGATAGAATAGTAGCAATTTAATAATAGTAACTGAACTTATTTTGGGAGTGGTAAGTGACATAGTATATAGTAAACATATATAAAGTGCTTATATAAAACTCATTTAATATTAGTCCTGTTTTTTGTAGGTGGAACTTAATATTATTTACTTAGGACTTTTGATATTTTTGTTCTAAATTTTTGCTTGTAGATTGCTTCCTCTTTTAGATTGGGTCTCTTTCCATACAGCAATAACTTGCTATGTATTGTTCTTTCCTCAGTAGCTAACATGTGTTCTGAACACATATTTTATTAATTTAGGGTAAATAAAGAAGAGTGCCATTCCTTCTCAAAATGCTGGCAGAGAGGGGGCACCTGGGTGGCTCAGTTGGTTGAACGTCTGACTCTTGGTTTTGGCTCAGGTTATGATCTTACCAGTTGTGAGATCAAGCCCGCATTGGGCTCTGTGCTGACAGCATGGAGCCTCTTGGGATTCTCCCTCCCCCTGTCTCTCTCTGCCCTTTCCCTGCTCACAAGGGCGCATGCCTGTATTTTCTCTTTGTCTCTCTCTCTCAAAATAAATAAACATTAAGAAAACTGCTGCCAGAAGGACTTACCAGATACACATTCAATCTTATTTTACCTCAGTGCTACCCACCACCTGTCCTAAAGCCTCTGATATCCCACACATGAAAATCAAGCTCTTTTGAAAACTACCTCACTGGTGTTGATTCCTGTCACTTTGCCCAACAATCTGTATATTGAAACCATTTTGTCTCCTCAAACACACTAGTGATTCACATGTGTTTTTGTCCTTTCTCTCACTGTTATTGGTTACTCATATCTAGGATTGTCCTTGCCTTATTTATTTATCTAATTTACTTCAAGTCTTAGCTCAGACATCACCTCTCACACTTTCAGCTACGTTTAAGTATACCTCCCCCATGCTCTATTTTGCCTACTTGTCATATGTTTCATAATCTTTATTGTTATTAATTGTTTTTGTCTCTCACCCATGAGATTGTATTCTTTTCAAGGGCAGGCACAATTCCAATGCCTTAATTAATTATGAATGTTTTGTCAGAGTTCTTAGTTTGTTGAAAAGATTGAGATTGGATAAACGTGTTGAGACGAACTGAATATTTTATATAGAGTTTAGCTTTCTTGATACAGCTTTTTGACGTGTTCAAAAGGACACAATTACTATTTTTGCCTTTGCCTGTTTAAAATGCTACTTTGAGGCCCCTACAACTTAGCACTCCAATATATGTAAAAAATTGAACTCAAGAAATAAGTAGCTTTGAGCTCTTAGAAAAAGAAAAAGGATTTGGTTCTTCTTGAAGCATGGTCTTTAGCCTTCCATATCTTTCTGTGATTTCAATCAGTGCATAGCAAGCAAGTTCTGCAGGATCCTTACATTTTCTAGGAAAACTTTTCTTCTTTTGCTTCTGTTAATACCTGGCTTCTTTAGAGCATGACATTTAGGTAATATATACACCTTAGGAAAATATGTCTCTTTTAAGTTACATGGTTTCTGGTTATCATACTGGCATAAGTTTTACAGCAGTAGCCAGCTGTGTCAAATTTTGTGAAGAAAGTAAAGTCCATGAGTAAACCAAGAAATGCATTTATTTCTTTGAAGGTTTTCCTAAGCTCCCCAACCAACCCCTCCCTAAAAAAGCCCAGCACAATACAAGTAATTCTAATTCTATAAAGCTTCCAGCTTCCTGTAAAATAAATTAATTGAAGGCAGTAAGATCTTGTTCCCTCACAGTCCACTGCTCCAGGCTGTGTCTCTTCCATCTGAATTTTTTTTCCTTTGAGAATGTTGTGAGTAAAACCCTTGGCTTTCTTCTCATGCCAAGGAAATCCTCTGTAGATTAGGGTACACTGGAGATAACTGTAGTAAACTACACTTCCAATTTCCCATGTCTAATGTTGGTTCCTTAACGTTCACAAACTGTGAGTCAGTTTTGTGATGACTGGTTTTTTTTGGCATAATTTAAGCAAACAATGCTATTGAATTAAATTGCGGTTCAATTGAGACAGACACAATGTAGTTTTTATGTTTTTTTCCTAAAGGGGGTCAACATGGTATGTTCAGTTTGAAATCGATTAATCTTTTAATGCTAGAAGAATTAATATAACTCCTCCTAATAGCCATGGTCATTGCCCACCAAATCACATTGAATGCTTACTATACACTAGGCTCTGGGTTCAGTGGTAACATGCACTATCTCATTTATCAAAGTGTCTAAGGTAACTATTATCTCCATTTTATAGATGATAAATAGGACCATAGAGAGTTCACAGTTACATAGCTTAAAAGTGGAAACAAGTTTTAATTCTACAGCATAAGATAATCACTCAAAACATAGGCTTGCATTTGCTTGTTTGTATCTGAGTTTCTAGGTTGAGTAATTTTGGTTTCCAGACAGTTAAACTCCTTGAAAATGAGGAAAATTATATTGTATTTATTTCTCCACTATTTATTACATAATAGGGATGCAATTAACTTTTGTATCTCAGCCTCGAGTATATGTGTGTATTTACATGATTCAAGATTTCCAGCTGTGATTCTCAGCATTTTTCCGTATTTATTTTACTTCAGGCTACAAATATATACCTTCATTTTATTACTGATCTTTCTTGTCCATGGTCCTGAAGCCCAGAAACTTCCATAAGGAAAAATGACAACAACAATAACAATACGGTGCCATATTCATCAACGATCAAGATAATTGATCCTTATCATATGTGATACCTAACACAGGTTTGTATTTCTTGAAATCTTACCCTAAATTCCCAATTTAAAAGCTGAGAAAACTTAGTAATAAGGAAGCAAAATAGCCGTAAATGTCATTAGCCAAACTATGAGGGACAGAAAGTTAGAGACTGACCAGAGACTCACACTTGGCTTGGAAATGAACTGGGAAGAAGACCCAGCTGAACTGGCTTATTTTCATGGCCTTTAATGATGCTACCTTGCCTTTACTCTTAAATTAACAGAGAAAAAACTGTCGTAAAAGATGAGTGGTTGAATTTTTAATCAGAATTTATCATCCATCATCACCAGCTAGAGAAGTGTGAGCCAGTTAGCCCAACCTAATTAACTTGCTGTGTTAGAGTGCTGGCTGTGATCCCAATAATCATACCACCAATGACTAGCATTTATTGAATGCTCACCGTGATCTTTATAAGCGTTATCCAATCTAATCTTCACTTTAGCCCATAAGAAGTAAAATTCCTATTACGTAGATGGAGCTCCTGATACACAGGGAGATTTAATTGCCCATTTCTCTTGGCATTGTTGAGGGTACATTGTTGAAGCCAGGGTCACCCCACAGTTTATACTCTTAGTCATTCTTCTGTATTGTCTACAGACAATACAGAATCTGTCTTTGTTCAATACACCACTGTAATCTACTGGTAGCTAGCAAAATTGCAGGCATCATCACTTCCAAATACTGACTTTGTGAGTTCATCTAAGACACTGATAAGGAAAAAAATATTTCCATTTTGTTACCTTTGTGTGGATTTTTCCATGTGATCTCATGAAGGACACCTTGAGTTCAATATTATTCTAAGAAAAATGCATTCAGGAAGAATTGTTTGTCATCACTTTTCAGGTGATTATGTATGTATAGTGTAGACATAACTAATCCTTGATAGGGAACAATATGTCACTGACACAAATGACCTTGAGAAATTATTAAGGCTGCCTTATCTGGGCATTTATTTAATGGACATTTCCAAAACCAAGACAAAACAACACACTGTGCCTTTGATGATTCTTGAGACATCCAAAAGGGAAATATAACAGTAGTGCATTACTTCCATACCAGATGCTATACTATGTATTTCACATAATTTACTTTTAATTATCATATCCATTCTTCAGAAATATACATATATAAATATAATTTTTTTGTATGTAACTAAAATGTTATAGTCAGTGAATTATATAGAGTTAAAATCATACTATTATTTTGATTCTAAAACATCAAAAGGTATTAACCACATCAGATGTTACAAACTGTCCAACCTAGTCCAAATGAATTGTATATTGCATGTGTACTCCAATATGTATTTTCCCCCCACAGTGTGTATTCTGTGGTTGTTAGAATTTGTTAACAACATTTAAAAATTTCACAAAGAAACCCAGATTTTCAAACTTTTGAAATAATAGTAATCTGGCAGTATTGGGCTGCACAATAATGTGTGTTCGTGTGTGTGTGTGTGTGTGTGTGTGTGTGTATTCCTTGGTATGCTTCTAGTTAGAGAAATAGTAAATTAATCAGTGACAGTTTTTAATAAAAAGTGTGGTGGCATAGTAGCCTCAAATATAAAACATACTCTCTTAAAATTTAAGTTTTAGAGGTATCTCTGTGTGTGTGTGTGTGTGTGTGTGTGTGTGTGTATTCCTTGGTATGCTTCTAGTTAGAGAAATAGGAAATTAATCAGTGATGGTTTTTTAATAAAAAGTGTGGCGGCATAGTAGCCTCAAATATAAAACATACTCTCTTAAAATTTAAGTTTTAGAGGTATCTGTGTGTGTGTGTGTGTGTGTATATACATATATATGTATATATTCCTCTTAACAAATGGGCTTACGGTAATATACAGAGTAACTTTGTCACAGTGTAGTGCAGAGGGAGGCAAGGCCCAGTGAAAGAGTTAGAAAGCATGAGTTTAATGATGGTTGTGCCTATTGCTTGTTAAGGGGGCTTTGACAAGTGATTTAAGTTCTGAATCCAGCTAGATTTCCTGAAATTGGACAAACTTACAGTCCTAGGTGTAGACCACTAAGTATATAGGAAATTAAAAATTAGATAATGCATATTATGGCAATTTGAGAAATAAAAAGTGAATAGCTTTAGTAGACTGTGTCCAAGATGATGACTGAGCATCAGACATGTCCCTCTGAAAGGCAGAAAAAGATTAAATGAAAAATACAAAGCCAAAAAGAAACTCATAAAAAGGAATGTAGTCTAGTGGCAGCAATATACTAGAAAGTTTGAGGAAACCCTCTGAAATACAAAGGTGTTGGGATCAGACTGATAGGCAAAAAATACTGGAGAGGAAACTCTGAGACTTTTCTACAAAATCATTGTAGAAATCATTTTCTACAAAAGTGGTTAATAATGTGCACAGAGATGCTTCCAGAATGTTTATCACATCAGTATTTAGCACGGAATTTGGAAGCAAACTTTCACTCTCATCAAAATACGTTCTTTAATAAATCATGCCATATAAATACTTTGGGACATTAATGAAACCATTAAAATGATATTGCAGAATTGTATCCATTAATATAAAAGCTGAAAATCACATTTTTAATTTATTCAGGAAACAGTTATTCAGCTCCTATTATGAATTGGGTAGTATTATGGGTGCTAAAAAGCCAATGGTGATCCCAAACTATCATGACTTTAGCCCCCTTTGGGTTTATGGCCTGTTACATGAAAAACCTCAATCAAGTAAATATGCATATGAATGAATGTGAAGTTACAACTGTGAAGCACTGTAAAAATAAGTGTGGTCTTAGCAAAGTATGCAAAAATGGTATCTGCTCTAATTGGCCTTCCTACAATCTCTAGGATGGGAGACTTAAGAACTGTGTGCATTCAGGGGTTAAGAATATAGGGGAGGTCAAGAAAGAAAAAAAAAAAGGTTATATGGCTTTTTTTAAAACCTAGAAACGGAAATAGGCATAGGTGGCTAGAGGTTAGAGAATAACAGTGATTGTGGGAGATGTTGAACTGGAAAAAAAGGAATTATGAGAGATTTCTCAGCAAACATTAAATATTTCCTCTGTATTAAGCATTATACAGTTATTACATAAAATACTCTCAGAAACTTTTGAGGTAGATGAAGTAGATATGGCTATTTTCATTTCTACAGATAACAACACTAAAATTAAAAATTTGCCCCTGATTACACAGTCCTGGCAAGGCTGGGCTTTGCATCCAGATTGAATCTTATTCACTGTGTTATATTCACTTTTAAGACAGACCATAGGTCTATTTATGAGATTCCAGACATTAAATTTCATCCTAAAAATAAGGTAAAACCATCAGCCTGTTGGCATTTACATACATTCCTCTAATGTTTGTGGTAAGGAGTTTTTAAGAGAAGCAAGAAAGACCACAGCGAGATCAGTTACAAGTTACAATGCAGGGAAGAGATCATGATAGCTTGAACCAGAGAGAGGACAGTAAAAATGGAGAAAAGATGAAATGGGTAACAAGCAAATTAGATCATCTTTGTGATTGATTTGTTGAAGAGAAGTGTGAGGAAGGTGTTAAAGGGGTCTCAGATTTATGATGGGGTGCCTGGTGGCTTAGTTAGTTAAGAGTCTGACTCTTAATTTTGGCTCCGGTCATGATCTCATGGTTTGTGAGTTCAAGGCCCGCATTGAGGTCTGCACTGACAGTGCAGAGCCTCCCTGGGATTCTCTCCCCACTCTCTGTTCGTCTCTCTCTTCTCTCTCTCTCTCTCTCTCTTTCTCTCTCTTTCTCTCTCTTTCTCTCTCAAAATAAATAAACTTAAAAAAAAAAAACCAGAAGCATCAGATTTTGACTGATCAACTGTATGAAAGGAGAGACCCTTCCCTAAGATGGGTGACCCTGAACAAGGACCAAGTGGTTGATTGGTCCAGGTGGTTGATTTTCATCTTGCTGAGTGCTTTTGAAATATATAAATGTTGAAACCAAAGCAGATGAATATATAGAACTGGAACTTTATAGTAATAATTGGACTAGAGATATAGATTGGTGACTCAGCTGTGGATAGTTGACAGTTAAAACTATGGACTTAAATGAAATTACCTAGGGAAATATATTAATGGGTAAATCAAATATTAAGAGTAATTGTTTCTCAGTCGGTATAAGTATTCTATATACTTTTTTTTCTTTACCTGTGTCTATTTTTATTTATTTACTTTTTGTGTCGAGTTTTCATTTAAATTCTAGTTACTTAACATACGGGGCAATGTTGGTTTCAGAAGCAGAATTTAGTGATTCATCACTTACAGCACCCAGTGCTCATCACAAGTGCCTTCCTTAATGCCCACCCCCCATTTGGCCCATCCCTTGTTTGCCTCCCCTAGTTTTAAAAAAGTAATCAGCATATCAGGGCACTTGGGTGGCTCAGTCAGTTAAGTGTCTGACTCTCAATTTCAGCTCAGGTCATGATCTCACAGTTCGTGGGATCAACCCCCAGGTTGGAGTTTGTGGTGACAGTAGGGAGTCTTGCTTGGGATTCTCTCTTGCCTCTCTCTCTGCCCCTCCCCTGTTCATGAGTGTGCATGCTCTCTGTCTCAAAAAAAAAAAAAAAAAAAAAAAAAAAGAAAAAAAACTTAAAAATGTAATCAATACATTGTTTTCTGTGGATGAAAATTAAATAACTTTATTCAGCTTTATTGAGATATAGAGAACAAATAAAATTGTAATATATTTGAAGTGTGTAACAAAATGATTTGACATATGAATACATTGTGAAAGAATTCCTTCCCTCCATCCTTTCATGGAGGAGAAACATCTATGTATTAATTAACACATCCACTGCTTCATATTTACCTTTTTGTTTGGTTTTGGTACACCTAAGTTCTCCCCTCTTAGAAAAATTTAATTATATAATAGTGTGTTATCAACTGTAGTCACCATGTTATACATTAGATCCTCAGAAATTATTCATCCTAAACTGAAAGTTTGCATCTTTTTTTTTACCAACCCCTCCTTATTTCCCCCACTCCACAGCCATTGACAACCAGCATCCTACTGTTTCTCTGCATTCAACTTTATTTTTCAGATTTCATGTATAAGTGGTACTATGCAATGTTTGTCTTTCTCTATTTGACTTATTTCATTCAGAATAAGGCCTCTAGGTTCCATCTGTGTTGTTGCAAATGGAAGGATTTTCTTCTTTTTTAAGGTTGTATAGTATTCCATTGTATGTATTTGCCACCTTTTGTTTATCCACTCATCCATAGATGAACACTGAGGTTGTTTCTATACTTTGGCTTTTGTGATATAAAAGGGGATATGAAGAGATATAAAGATGTCTCTTTGAAACAATGATTTAGTTTCTTTGGTATATACCCACACGTGGGATTGCTGGATCAAGTGGTAGCTCTATTTTTAATTTCTTGTAGTGACTGTACCAGTTTACATTACCACCAACAGTGGACAAGGGTTCCCTTTTTCCATATCCTTGCCAGAATTTGTTATATCCTGGCTTTTTCATAATAAATACCCTAAAAGCCATGAGGTGATAACTCATTGCAGTTTTGATTTGCATTTTCCTGATGATTAGTGATGTTGAGTACCATTTTATGTGCTCATTTGCCATTTGAATGTCTTTGGAAAAATGGGTACTCAGATGTTTTGCCCCTTTTTAAAATTGGTGTTTTTGTTGTTGTTACTGAATTGTATGAGTTACCTGTACGTCTTGGATATTAGCCCCTTGTTAAGATATGTGGTTTGCAAATTCCCCCATCATTCCACAGGAATGGGACATTGTTTTGTTGATGGTTTCCTTTTCTAGGCAGAAGATTTTTAATTTGATGTAGACCCCCTTGTTTGTTTTGGCTTTTGCTGCCTTCGCTTTTGTTATCAAATCTAAAAATTCATTGCCAAGACCGGTATCAAGGTCTTGTAACTCATTTGTTTTCTTCCAGGAGTTTTAGGTTTCAGGCTTTGTGTTCAGGTTTTCAATCCATTAAGAGTTGTTGTTGTGTATGGTATAAGATGGTGGTCCATTTTCATTTTTTTGCTTGTGGCTCTTGTGTTTTCCTAACACCATTCATTGAAGAGACTATACTTTTCCTATTGTATATTTTCAGCTCCTTTGTTGAAAATTAATTGAGCATAAATACATGGGGTTCTTTTTGTGCCATTTCTTTTCTATCGATTTTTGTGTCTAGCATACTATTTTTTTTTTTGAAAGTTTATTTATTGTCAATGCGGAGCCACATGCAGGGCTGGAACTCATGAACTGCAAGATCATGATCTGAGTCAAAAGGGACAGATGCTTAACTGACTGAGCCACCCAGACTCCCCATAGCATACTATTATGATTATCATAGCTTGTAATATAGTTTGAAATTAGGAAGTGTGACGCTTCCAGCTTTGTTCTATATCAATATTGCTTTGGGTATTTGCGGTCTTTTTTGCTTTCACTCAAACCTTAGAACAGTTGTTTTTTTATTTCTGTAAAAAAAAAATGCCATCAAAATTTTGATAGAGCTTGCATTGAACCTCTTGATTGTTTTAGGTAGTACAGACATTATTTTTAAGTGGTAGTTTCCTCACCCAACATGGGGCTCAACTCATGATCATGAAATTAAGAGTCACATGCTCTGCCAACTAAGTCAGCCAGGTGCCCCAGTATTTTTAACATTGGTTCTTCCAGTTCTTGAGCATGGAATATCTTTCCATTTTGTGTCTTCTTCAATTCTCTCATCAATGCCTTGTTATTTTCAGTGTACAGATTTTCCTGTTTGGTTAAAGTTATTGCAAACATTGTATTATATTTGATGCTATTGTAAATGGGATTCTTTTTCCAATTTCTGTTTTTGTTTGTTCATTGTTAGTGCACAGAAAGGTAAATGGGGGTACCTGGATGGCTCAGTTGGTTGAGTGTCTGACTCTTGATTTTGGCTCAGGTCATTAACTCACAGTCATGAGATTGAGCCCTGCGTCAGGCTGCATGCTGAGCATGGAACCTGCTTGGGATTCTCTTTCCTTCTCTCTCTGCCCCTCCCTAACTCATTCTCTCTTGCTCTCTCTAAATAAATAGACATTTCAAAAAGAAGAAATGTAAATGTATTTTGTTTGTTAATTTTGTATCAGGCAACTTTTCTGAATTCATTTATTAGTCTAACAATTTTTTGGTGGAGTTTTTAGCATTTTCTACATGCAATATCATATCACCTGTAACAAAAAATTATACTTATTCCTTCTGATTTGAATGCCTTTTATTTATTTTTCTTGGTTTACTTGCTCTGGCTATGGTTTCCAGGACTATTTTGAATAAAAGTGGCAAGAGTAGGAATCTTTGTCTTTTTCTGAATCTTAGAGGAAAAGTTTTCAATTTTCACCCTTGAGTATGATGCCGATTTGTGGGCTTGTCATTTATGGGCTTTATTGTATAGAGGTATGTTTCTTCTATACCCAATTTGTTTTAGTGTCTTTATCACAAAGTGATGTTGAATTTCATCAAATATTTTTTTCTGTGTCTGTTTAGGTGACCACATGATTTTTATCTTTTGTTAATGTGGTGTATCACATTTATTGATTTTCATATGTTGAACCATCCTTGCATCCCAGAAATTAATCCCACTTGATCATTGTATATGATCCTTTTAAAGTAATATTCAATATTGTTTGAGTATTTTTGTGAGAATTTTGCATCTGTGCTCATTAGGGATGTTGGCTTGTGGTTTTCTTCCCTTGTAGTGTCTTTATCTGCTTGATATCATGGTAATACTGGCCTCATAAAATGAGTTTGGAAATATTCCCTCCTCTTATTTTTCATGGAAGAGTTTGAGAAGTTTTGGTATAAGTCTTCTTTAAATGTTTGCTGCAATTCACCAGTGAAGCCATTTGGTCCTGGTCTTCTCATTGTTGGGATATTTTTAATTACTGATTCAATCTCCTTGCTAGTAATTGGTCTGCTCTGATTTTATATTTCTTTCTGAAGAAAGAATGAATGTTTTCAGGAATTTATATATTTTATCTAGGTAAATGAAGTTTAAAAAATATTAAGGAAAAAAGTTAAAACTTAAAATGATAGAATAAATATCATTGTACATCCTGCAAAGGGTAAAGGTGAGAGTCCAAGAATGGACCCAGGGTTTCATGTCTGGATTTAAGAGGCTTTTCTTATCTCATTCTTTTGTAGTACGTGTTCCACTTGGCTGATGACCATTTCCTCTGACTCTCTGATAGTATCATCTCCATCCAGACTCTCTCTGTCAAATATGTCACCTGACAGCAATGCAAGCTGTTGGCAGAACTCATCAACAAAGCTTGCATTCAGTTTCACTTACTCTTTGACAGAGTGTATATGATAAGCATCCTGTCACTTAGAATGCTGTTGTCATTTGCTGGTGTGCAGATTTAGTTGTCATGATGAAGTGAGCAAATTCTGGTAGTGGGTGAGCTAGACTCACTAAGTAGTATTTTCTGTCACAGTGTGTTTATCATGCACTATTTGGTGCATTCTTTACTAAGAAACTTAATTACTTAACAGCTCTAGATATATATCTTTGTGAGTTGTATATATGTGTGAATATATGCCAAGCTGTTTTGTTGCATTTGACACATTTCTGCAAAGACACTGTGAGAAAAGGAAGGCAATGAGACCTTCTGTTTCTGTTTTGAGTCAGAAAAGCTGCCACTTAGTCATCATGTGGTTCTCTACTATATTTCCATGAAAATAATATCAGACATAGTAAACCTATGTTTTTAAATTTAATACTTAAAAATATACTGTCACTCTCCCATAGCAAAACAAAACTTAACAAGCATGAACAAAATCTTCAAAATGTCAATGTAATATTGTGTTAGTAATCGTATTTGGCTATGAAATACTTAATGCTTTTCAAATGAACTTCACTGAACACTTCTATCTCTAACAGAGTTTATTAAAATGCTCATTTTGATTACTTATAACTGTTGTATCAATTTAGTATTTCCAATAGTAGTTAGAGTAAGCACAATTTAATTAAATATCTTGGAGGAGGAAATTGATTTCAGAGCAAAAGTTGCTGTTTGAAATTACTTAATTGGACCTCAGATTTTGCTTGTTAATGGAGTTACCTTTGTATATCCAATTGTAATAGTTTAAGCTATCCATGTGGCATAATGGATGTGTTCCTGTCTATAGAACTACAAATTTCAAGTAAGTCAAAACATAACAAGAAATCACCAAACCAGAGCACATAAATATTGACTATGGATAGCAAAGCACATTTCATATTTATATTAAAAGTTGGAAACTCCCTATAAATAGCCATGTTCCCAGGACATTCTTATATTCTCTGAATGCGGGGAAACTCTACATCTTGCTTTATTATGCCATCAAAACAGGTGGATGGGATTGATCTTCTAAAGATTAAATTTTAAATTGTTGTTTAAAGTTCTATCTGAAGTATGATAGACATCCTTTTTCTCAAGTTACATAAGATGTGTTCTGGATAATCTGAGTTATGTGAAGATGTAAGATTCTAGGAATTTAAGGAATTAAATTGTATTTTTCATTTCAGTACAGATGATTTTTAGCAGAAAACAATTTTTGGCAAAAAATTATTTACCAGAGTGAGGTTAGGTTTCAGAACACATGAAATCATTTAGAAACAATTCTCTTGCAGTAAAGAAATTTGCTGATTCTTCCATGTGGAATTCAAACTCTTTTCCTTTTGTCAAGTTTATTGAGATGTAATTTACATACAGCAAAGTTCATTCTTGATAGTGAACAGTTCTCACGTTTGTCAGATGCATATCACAATTAAAATATAGAAGAGTTCCCCAAAACTCTGTGTGGGCCCTCTTTGGTCACCTTCCATGATTATCAGTTCTTCATAGGAACTGACATGTTTTTGTCTATAGTTTTGCCCTTTCCAGGTTGTCATAAAAATAAAATCATACAATACGTAGGCTTCTTTACTTAATATAATGCATTTGATTTTCATTCATGGTGTTGTATGTATCAATAGTCCTTTAGTTTTGGTGCTGAATAGCATCCCAGTGTATGGATATACCACAATTTGCTCAGCCATTTTATGTTTTGTTTTTTTTTTTTTTTTTTTTTTTTTTTTTGTAGGTAGTGTTCCTATCATGAACACTTACCATTCTATTAGCATTCTAAATATAATTTTGTGTACTTTTTTTTAGGATTTTTCTAATAAACTCTCATTATTTTAGTCTCTGGAAAGAGGGAGCTTTATAAACTTATTATATTATTGTAAACATTTACATTTTAGTATTACATTTAATGAAAAATGAATCATATTAGAAGAGATTATGTTGAAATCCTCAAGGTCTGGTAACACTTTATTGGTTGTACTTTTTGGGGGATACATTTTTGGTATCAAAATGTAAAAAATGTGAAACTATAGACATATAAAGACTATGAGGAGAAAACTCTGCAGTGCTCTAACACTGCTTATGGTTTGCTGGAAAAGAAATACAGTGAGTACTTATTTCAATCTCTAATGTCTGTACACTCAGACCCAAGGATTGAGAACTAATGACTTAACCTGAAAGTTTTAAAAGTGAGATGAAAATTAGTTAAAATTTAATTAACTGAGTTGGGAGAAGCAAGCTGACGCTATGGAGTGTGGGATGAGAAAGATGATTCAGTATTCCAAACATTAAAAAAAGAAGGATGAAAACTGTAATTTATTATTTGAACTCACTTCCTGGGAGTTCTCTACTTTTATTAGCCTATATACAACCATGTTTCAAGTAGAATAAAAACTGAGACATTTAAAATTCTGCAGTAGAAAAGTTGCATGGATCTGTAGACTAAAAAATAAATTACTTGCGTATAATTAGCAATCTAAGTTTATGAAATACAGAAAAGTGGGGCACCTGGGTGGTGATTTCAGCTCAGGTCATGGTCTTACGGTTCATGAGAAATAAATAGATGGTAGATAGATGGATAGATAGATAAAATAAATAAAGAAACATTGAAAAATTACAGAAAAGTAACTCTAAACTCAGTAGCTTAAAACAAGAATACATATTTTTTTACCTTTATTAAATCTATGTGAAAATATAGTAACATGCTTTCTACTTATAAATGAGTTTGCCTGTCCTATGACACACATATTTCTAATATTTTTGTTATTACTCCTCACATATTCCCATGAAGAATTTTGAGTATCTCATTTATACTGCAATTCATATTAATATTTAAGTTTTATTACAAGTTATATGTTGATTTAGAACTAGAAGGGAGTTTAGAAAAGATCCTAATAAAACACCTCATTCTTCTGGAAAAAAAAACAAAAACAAACAAAAAACAAAAGACAAAACAAAACCTCTCTCTTGAGTAGTTAGTGAACAGAAGAATTCCAAGGTTAGAAGAGCTCCAACTCTCAGTTCTGATGAACTTCTCCTATTCCTTATTGCATCACTAAGATAAAATGAAAATCACCAGAAATAATGTTCTGTACTTTTGTTTGGAACAAACTCTTTCATTCAAGAAGTAGAGACATATTAAGTAAATCTGGCCTCTTGGTTCACTTTTTTTCTGTAATTCTCCTCTTGCTCTCTCCTCATACCCCCAGAGCCATTACTGTAGGTCATTCCCACCCTACCTCTTGTCAGACCAGTGGTTCTCATACTTTGGTGGCTGTAAGCATCATCTGGAGAGTTAATGCACACAGAAGCCCAGGCTCATATGGACAGGACCTTTAGATTTGTACAAATTTTGTGTATGATTTTTATGCTCACTAAAGTTGCAGGCCTTAGAGTCCTACGTGTGCATCCGCATGGGCCCTTCCAGTCTTTCTCACTCTGCCTAATCAAGAGAAAATGCTTTGGTGGGCAGTCTTTGTAATGCCTAGTCTATTTTTGTTGTTGTTGTCCTAAATCAGTGTCATTGGCACTCATTGGACAGAGTCACACTTTCTGCCTTAGTATTTAAGAACCCTGGCCCAACTTTCTAGCCTGTGTCCCTTTACTTCAGCACCACTGAACTCCTTACCTTTGGGAGGCAATATTAAAAGTGTGGTTTCAGCTCTTGAAGACTTGACTTAACATAGTTACTCTTAATAGAAGTTTTCTTGGCTTGCATTTTTTCTTTAGAAAAACAACAGCGACAGAGCTTTTTATGAGCTATGAATATATGTAATATGTTGAGTCTGGGGACAAAGGCACTTGAGTTAATCTGTGGGTACTTATATGGCAGGCTCATCCCCAAAAGTGTCATGTTGTCCCTTTTCTGATTATTTTGCTGATGATGTATCAACTGACCCTTTGGTTTGAGTTTGCACATAATTCAATACCCAGGTTTGATTTCACAGACTCCCTAAAGCCTTTTATGGCTTCCTCAGTGTTATATATTCTCTTCCTCCTCTGCACATGTGTACAATGGTCATGTGGCCACTGTTATGAAAGAAATTCTGACAATGTGAGTATATTTTCTACAGTATCCTCACACAAGGCAAATAAGCCAATTTTATTCCTTTTCATAATCACTGCACATGACAAGCTCCCTAAAATGCATATTGAATTCAGTGAATACACTCATTTTGAGCTCTTAATCTGTATAGCATTAATATTTCCCAATAATCATAATAACAGCTGCTGGTTCAGTAGTTAATATGTACCAGCCTTATTAAGAATGTTATGCATATATCATTGGATATCCTTAGAACAACCACACTGAGATGTAGGTTTCTTAACTCCATTTTAAATATAGAGCAATTTGAGACCCAAAAAAGTTAAGTAACTTAATTTGTTACACTAGCTGTTAGGGACCAGAGCTGGGTCATAAATAGAGACACCTACTAACTTTATTGAAAGTGTCCATGATCATCTTAATATTGGCTGTAATTATCTTTTTTTTTTTTAAAAAATGAACTTAAAATGACAAAGGCAGTAAGTAAGATATGACTATCTCGACATATCTTAAAGGCTTACAATGAAAGAATTTATTCTGTAATACAAAATCAAAGGTGATCTTCCAAACAAGATCAAGGGTTATAATTGTGTTAGACCACGTGTGTGTGACATTTGTCTATGTGCAATTCAACTGCGGTTAGACAGGTGGTATTATTTTCTCCAGTAACTGCTTCCACTGTGCTTTCTGAAAGAAAACAGTCTGATTCCGTATTTCAGGCACATTTTGTTATATAAAGAATCTCATTTTTTTAAGACCTGGTTCTAAGACGTCATCTAAAGATGCAGCCCTGAATATGATTCTTAGTTCTGTCCCTTCCAACCCACTACAGGCTAGACCTGACTGCATAGGCATCTTTTGGGTTGCCGAAGTCTGTTATTTCCCCACCCGCTTCCTCTGTTCCCTACTTTCCCTTCTGGTGTTCTATTTTATAGGGAACATTTCAATGTGAGTTCCCTCTGACAGTACATTTGATAGCTCTTAGAGACTTTGGGCATCCCCTCTAGGGTTTCCTGGCATGGAGACTCTGTTTCTGCCAAGAGCAAGTCCCAGCAGAGCCTGTCACAGATGGGAACCTTTCCCCAGTTTGCAACCCTCTTGTGGTGTGCATAGGATCCTAATCTCCACGTAACTTCTATAGCATCCTCTGACTGGCAAAACTCATATATCTTTCCACACCAAATGTGGGAACACAGGCTCTCCTTTTCTCTACCCCACACACATATACCCTGTCTTTGTTCTTCTGTCTCTCTCTTGACCCTTCTCCTGCCACAACGGTAACAGGTGGCTTTGAAACAAAATTTCAGACATGAGATGTAAGGTAATCCACAAATCAGTAAGAAAGGAATGGGGGAAATGCTTTCATGTTACTTCAACCTTAAAGCAAGAGGTAAATTCTAGTGATGGGATGGAGTTGGAAAAATGGCTGGGTTTTTTTTTGTTTTTTGTTTTTTTCAAATTCAGTCATTCCTCAGCTTTATTATCCAGATCAGTATTTATCATTTTTATCTCTGGGCCAAAGTAGGAAATGCATTATGCATCATAATTAAATTCTCTGCCTCTATCCCTGTCTTCTATGCACACAGACCTCTGAAATATTTTTTTTTAAACCTAATATTTTCCTAGGGGGCCTGAGTGGCTCAGTCAGCTAAGCATACAATTCTTGATTACAGCTCAGGCCGTGATCTCACAGTTTGTGAGACTGAGCCCTGTGTAGGTCTCTGAGCTGACAGTGTGGAGCCTGCTTGAGATTCTCTCTCTCTCCCTCTCTCTCTGCCCCTCCTCCACATGCATGCACCCTTGTGCACAAGTTCTCTCTCTCTCTCTCTCTCTCAAAATAAATAAATAATAAAAAACCAATACTTTTCTGTACTACATACCCTGCACTATAATTTTGGTTTCTATCAGTTTTCATTCATTCCTATCAGTTCATTCATTCCTATCAGTTTTCCGGACATTTATTTCATGACCCACTAACCTGATTAGATAACCTTTGAATGGATCAAGTTCCACAACTTATAAAACAAGGCTGTAGAAGGTAAAGACTAATAAACATGTTGGCCTTTCTCTCCCTGATACAATGGATTCTCAGATCAACAGCTGGACCTTTCTAAAATTTGCCCTGAAAATTTTAGAATCTTAATCTGCAGTTTTCTCTGCTGTGATCCCTGCACTACTGGGGAACATTTAGAGCTAGGAAAAGAGCAGCGGTATGTCATGGCATGTGCTCATCGTGGCCACTTTGATTGGTGGGTGGCTGGGTGTGTGTATGTGTACTTATGTTTATTAATACAATTTTATTGTTTTCCCTGAATGTGACAATAATGTATACTCTGGAACTATTTTTGAAACATATAAATGAATAAATTACCCACTCTTACTCATACAGAGTAAGCACTATTTCAGATCTTTCTCAGACCCTAGACAGTACACGAACTCACTCATGCACCCTTGTATTTTAGTAGTCTTTTTATTTCTGCCAGGGCTTTCTTGATTCTAGAAGTTGCTCATCCTGGAATATGACCTTGACATAAAAGTCAGCTCTTTTTCTGAAGTTTAAACTGGCATCTCCCTATTGCCTTGAAGGGTAGATTTATGCTTTCTCTGGGATAAGAACATGATCTTTAAACTCTATTAGCCTTTCTCTACCTCTCTCTCATTTAACATGAAAATGCTTGGGTTTTTCTTTCCAACTTTCTTTTTTTTTTTTTTTTTAGCTTTTATTGTATACTTGCTAATTTTATTCTCAGTGTGACCTCTCAGATATCCACAGGGAAAGGCAAATTGCTCCAGAAAACCCCTGTGCAAGGGGAAGTTCAGAAAACAGACTTCTCTTTGTAAGAATAATATGGGCTGGAAAATGGTTCACAGGGGCACATAAAACCCTCTGGATACCAAGAGTGAAGGAGAGTAGACGTAATGAACTGGACAGGAAAAATAGTAATAAAGACTTTGCCTCAATCATTTTTAAGTAGTTATCATTTGAGTTATTGGGGTGTGGGTCTCTGGTTTCCAATTTGCAAAAGCAAGAATCCATAGATGGAGGGATACTGTCTGGTACAGACTCATTTAAAGCATTGCAATTCCATTTTAACATCAAGTTGCCTTACTTGATTATTTCAAAGCCAAGAATAGGATGCCAATTCCTGAGTGCCCCAGTTTATCCTAAAGTTGAAATGTAATGCTGTGACCCCAAGAAGTACATTTTGTGGATGGCTTTGTCAGTGCTTGGTTTGGTCTCATGGGCAGTTTCTCAGTGAATTGTTTAAATTGCTAAGTGCCAACTATCATTCCTTATCTCAAAACTAAAATTAAAGCTTCACTCTTTGCAAAGGAGTACACCAAAAAAAAAAAAAACAACCAAAACAAAACCTATATGCATTTCCCCTTTTATACACGCACACTCTCAAAGTTCTCTGTCAGTGTCCGTGATGACAGTTGTAAAGGTCTATCAAGTGTATTTGCCTGACACGATGCTAAACATTCTTGTTAAATCCTCAAAACAGAATTTTGAGATAAATATTATCATTTTTTTTACAAATACAATTAAAAAGATTCGAGAAGTTTCTTACTGATCTAACATGCTGGTAGAGCTTTCAACCCAAGTTCTCAAGAATATCCTCTGGGCGTGTGCTAGTGTGCAGGTGCCCTTTGCTAGTTAATAGTAGATACCTTTTCAGACATCTGGTCAGAATCTTGTAGTTGTTTAGTAATAATGAAGAGGAAGATGAATAATGAAGAGGATCAGCTAATCCTTCAACCAAGTGATTTCCCTGGTCCTCTTATTTCCAGGCAACGTGTTTGTGTTAGTAATAACTCCCTAAGCAAGTGTCAGGGGCTCTCATTTGCTCCCATTTCTAAGGCAGACTTTACTAACAGATCATAGCAGTCTTTCCAGTGGAATCCTTCATAAACAGCACTTAAGCCACCCATCAGCAATCAGTTGTGAGTGACATCAAAATTGAAACCATTGTGCCATTCTGGCCTTCTCCCATCCAATGACTCTTCTACTCTGATGATTGAAAAGTAAGTTTTGAATTTTTAACTTGAATCTGTAAGAGATAGGTTGATTTGCATCAGGCACTTATTAGGTGTTATGCAGAATAAGCTGGTCAACTCATTGGATATCCTTTGTCATGGAAGGTAGATTAAGTTGGCTTTCCCTATTAACAAAAACAACAGTAACATCTTAGTGTTACAAGGAGTTAAGAATATTAGGAAAACGCATTACATCTATATTCTCTATTTTAGGATTTGACTTGAACAACTTGAGTTCAAAATAAAAATCTCATTGTTTTCCTTGCAACCCCTTAATGTATAGCATCTAGCAACAACCACCACAATAATTTTTTTAAGTTCATTTATGTATTTTTTAAAGAAAGAGATAGTGAATGAGTGAGGGAGGGGCAGAGAGATGGGGGGTGGGGAGGTGGGGAGACAGACAATCCCAGACAGGCTCCACACTGTCAGCACAGAGCCCAGCATGGAGTTCCAACTCAGGAACCCTGAGTTCATGACCTGACCTGAAATCAGGAGTCTGATGCTTAACCGACTGAGATGTCCCACAGCCACCACAATAATAATAAAATTTCCTGCCTTCCTACTGTGAAGCTAAGGTCTTTACTGGCTACTCCCTATGCACTCAAATGCAATTTTCACAAAAATCTTATGTATGAATAGAGCCAAAATAACTACAATTTAACCTTCGGTAATATAGCTAATAACTAGAAAATCCTGAGCTAAATACCAGATTGCTTCTCTATCTTTAAAGCTTATTATGATACAATAGAGAACATAATGATAGTAACAACTTTTCATAGCAAATGAGCTAAAATGAGCAGTTTTTCTAGTATCTCCAAGACTTTGTATGAACTGCATGTTTAAACATTTTGCTATATTTTAATATTTTGATTATCCTTGGTAGCTGCAAATTTCCACTGTCTTTTTTCTTTTTCTTGAAAGAACACAACCCACCTCATCTGACATCCTCAGAATCTTGCTTTGTGTAGATTATTGATATAAAATAGTAATACACTTACTCATAAATATGTTCTTAGATGTTGTGATTAGCAGTGAATCAGCAAGAGCTCATTGAACTCCCTCTCCTCCCCATCAACACTGGTGATGTTTGTCCTGTGAATTCTGTAGTCCTGGCACCATAATGAAAGGTATATCCAAGCTAGCCTTCTGCCACCAGCCAAGCCACTTCCAGCTTCACTGACTTTTCATTAGACCTATTTTAGTTTCCTATTATATAGGAACACTTGATATTTTGGAATAGAACTGTCCTGACTTACATTTCATCTATCTGTTAATTGTTCGACTTCCATCGAAGTCGATCAGCTAATCCTTCTGTGCCTCAAATTTTATCTTGAAAGCAGGGAAGTTCTGGTCATAAAGTTGCCATAAAAATTTTAATATATTCACGAGAGATTCCTTTGAAATTATGAGGCTCATTGACTGTTATTACTATCCCAGGGACTACTATGAGGTAGACAACACATGGATGTATAATTTTAAATAGTTAAAAGAAAGTAAGACAAGTAAGACAAACTTGAAGGGACAATATTTAATAGAAAATTATTAATATTTATTATGTAAATCCTTAATGGTATTTGGTGACGTTTCTATAGCTTCACATGGACTTACTGTTTTTCACATAAATTATAATACATATATACATACATATATTCTATATATATGCATGCATACACATATGAGAGTGTGTGTGTATGTACATAATGTTTTTTTGTGTTGTACTAACTACTGGGCATATATTTTGACTT
The DNA here is from genome assembly GCF_018350215.1 of Panthera leo. Classification (NCBI taxonomy): domain Eukaryota; kingdom Metazoa; phylum Chordata; class Mammalia; order Carnivora; family Felidae; genus Panthera; species Panthera leo. Next base: position 121,539,393 of record NC_056686.1, on the reverse strand, counting down.
CCAATTTCCTGCAGGTAGGAGTTTTTACCAATGTTTTGCCTTAGTAATATATGGAAAGTCATCTTGACAGCCTTTAGCATTAGTTTCTTGGCACCAGAATGCCTTATTGCTAAGCAGGTGACAACTATTTCTATTATAATTGTGGCAGCATCCTATTTTTAGTACCAATTTTGGTATAAGATCAATTATACACATTAATCCTAGTGATAGAACATCTTAGTGACTAAACTTATAAAGCCTGGTAGTTCTGTTAAAGTCTGAAAATAAAACTATGCTTAGGTTAAAACAAAACAACATAAAAAAAAAAAACAAAAGTAAGGTTTAGCAAAAAATATATTTTTATTTCCTCAGATTTTCATGTAATTATATATTTTTTTATATGTGCTATAGTAACATAAACTGTAAAACTGGTCACCTGGTAAAGAGTTACGTTTTGATAACAGAAGATGAGTGAAAAATCTCATCATAATCTTTGACTTAGTTAATGGCAGCTATGGAAAACAATATACATAAGTTAAAAGGCCATAACCCATGCCACCATCAAGTATTTGATTTATCCAAATTTATATCAAAACGTCTATTAGCTCAAATGTTGACCTCTCTTCTTTTTTCCCTTCTTATTTCTTTACCTACTTCTCTCCTCGTAGTCACCAGACAATGCTTGTGGGCAGTAAGAAAAATATTAGCTGGTGTTTTCGAACAATAGCTATGCTTGGCTGGATGAGGATTTGTGCAAAAAGTAGTTAAATGTGTTGGCTAAAGTGGATAATCTATGGATCAAGATAATACTCGAGTTTGGTTTACTACTTATAGTATCTGTCTTATTATTTTGAATTCAAAATTAGTTTTAAGAAAATATTTTAAGATTCAAGTCTTTAATGTGTTGGCTACTTACTAATCTATCGAAAGTGGCATTTTGAAGTAAGAAACTAAATGCCATACAATAAATAGATTAAAAGCCCATTTGATATTAAAAAAATAATTCTGTGAATTTATTTTTATGTGCTTTAGTATCAGAACTGAAGCTTTGCGCAGTGGCAGTATCGTAGCAAGTGAGGTTTATCTGAGGCTTGATTATTGCTAATAGTATCAAAACTGAAAATAAAGCCTTGTCAATCTATCAATATGTAAATAACTATATTAGTTATATATATGAATGTCCAATATGATACACAGGTCTTTTAAAATCACTTCCGCAATTGCTATAAATTAAGCCATATTGATAGCATTTTTTTTTTTTTTTTTTTTTTTGCCAATATGAAAGTAATATAAAAATGTTTCTGGGAAAAAAAAAAAAAGAAAAAGTGTTTCTGGGGGTGCCTAGGTGGCTCAATCGGTTAAGTGTCTGCCTCTTGGTTTCTGCTGTGGTCACGATCTCATGGTTTATGAGTTTGAGCCCTGCGTTGGATTCAGCACTGACAATTAGGAGCCTGCTTTGGATTCTCTCTCTCTCCCTCTGTCTCTACCCCTCCCCTGCTTGCATTCTCTCTGTCTCTCTCTCTCTCTGTCTCTCAATAAGTAAACAAACAAATAAATAAATAAACTTTAAACGAATGTATCTAGCATTATAAGAATTGCAATGGAGGGAGCCTGGGTGGCTCAGACGGTTGAGCGTCCGACTTAGGCTCAGGTCACGATCTCACGGTCCGTGAGTTAGAGCCCCGCGTCGGGCTCTGTGCTGACAGCTCAGAGCCTGGAGCCTGTTTCAGATTCTGTGTCCCCCTCTCTCTCTGCCCCTCCCCTGTTCATGCTCTGTCTCTGTCTCAAAAATAAATAAACGTTAAAAAAAAAAAAAGAATTGCCATGGAGAAGTTAGAATTTAAAGCCATAACAAATAGCTTACATAATTAAAACAATTTTGTATGTGGTAAATTGTTTGGCCTGGTGGTATAAATATTTCTTAATGATTCAAAGTAATAGCTGTGAACAACTTGTAAAATGATAGTGTGAGAGAGAATGCATTGTATTTAAAAGCTGGAGTGATAAATACAAAATCTTGCATAGCTGTGTATTTAAACCTTTCTTTGTGACAATTCTGAATACATTTTAGTGGGATTAAAATAAAGTATTAGCATAGATTTTATAGCAAGTTGATCTTTGAACAACAGGGTTTGGGGCACTGACCTCTGCACAGTTGAAAATCTGAGCATAACTTTCAACTTGGCAAAAATTTACCTACTAATAGCGTACTATTGACGGGTAGCCTTATCAATAACATAATCAGTCAATTAACCATATTTTGTATGTTTATGAATCATATACGGGATTGTTACAGTAAAGGCAGCTAGAGAAAAGAAAATGTTAATAACAAAATTATAAGGAATAGAAAAATACATTTACAGTGCTATGCCTATATTTAATGAAACAAAGTCCATGCATAAGTGGTTGCATGCAGTTCAAACCTATGTCTTTCAGTATCATCTGTATATGCTATTTCCTCCCATCTGTATCGCAAGACCCTCTCTCTTTACCTCTGCTTTCAGATTTTATTTCACAGAGTTCTAAAAGTTCTGTGATGGAATAGGAATACTTGCCATATTAATACATGGTAAGTTTTTTCTCTTATAAAACTCAGTCATAATAGGAATAATAGAATGATTCTCATGGCAGTTTTAAAAGTTTCTTAATGAGGGGCACCTGGATGGCTCAGTCAGTTAAGCATCTGACTTTGGCTCAGGTCGTGATCTTGCAGTTCCTGAGTTTGAGCCCGTCATGGGGCTCTGTGCTGACAGCTCAGAGCCTGGAGCCTGTTTCGAATTCTGTGTCTCCCTCTCTCTCTGCCCCTCCCCCACTTGTGCGCTCTCCCTCTCTCTCTCTCTCTCTCTCTCTCAGAAATAAAAATAAAACATTAAAAAAATACTAAAAACATTTTTTTTTTATATTTCAGGTGTATCTTCTAAGGTTTTAAAACTGAATTTTGCACCAGTATTAGTTTCTCTTCATTTCTTTTTGTTTTTGTTACGGTGTAATTGACATAACATTGTATTAATTGCAGGCAAATAACAATTCGATATTTGTATATGTTGCAAAATGATTACAACAGTAAGTCCTGTTAACATGTCTCGCCACAGAGTTTACAATTTTTTTCTTGTGATGAGAACTTTTAAGATCTACTCTCCTAGCTAGTTTTAAATATGCAATACAGTAAATACAGGATTATTAATTAAAGTCACCATTCTGTATATCATATCACATCCCTATGACATTCATTTTATAACAGGGAAATTTGTGCCTTTTAGTCTCCTTTGCCTCTTTTGCCCATACCCCACCTCAGACAACCACCAGTCTGTTCTCTGTACACATGAGCTTGGTTTTTGCTTTTGTTTTGTTTTGTTTTGTTTTAATCCTACAAGTGAACTCATACAGGATTCATAGTTTTCTGTCTGACTTACTCATTCCATATAAGGCCCTTACAGTCAATCCATTATGTCACAAATGGCAAGATTTCATTCTTTTTTTATGGCTGAATAATATTCCACTGTATATATCTTTGCCACATTTTCTTTATTCATTGATGGACATTTGGGTTGTTTCCATGTCTTGACTATTGGAAGTAATGCTGCAATGAGCATGGAGGTGTATATATATATTTTTAATTAGTGTTTCCAGGTACAATGGCACTGTAGTGATACAGATGAATCTCACAGTTTGTCTTTCCTATTTAATTAATGTTTTGATATAAAATACACTGTAAGAAGTAATAAGCATGGAGCACCTGAGTGGATCAGTCGGTTAAGTGTCTGACTTTGGCTCAGGTCATGACCTCACTGTTTGTGAGTTCGAGCCCTGCATGGGGCTCTGCACTGATGATGAGGAGACCTGCTTGGGATTCTCTCTCTCTCTCTCTCTCTCTTTGCCCCTCACCTGCTTGCATGCTCACATGCTCCTTCTCTCTCTCTCTCTCTCAAAAATAAATATTAAGAAAAAAATGAAATATTAAAAGAAGTGAATGGGGAGCACCCATTTACTCAGGAGTAACCATCTGACTTTTAATTTGGGATCAGGTCATGATCTCACACTTTGTGAGATCAAGCCCCATGTTGAGCTGAGAGCACAGACCCTGCTTAGGATTCTCTCTCTACTTCTCCCTCTGCCTCTCCTCTGCTCATGCCTCTCCTCTGCTCCTCTCAGAGTAAATAAACTTAAAAAGAAAAAAGAAAATAAGTGAATGATCAGGGGAGTTCAAACTGATTAGGTCTATATGAAGTGATCAGAAAAAGCTTTGTAAATAATGATGTTTTAGCTGGACCTCAATAATAGGTAGCATTTAAAAATCTAGGGGGAAATATGGTGCATTCCAAGAAGAGAAAACTTCTTAGACAAAGTAATAGTAGCCAGTGAGCAGCAAACATGCAAAATGTGGCTTATTTTCAGTAAGTAAGCTGTTTTAAAAGAGAAGTTAAGACAAATGAGGTTGAAAGTGAACTCTGATGTCAAATCATTGCCTGCCACACTAAAAAAGTATCTTAAAAAATTTTGTTGGTTTATTTTTTTAATGTTTATTTATTTTTGACAAAGAGAGAAACAGAGCATGAGCAGGGGAGGGGCAGAGAGAGAGGGAGGCACAGAATCTGAAGCAGGCTCCAGGCTCTGAGCTGTCAGCACAGAGCCTGACACGGGGCTCAAACTCACAGACGGTGAGATCATGACCTGAGCCGAAGTCAGTCGCTCAACTGACTGAGCCACCCAGTCGCCCCTTGTTGGTGTTTTTAAGCCAAGTTGTTATATGATATGATCTGAGAGTTTAGAAAGAAGTTACTGCACAACTTTTGAGTTACACATTTTTTTTTGAAACAAGCTTTACAGAAGAAGGAGAATTCAGGTCCATGGACAAATCATCAAAGAAAAGGAACTTTACTTTTTTTCCTTAAGAAGTGCCTAGTTGACATGAAAAAGGTCAATCTGGTTCCAGGAGAGGAACAGTAAATCTCTGGGGTCAGGAAGGGTGCTGTGGTGAATGAATAGCTTCATAAAAATGATACAGCAGTCCTGAATGATGGTGATTATAGTTGTTGTGTATTACTATGATTATCTTGTATTTATTGAATTTTTGCAACGGGTGAGTTACCAGACAGTAAAGAAGTATGTTCACTAGCTGATCAAACATTGAAAAAGAATAACAGAAGGATAGTCTTTTGACCTTTGAATTCAGTATTTAAGTATTTCCCAAAACCACTAGATTTTTTTTCTTCCTGTTCACTGTCTGCTCATAGTCCTTGGGTGCAATACTTGCTCATGTTAGAATATATCCCATGATCCAGATCTTTTTCTTAGGCACCTTCCTGGCAAGGTCTGATTTTGCAGGCAGTGTGCATTGTTTAATTCTTTTGTAAAATAGATATATAATGTCCGACTTTAGTGAGACAGACTTTTCACTTTAATTGAATTTGCTGCACAGCTTATCTACCATAAATCTTAACTGAGACACAGATCTTACTTTTTGTGACAGAGGTTAAAATTTAAAGTTTGTGTTGAGGAGAGAAACTCATACAAGAGTTTGGACTCTTGGACTACATACAAGATCTGTGAGGAGAAAGGTCTAGAGGGAAGGGAGAAAAATGGAATGGAGATGTATCTATGGGGCATGTACAGAATAGGGAATCAAACAGTATGAACAGTGGAGACAACTATGAGTCCATGGGGTAGGGTGATGATAATCACAGCTCTCAGAATATTTATATTCACTCTTCTTAGGGTCTTAGAGAAATTTCCAGGAAAAAAAAAAACTGCTATGAATGCCAACCTAATAACAGTTTATTTTCCGAAACTGTATTTGGTAGTTACTGGCAACTAAGAAAGGCTTGACTTCGGCAAACGTGCTATGAGATATCTCATTCCCATATTGGCTAGCAAAGTCCTCTCTCAAAACTTCTGTGATTATATTAATGAAGGGTAGTAGCATGCTATTTCAAATATGGTTTCTATGGGTAAATGAGTATTCAACACCAGTGAAATGCCACCATTCTGTATGTCCAAACTGTGAAAGTCCTGTGTGCTATGAGAGAAGCTTCCACAAGCTGGGACTTCTTTATGGCAGCAGTAGCAGGAGAGTGAGAATGAGATAGGGTCAGAGATCTGCTCCAGAAAAGTATTTCATGGCTTTCTTCTCTTGTGGCTTTGGAGGGGTATGCAACTGTGGTTACTGCAAAAAAAAAAAAAAAAAAAAAAACAACACAGTTAGAAATAATAGCAACAGTGGAAGCTACCCAGGGCAGGTCTGTGTACTTTGGGAAATGAAGTACTTGTATCTGCTCCTTTATCTTGATTGAAACGCAAAACCACTTCAACCACTTTTCCCTCATTTCCAACAGCTTCACTAAGAAAAGCTCTACAGCTTTCTCTAAGAAAAGTTTTGAAAAGTAGGTGTGATTGGCCTAATTTTATTAATGACCATTTTAAGGCATATTGAGATTGAGGCTGTCACTGCTAAACACAGCACCTTTTTTTCCCTAAATACCATATCTCACAGATATACACACATCTTGCTTTTCTGCCACCTTTTAAAACTGTCTCCATTGTCTCTGTGGGAAAAAAGATTTTTGTATAATTTTATTAGAAACCTTTTATTTGAACTCAGAATATCCCAAATCTTAGCTCTAAGTTTCTTCAACAAATATCTATGAGGGCTCATAGAAGTGCAAAAGCATAAAAGAGAGAAAAAAAACCAAAAAAACAAAAAACAAAAAAAGTAGGGAGTGATGTCTGCAAAATGACAGCAATGTTATTTCTAGTGTTTGCCCCCACCCCGCTCCCCAGAACATTTATTTGAACACTATCCACACATAAAAACACCTTCATAAGAGCTAAAAATACCAGCTGAGAGAATATAGCACCTATGTGAAGCACAGAAATAAGAAAAGCTTCAGTGAGGAAGGCAGGAAAAATAGATTCACATTGCCCCCCATTACCTCTCTCCCAAGCCTGGCTACCCATCACGGAGAGAGACACCTTCCCTGTGGGGAAAGGAGAGTGAAATAAGTGTCCAACTTCACAGCAAACCACAGAGCCAGCCTGCACAAGCACTAGGTCAACTACAGATGCCTTAGGTGTTTCCCTATGGGCTGTTCCAAACGTAGGTTCTAGGCTCACCCAGGTGTCTGCCAGCTCTTGTGGCCCCAGGTACCTTGCATGGCCTCTAACAGCTTTTAAGACATCAGGCTCTTGGTAGGATTCCACAAACCCAGATCCCTTGCCCAGCCAGGTACCAACTAGCTCCAGCAGCCCCAGCCAGCATCAGACCCCTCCTGGGGTAAATCCAATCCTGGTACATCTCATGGCCTTTCAGCTCCCATAGCTGTAGGCAGTAACCACAGGCTTGCAATCAGCCCCATGGACTTAGGTTCCTGGCCAGAATCAGTGTTACAGCAACTACTGCAGCCCCAAACTCCAGGCATTCTCCAACAATAGGCCAGGCCTTATGGTCCTGGATTTCACTGACTCCCTCAGATATAGGCTCCTGACCCTCCACAGGACCAGACCCTGCATTCTCCATGGCCCTACATTCTGGCTCCCACAGATACAGGCTCCCAGCCTGCCACTGTGCCAGACCCCTAGAGACCCAACCTTCAGGTTAGTCACCCAGTTCTCAGTTTACAGGCTTATTCCATGACCCAGGCTTTAGGATTGCTCTTGTGTTAGACTGGTCTCCATTGTCCCAGCTTCCACAAGGCTCTTAGAAAATTAGGCTCCTGACCTGTCCTGGTACTAGAATGGCCTGTGCATGCCCAGATATTCGTTCCATCTGAGTGGTCCTTGGTATATAGATAGCTTCTCTGGATTCAAGATCTAGGTTTACCCATGTACACATAGATAATAGGCCCATTACCACAGACTTAGGTGCCAGGCCTGTCCAATGAACCCAGACCCCCATCATGTACCTATGCACCAGGCCTATCCAGACAATAACTTTAGCGAAAGCCCACCCATGGATGCCACCAGATGGCTCACCTCAAATCTCTGGGTGGACTGACTAATGAAGGGCTTTACTTCTTGAAGCCACTGTGTAAAGACTGAAGAGGTGCCTACTTTAACAAATGCATAAACGGCAACCCAAGGACACAGGATCATGAATAATCAAGGAATAAATACCAACAAAGGAAACAAAGGGGCTTCTGATGGGCTCAGTTTGTAGAGCATGTGACTCTTGATCTCAGGGTTGTGAGTTCAAGCCTCACGTTGGGCATGGAGCCTACTTAGGAAGGAAGAAAGGAAGAAAGAAAAAGAAAAGAAAACTAATAAAACTCCAATGACTTGTCCTAAAGAAATGGAAATCTATGAACTGTCTGACAAAGAATTCATAGTAATTCTCTTAAAGTTAGTGAACTATAATACATAATGATAACTAAATGATATTATAAAAACAATTCATAAATAAAATTAGAAGTTCAGTGAAATAATAGAAAGCATTAAAAAAAGAAAATGGAGATCCCAAAGTTAAAGAATACAATTATTGAACTGAAAAAAAAAAAAACAAACAAAAAAAAAAAAACAACAGAGAGCTTCAACATCAATTTTTAACCAAGGTGGGGACAAAAACAGTGAACTAGAAGATAGGTCATTTGAAATCATCCAGTCAAAGGAAAAAAATACACACACACACACACACACACACACACACACAACACACTGGTAAAGGTAAGCATATAGTCAGGTTCATAATATTCCAATATTATAAATGGTGATGTGTTGGTTACTTAACTCTCATATAAATATTAAAAAGACAAGAGTAGTAAAATAATTATAGCTACAGTGACTTGGTAATGGATAGACAATAAAAAAGGAAATACTGATATAAAAAATTTTAAACGTGGGGAAGGCAGTAAAAGTTTAGAGTTTGTATACAATCAAACTGAAGTTGCTATAAACTTAAAAGTAGACTGTAACAGGGGACAAAAAGGTTATTATAGAATTATAAACAGATCAATATGTCAAGAGGATAACACAACTGTAAATATATATGCACCTAATATCGGAGGACCTAAAACTGTTAAGCAAATGCTAACAGATCTGAAAGGAGAAATAGACAACAAGACAAAATAGTGGGGAATTTCAATACCCCATTTTCAACAATAGATCATGTGGTCACAAAATCAATAAGAAAATAATGGATTTGAACTCTAATTAGATCAAATGGACCTAACAGACATAAACAGAATATTCTACCCAATAGCAGCAGAATGCACATTCTTCCCAAGCATACATGGAACATTCTCTAGATACATAGTATGTAAGGTCACAAAACAAGCCTTAGCAAATGTAAGAATATTGAAATCATACCAAGTATCTTTTCCAACCACAATGGTCTGATGCAAGAAATCAGTAACAGGACGACACTAGAAAATTCACAAATATGTGGAATTAAACAGTACCCTACTGAACAACCAATCGGTCAAGGAAGAAATTAAGTAGGAAATTAAAGTATATCTTCAAGCAATGAAAATAGAAATATAATATACCAAACTAATGGGATGCAGCAAACACAGTGCTAAGAGGGACGTTTACATAAAAGGGGCATGTTACATAACCACATAAACTAAGAAAACAGATAATGAACAATCTAGTTTTACACCTCAAGGAAATAAAAATAGATGAACAAAGTGGCTCAAAGTTAGCAGATGGAAGAAAAAGAAACAAACATCAGAGTAGGAATAGGTGAAATTAGACCAGAAAACAATAGTAAAGATCAACAAAATGAATTCCTGATTTTTGTAAATAACAAATTTCACAAATCGTTAGCAACAGTAACAAAGAAAAAAAAGGTGACTCAAATTGGAAATGAAAGAGGAGACGTTACAAATGATACCACAGAAATATAAAGGATCGTAAGAGACTACCATGAACAATTGTACACCAACAAATTGGATCACCTAAAAGAAATGGATAAAGTCCCAAACACACAATCTTCCAAGACTGAGTCTTAACTAGAAATTTGAACAAACTGTTAGTAAGGAGATTGAATTAGTAACCAAAAACATCCCAACAAAGAAAAACTCAGGACCAGATAGTTTTACTGGTACATTCTACCAAACATTTAGAGAAAATTAACCTCAATCATTTTCAAACTCTTCCAAAATTTAAAGAGGAGGAAACACTCCTAACCTCATTTTATAAGGGTAGGATAACCTGATATAGGAGCCAAATAAGGACACTACAAGAAAAGAAAGCTCCAGGCCAGTATCTTGATGAAGATAGATGTAAAAATTGTCAGCAAAATACTAGCAAACCAAATTCAACAGCATATTAAAAGGCTCATACACCAAGATCAAGGGGACTTTCCCCTGGAATCCCTTGGTGGTTTAATGCATGAAAATCAAGAAATGTGATATACCACATTAATAGAATGAAAGTTAGAAATTATATGATCATCTTAATAGATGCAGAAAAAAAAACATTTGGTAAAATTTAACATCCTCTCATAAAAACTCTCAACAAGTTGGGTACAGAAGGAATGTGCCTGAACATAATAAAGTCCATATATGAAAAATCCAAAATTCCCAATGGTGAAAGTTTAAAAAGCTTTGTGCTAAGACCAGGAACAAGATAAAGTTCCCACTCTCATCACCCCTATTCAACATAGCACTGGAAGCAATTAGGCGAGAAAAAGATATAAAACCTGCCAAATCAGAAAGGAAGAAGTACAATGATCTGTTTGCAGGTGATTCAACCATGTAAATGTGTGTGTGTGTGTGTGTGTGTGTGTGTGTGTGTGCGCGCATTTTGATCATGTAAGGACTCAAACAAAAAACTGTTGGAACCAATATACAAATTAAATAAGATTGCAGGATACAAAATCGATATGCAAAGTTTAGTTGTGTTTCTATACCCTAATGATGAACTATCAGAAATATAATAAAAAGGCCCATATATAATATCATTAAAAAAAATACTTGGAAGAATTTTATCCAAGAAGGTGAAATATCTGTATACACAAAATTAAAAGGCCTTCATAAGAGTAAAGATGTAAATAAATGAAAAGATAGCCCATATTCATCTATCAGAAAGTTAATATTGTTAACTACCCAAAACAATCTACAGATTTAATGCAATCTCTATCAAATTCTCATGACATTTTTCACAAAAATAGAAGTACAATCCTAAAATTGATGTGGAACCACAGAAGACCTAAAGAAAAAAAGAAAGCTGGAGACATCATCCTGATTTCAAAGTTGATTATAAAGTATAGAAATCAAAATAGTATGGTCTTAGTACAAAGCTGACATATAGGCCAATTGAACGACATTGAGAGCCCAGAAGTAAACCTGTGTATGAATGGTCAGCTAATATTTGACAAGGAGCCAATAATACTCAATGATAAAAAGATAGTCTCGGGACGCCTGGGTGGCTCAGTCGGTTGGGTGACCGACTTTGGCTCAGGTCATGATCTCGCGGTCTGTGAGTTCGAGCCCCGCATCCGGCTCTGTGCTGACAGCTCAGAGCCTGGAGCCTGTTTGGGATTCTGTGTCTCCCTCTCTCTCTGACCTTTCCCCATTCATGCTCTGTCTCTCTCTGTCTCTAAAATGAATAAACGTTTAAAAAAAATTAAAAAAAGGAAAAGATAGTCTCTTCAATAAATGGTGTTGGGAAAACTTGATATTCACTAGTTTTTACCATAATAAGAATGAAATTGGATCCCTAGCTTCAGATCCCTAGTTCTCTGCTTCAGGTTCTGTGTTTCCTTCTCTTGCTCTGTCCCTCCCCCACTTGTGCGCGCGTGTGCGCGCGCACTCTCTCTCTCTCTCTCTCTCTCTCTCTCACGCTCTCTCTCACGCTCTCTCTCTCTCTCTGTCTCAAAAATAAATAAACATTGGTGTGCCTGGTTGGCTCAGTCGGTTAAGCATCCAGCTTTGGCTCCGGTCATGATCTCAGGGTTCATGGGTTTGAGCCCCGCATCGGGCTCTGTGCTGACAGCTCAGAGCCTGGAACTTGCTTCAGATTCTGTGTCTTCCTCTCTCTCTCTGCCCCTCCCCTCACTCACACTCTATCTTCTCTCTCTCTCAAAAATAAATAAACTTAAAAAAATAAAATAAATAAACATTAAGAAAAAATGGCAATAATGTGATGAGATAGAGGCATTTAACTAACCTAATTGCAATAATCATTTCACAGTTTGTATGTGTATCAAATTATCACACTGTGCAACTTAAACTTATACATGTTACATGTCAATAGTGCCTCAGTGAAGTCAAGGAGAAAAGAGAAAAGAAAGAATAGAGAGTATTTAAGGACATAATGGCTGAATACTTCCTAAGATGTTGAATAAAGTAGAAATTCATGAGTATATGCTGATAGAAATGGAAGGAAAGAAGAGATGGACAGAGGGAGAAATAAAAATAAAAAAGGAAAGAAAGAAACCCTTTATTGTAGAAGGGAAAATACTATATATACAAGGAATGATGTTTTTAAAAAAATTAAGGGCTTAGATTAGTAGGAGACAGTTTAATGAGGAAAGTTTATTGATATAATCTTAAGTGTCTTATCACAAAATGCCTTTTAAATGCCAATAATGCCACTGTACGGGTCAAAAAATCAGATAGACATCATTTTAAATGAGTGATTAGTGTTAATGTCACTATAGTTGGGATAAACTGACATCATTGGCCTCTGGAAAAGATGCACTAAGAATAACACAGCATTGTGTTAGTGATAGTGCTACAAAAACGTATAAAGAATCTAAATGTAAGAAAATATCACATAAATGTAGATTGAGATGATTTTATAAAATGGCCAGTGTTCTTCAAAAATATCAATGTTAAGAAAGAATTTGTGGAAATGTTTCAGAATAAAAAAAAGACAAAAGAGATATGATAACTAAGGGAATACACAATACAGGATTGCATCTTGGAAAAAAAATGAGAACCATATAGGATGTTATTGGAAAATTGATAAATTCTGAATTTGTACTGTAAATTAGGTAATAATATCCTATCATTCTGAATTTGATAAGTAATTCTTACTCGTACTTCAGAAATACAGGGTATTTAGAAATAAAAAGTAAGAAGGGGAAAGAATTAGGAAAAGTAATAGAATGTAGAAAATAATTATTTACTCTGATGTACGTACTCCTCTAGGTGTAGTTATTTTCCAGTGTGAATTACTATTTACTGAATATTGACCCCATGTAGAACCCTGATCAAAATAGCCAGGGGTCATAATAAGTATAATAGAATTTGCTCTTACCTTCAAGATGGTTACAAAGTAATGGACAAATACAGATTTGTAAAATGTCCCAGACTATTTCTGAAGAGTTAGAATTGAGAATGTGACAAAAGAGCAGCCTTTGAAAAAATATTTTAGATAGATTTTCTTTGAGCAGTCCCACCCTCCCTGTATCAGTAAAGAAACCTATATAGAAAATTGCTACAAGACAAGGGCATTCAAAAAAAGAAAAGTGAGAAACAAATCAAGAAACAGACTTAATTACAGAGAACAAACTGATGGTTATCAGAGGGGAGATGGTAGGGAATGGGTGAAATAATTGATGGGGATTAAGGAGTGTGCTTGTTGGGACCAGCACTGGGTATTATATGGAAAAGTGTTGAAATCACTATATTGTACACCTGAAACTACTATAACACTGGATGTTAATTAACTGAAATTAAACTAGAGAGAGGGAGACACAGAATCTGAAGCAGGCTCCAGACTCTGAGCTTTCAGCACAGAGCTCTGACTCGGGGCTCGAAGCTGTGAACTGGGAGATCGTGACCTGAGCTGATGTCAGAGGCTTAACTGATTGAGCCACCCAGGCCCCCCTGAAAGATTTTTAAGCTTGGGCACCTTGGTAACTCAATCAGTTGAACCTCTGACTTCGGCTCAGGTCATGATCTCAGGGTTCCTGGGTTTGAGCCCCCTGTCGGCCTCTCAGCTGTCAGCACAGACTCTACTTTGGATCCTCTGTCCCCTTCTCTCTCTGCCCCTCCCCCACTGGTTCTCTCACTCTCTCTCTCTCTCTCTCTCTCTCTGTGTGTCTCTCAATAAATAAATAAATAACTTACAAAAATAAAAATTTCTTATTCCTATGAATTTTGTATTGTATCACATATTAGTATGACACCCTTAAACAGACTCCAGTAGAACCCTCTCATAAGACCACATAATCCCATAAATTACAGAATTAATGTGTTAATAAAGCCAACTTTCTATCTGATCCATAAATTTCTTTCTAAAATAGATTATTATTTTTAGTTATTATGATCTGACCTTTGTTTACTAATTTGTTCAGTGAAAAGTGTATTAAAATATATATTTGGGCATAATTGGTCATAGATACAAAAAAAACCAACCTCTCATTTTTTCCTTCCTATGTGAGTCATGTTTTCAAATTATTTAAATAATTCCAGTGAGTGACTTTTACTTAAATTATTTGGATAATTGCATCTATTCAAACTTGACCTTCTTGGGTATTGACCTATCAGCCCAGAGGACTACATTTGAAATAATTATCAAATTGTTGCTTAGTTAAACCATAGTTTAACTCAGAGACTCTAATGCTTCATTGTGTTCATTTTCTATATTCTGATCCTTCTTATTGATTAATTATGATTTATGGAGAGCAGCCTTTTTCTTCTGTGTTTACTTGAATCCACAGAGACTTCCTTCTGTAAGAGGGGAACTTTCATAGATTTGGTGCTTACTGTAGTTGTTGGTTCTAAATAATTAAGGTTTTTATTTTAAATGTAGTTCTACGCATAAAGAATTGTCAGAATTTTCTTTAGGTACTTGAATGAAGTTGCTTAAATTCTTCAACTCTCCAAAATCTTAATTGGGTTTCTCTGGTGTAATGCTTTCTTTCCCAATTCCTTTCTTTGAAATGAAAACTCTCTTCTAACCCTGTAGCTTTTGAGGATTTGCTGAAGGCAAAGTTGTTAGCAAAGATTTTTATTTCTGACTTATGGTTCCAACTTTCTTTTCATTTCAATAGAAAGAATGCAATATGTCCTAATAACCGTTTTATCTGCAATGGGTGAAAAACTGAAGTAGAAATTCTATCATTTTCAAATAGATGTTTGTTTGTTTTTTTTTTTTTCAGTTAGAAAAAACTGTGGTCTACATTAATCCATTCAAAATACATGTTTGCTTTCATGATATAATATATATTGTATTCAGGTTTAAAATTATTTACAAGGATGTTTTTGAGAAAATAAAGGCAAAGGAACTGAATTTAAAGTTATGAAGAATTCTAGAAGAGGTTTCTGTTCAGGGAAGGAGTCAAACTGAAAGAGAGGACACACATAGGATTTCAGGTGGAATTTAAGAATTTGTAGCCTGACTTTTCTTTTCCTTTTTGCTTTTAGTATTATTTCTAATCCTTAAATGAAACAGCTGTCATTAAAACTTGAAAACATTTCTGTTTAAAAAGCAAATATGATTTATCGATGCCAGAAGCATCGATAAAACCAACGTACTTTCAAGGTAATTTTGTTTGTGGTGGTACAAAGAAATAGAATTTGTTTTGTTTTATGGGTCTGAAATTAATATATTATGCAGAAGAATTCCAACCAAAGACTTCAGCAGGTCTACAGTGACGATTCTGATAGTGGTGGGTGTTCAACTGAACACCCACTGTGTGCCAGCTACATTCATTTTTGTCTCTTAATTTTCATGGCAACCCACTGAAATAGTTATCATCCCTGTTTTATAGATAACAAAGCTACTCAGAGAGTTTAAATAACTGATTGAAAAGTAAGAGAGTAAAGACAAGAAACTAGGAATAAGTAAAATTTGAAAAATGTTCAAATTAAACTTGTAGAATTCTATCTGGCAAATTCTCCATAGTATTTAGTTAAATAAAGTATAATTAAATTAAAGGTGAAATTAAATTGAATATAAAATAATATTTAATAAATAAATGCATACTCAAATTTTAAATGAGAAATAGATTTCACAGTGAAGGCACAATTACTCTGTTTCTAAAAATGTGCATATAGGTTCAGCCACATTTATCAGAACACCACAAATAATAATGGTTTAAGCAAAGTGGATCCTTATTTCTCTTATAAAACAAATCCAGAAGTTGTCTATTTCCTGCATGCTGCTAACACTTATGTTAAAATTGCTGCTGGAGTTACAACCACGATGTCATGCATTCCAGGTAGCAGAAGGGAGGGAAGGTGAGCAAAGAGACATGTTTCAGCTGTATGTACTCCTTTTCAACAAAGAGCTTACTCAGAGTCCACCTCAACAGTTTGCTTACTGTTCATTGGTCAAGAACTTTGTCACAGAACCACACTTAGTTACAAGAGACTCTAGGAAATGTGTGGTCTGTACCAAAACATATTGCTGCCCTAAGTAGAATTTACACTTTAAATGTGAACAGTATATGGAATGTCAGTAATACCTCAATAAAGATGTTTAAAAGAAAATAAAAACTGACAGGAAGAAATACATCAAGCAGGTATTAACAAGGGAAACCACGAAAAGATCACTTTTAGCTGTATTTTATGAGGCAAAATAGACATTAAGGCAGAAATCATCATTAGTGATAAAAGATACTATGCAATGATAAAAATTCAATTCTTATTAGACATTTTATGTTTAACTATAAACTTACAAATGTATAGTATTAGATATAAAAATATGAAGTTCTATGCACAGAGACTCTCAGAATAGTTTTCTAGCTCAAACCAAAAGGAGATATTGATCAATCCCCAATTATAGTGGAAACTTTCAGTATGTTTAGTAGACTCAAAATTAGTGAGGTATAACAAAATTAATAAATTTGATTTAATGGATATATGTGGACTTACCTGCCCTAAGTTTGATTCTAGGGTGGCCAAAAAGCACTCTCTATTCTGGTCTATTTGCATTGATTGTACAATGATTTTTTAAAAAAATGCACACACGTGTACAAACAAACTGAATATGTTTTATATATGTGTGTGCATAATTGCATTATCTCTGTGCATATTTCTATAGTTAGAAAATTTCCTTTAACTATACTTATTTTAGTGTGTTCACTAGTGGTTACCAGTGGAGTATATTTTTTAATTTATAATTTAAGAATATTTTTCCCTTATATGTGTATATTTTTAAAACTAACACATTTTTTAATAATAATTTTGAATATTCCTAATGTTTGTCACTGCTTTTCCATAAATTAATCCTTCAAGCCTCAGTCATTACTTTTCATAAACTACATAGAAAAAATATCAAGGTATTAATTTCAGGTCTTTTGTTAAGATCAGAGTATCTTATGTGGCAGTTAGTAAGTAGGATATGGGTTCAAATTATTATGTTTTTTTTTTTTAAACATTTTTTTTTAAATGTTTATTTATTTTTGAGACAGAGAGAGACAGAGCATGAACGGGGGAGGGTCAGAGAGAGAGGGAGACACAGAATCTGAAACAGGCTCCAGGCTCTAAGCTGTCAGCACAGAGCCCGACGCGGGGCTCGAACTCATGGACCGCGAGATCGTGACCTGAGCCAAAGTCGGCCGCTTAACCGACTGAGCCACTCAGGCGCCCCTCAAATTATTATGTTTGTGGTACTATGGACTTACTTTCTCTTTCAGTGTGTAACAGATTTTTAAAATTTGTTTACTTTTTATCATTCTTGAACCAAGAAATGTGGAAATCTTGTGAATGTGAATGCGCTTGCTGTTGAGTTGAAGGTCACATGTCCAGCTCAACAAAAGCTAGTTGTGAGATAAATCACCATGCTATGAAATGATCCCATAAATCAAAGACCCCTGCCAGGTCTAAAAAGAGTAGATTTGCAAATTTCTCAAAATCTCCATGACAAATGCCATTGTTTCCTTGAATATAAGGTACTTTTCTCCATGAATATGTTTTGTAGTTTAGAAAACTAGACCTCAAAATTCTATATTAACTAGTAATAGTAAGTAGTTACTTAGGCTAAAGTGATGGATGTATGAATATTTAAAACGTTTTTTTAAATGTTTATTACTTTTGAGAGAGAGACAGAGTGTGAGTGGGGGAGGGGCATAGAGAGAGGGAGAGACAGAATCTGAAGTAGGCTCCTCTAAGCTGTCAGCACAGAGCCTGACATGGGTCTCGAACTCAGGAACCATGAGATCATGACCTGAGCCAAAGTCTGATGCTTAACCGACTGAGCCCCCAGGCACCCCTGATTTTTTTAAAAGCCCTTTTATAACGGTCTTCTTTAGAGTTTTAAATTTTCTTAAGTTTGTTCCTTATAATATATCTTAATTGGAAGTGTTCTTTTGAAAAGCACAACTAAAATTTGGGGAAGGGAAATTAGTTTTAAAGTCAGAACCTCTTCCTGAGTTCACTAGTTCATTAAATTAGAAATTAAAAGTAGAGGAAACTGACAAGGGAATTGGGGCATACTGTGGAATTACTTTCAAAGCTAAACACAAAAGTGAAACTGTGTCAAAATCATAATTAGTATTTGCCCTTGAATTGTCCTTGTTACCAGAAGTGGAACAGTGGAAAATACTGCATAGAAGCATTGGCTAGAGACCGTGTATTTCTTAGCCAGAACATCCCAGTCGTTCTAGCAGAATATAATCAAGAGGAGGAGCTGTGATGTCTGTGGTTTAACCCCACCCCCACCACCACACACACATATCTTCTACCTTTCTAACTTGCATCATGAAATTACGTAAATCTGTGCCATTCAGGATCTCACTGACACCAGTTAAAAGCTGTATAGAAATTTAAAAAATAGTGTGTTATAGATGACCTAATTTTGATGACCCTAAAAGTCAGTGATTCATATAATTACTTTAGTAGGTCATTTCCACTTTGGATATTTCTGATGTGTGCCTTATCAATGTGATAGGGTACTTGTGAGGAAGTAGGGTAAGTGAACTTGGACGATGGGAAATTTGTCTTAGTATCATGGGGGATTTTTCTTCAGTCCTGCACATTTTGAACTACCATGGCCTTTCTGTCTCAACATTTCTACAGTCCAATTTATCACTGCTTTTTTGTTGAAGGGAAATAAAATTGCTACATATTTCTTGAGTACATGTGTTGGAAAGGATAAGGGGAGAGAGTTTATTTGTATGGAAGCCAATGTTTTGTGTTTGTTGTAAGACCAGAAGCAAATGTTTGAAGGTGATAAATGGTTTGAAAGGCATGTGAGTTTCTTAGACTACATCCAGTGCTTATGTAAAGCTTTTCTCATCCCTCTTTGTTAATCTTTCTCAAATTCTTCTATTTGGCAGGAGTATTTTACTTATCTCCGTATTGACATGTCTTTTCCAACACTTATTTTAACTCTTCTCAGATGGCACAGACATCCTCCCAACTATGTTCCAATTAGGTTCTATAAATAGGTGGTGGCTGTCTTAACTTGACCTTAGATAAACAGAGTCTTGGGTGACTTACCAGTTTGGGATTGCAGCTACAGGCAATTGGCAAGGGAGTAGAGATGACCTCGCAAGAAGCCTGCAGAAGGGATGCTGGAGGAAATCTTAACCAGAGTTTTAGGGCTGAAGTTGAAATAAAAGTGTCTCACTGAAACACTGATCTGAAAATGCTGAGAAATAAGGTAGAAACAAGGAGTGAGGCAAAGGAACCAAAACAGAACAGGTGGGAATAGAATATGAATTGAAAAGCTAGAGCCAGATCCCTTCCTTTTGGTGCTTAACTAACAGCATATGTTTTTTTTTTTTTTTTAATTTTTTTTTTCAACGTTTTTTATTTATTTTTGGGACAGAGAGAGACAGAGCATGAACGGGGGAGGGGCAGAGAGAGAGGGAGACACAGAATCGGAAACAGGCTCCAGGCTCCGAGCCATCAGCCCAGAGCCTGACGCGGGGCTCGAACTCACGGACCGCGAGATCGTGACCTGGCTGAAGTCGGACGCTTAACCGACTGCGCCACCCAGGCGCCCCAACAGCATATGTTTTATATAGGACAGCTCAGCCCCACTGGATGGAAAGGGAATTCTTCGGATCATTGAGTTGATTTCAGTTCTTTTTACAGGGAGATTGTAACCTGAGGGGTATAATAGCATTCTCCCATCTGATCTTGATTGGAAATTGAATACCCAGAGCAAATCCATATGAACCACAGTAGTGAGGCAGTAGGTAGAGCACATTGAGCTGATATCTTCCCCATTATATTGGGGAAAATGGTGTCCTCTTTGGGCAGTTTCAGAGAAAATTGGTGAAGCTGCATTCTTCATTATATTTTCATTGAAAATCAGTTATAAATCCTGTTGAAATGCTTCATACCCTTTCTATCCCCAAATTGGGAAACACTGAAATGATGGAATAAACAAAATATACCAAGTAGAATTATAGTATCAGTTCTGTTTTACTTAATCAAATTGTATTTAAAAGATTTTCTTTGTCATTAAGAAATTGACCTGGGCATTAGAGTTTAGACAAGTAGCGGTAGTAATTTTGGAGGGCTTTACTGTAGTCTTTTTTTTTAATTTAAATATTTATTTATTTATTTTGAGGGGGGCAGGAGGGAGAGAGAGAATACAAGTAGGCTCCACGCTATCAGTGCAGAGCTGGATGCGGGGCTCGAACTCATGAACCATCAGATCATTACCTGAGTCAAAATCAAGGGCCAGAGGCTTGACTGACTGAGCCACCCAGGCGCCCCTATTCACCACTATTTTATTTCTATTTTTTAAAATACTTTCTCAGAAATCTAAAATGTTATTGGATATAGCTCAGTATTTATTCATACTATACGTACAGAAAGTCACATAATATAAAGCAACTATTGATTGTGATGTGTATATCGACACTTAACCTTTAACATAATCTTCAAAAAAAAAAAAAAAACCCACGCTTATAGCATGCCTCTTTCTGTCCCAAATGTATGTTGGTCAGTAATTGATATTGAGAAAAATTCAGTATTTAAGAAAAATTACAGTTATCAAAAATCAGGTAAGGTAATTTTAATATTGAAAGCATTTATGGTTCTTGGATAAATTGTGTGCTCAGAAATTACACTTTAATAGAGTTTTTCTCCCCATATATAATCATCTCCCTTCTGTTGTCCTAGCATTTCCATAGTCACTGCTCTTGTGAATTACTTTTTCCCAAGGTTCTTATTGAGAAGATAAACTCACTGCAGTACACTCTGTATTAATCCTGAAATTCCATGTATTTTCACAGGAGAAAATATAAACCAAAATCATGATACTTTTTGTGGAAGCAGCAGAACCATCCCATGAAGTCACAGTTTATCGGTGTACCTTCCACAGTAATGATTAAATGGACCAATAAAATATTAGCATTGTTCTTACTCTGGAAATAATAGCTGTGTCCTAGAGTAAGTAATTTCATTTCCCTGGATGTAGTTTTTCATTCTCCAAAATTACATGGAGCTTATCTATGACAGAAGTCACATACCTCTTGTTTTACTAAAATACTCATTTTAGTAAGAATCTTAGCCTTTGGACCCTGGCCTGGAATTTTTTTTTTTTTTTTGAGAAAGAGCACACATGTGCAAGCAGGGGAGGAGTAGAGGGACAGGGAGAGAGAGAGTCTTAAGCAGGCTCCACGCCCAGTGTGGACCCAAACACGGGCATGATCTCAGGGCCCTGACATCATGACCTGAGCTAAAATCAAGATTTGGATGCTTAAGTGACTGAGCCACCCAGGTGCCCCTAGAATGATATTTAAGGATATGTTGAGCTATAATATCTATGACTTTGTACAATGAATACTTAAAGCTGCTTTGTCTTGACTTTTTTCACCAGAGTTGCTTGGTCAAGCATTGTTCTTCTAGTTAAGTATATGACAGTACTAATATACAATAAGTGATATTCTATCTTTTGAAGATATTCCCAAGGACAAATTTGGCATTTTAAAAAATGATAGCTGGGTGGGCTACTTTAAGTGCTTTATCCCCTTAACTACAAATCCAGAAAGGTCCCACTCTTGTATGAAAAATATTCCAACAATATTCCTTTGTAGTAGGGTTAGTCATTAATAAGTCAGGAGTTGCTTCACTGGTGTATTATCTATTTCCAACTGCACGTTAGCTATCTTTATTCTCTGAAAATAGATTCAAAACTTTATTTTTTTCTTTGAAAATGGTAGTGCAAAAATCCAGAAGATGTTCAAAATACACACACACATATACACACAAGCTCATTATTAAATACATCATTAAATACATATGGCAGTCAATAAGTCTATTGGTTGTTATATGTCTAAATTCAAGTAATTATGAATTACACCAGATTGCATTGGAAATGGCCAGGAGAAAGGGTCTTAATTCATTAAGGGAGAATGGAAAGTAGTCAAAAGTGATTCCCATAGTTAATATTCAACAAGATTATAAATTAAGAAGAGTGTATATACTAAGGAAATCATGCTGAAAAACAATTGAGGCTTTTCAAGAATGCTAATGGATTTTTGTGATCTGTTTTTAGGACTTTAATTTGGTTATTATGATACTCTTGAGTTGTGAAGTCTATTAATCATTTTTTCTAAAGTTACGCTTAACAAACCATCAAAAATCTCAATGATTTTTCTTTAAGAACAAAAGATTTGTTCTTCATTGAAGAGACTGCTCCTTGGTTGGTGTAACTCTGCTTCAGATTGTTGGTAGGTTCATGTCTCCTCCACGTGTCTCACATTCCAGGACTGATGTTTAACCGGGAAGTAATACTTGCATAGTTTAGGGAAGGATTATATATGCATGCCAAACCATACATACATGTTTAAAGCCTAGTTGGATATGGTTCATTATATCAATACACATTGAATGGTTAGAGCAAGTCACAAAATCAAGCACAAAGTCAGTAAGCAGGTACACCACCATGAAGCCATTTCAAGATGGGGAAGGAATCAAGAATTGTGTACAATCAGTACTCTTTGCCACATGGAATGTGCTTCGTATTACTCTGTATTGTTTTGGATACTTTACATAAGAAATTTAAAATATAGTTTGAGAAATTTGGTAGACAAAGATGTCATGGATTTTAGAATGATGTTGTGTAGACAGATGGTGCCGTTTCAGTTTTGTAAGCTATTCAATGTTTATTCACATGCCATCTTTATTTTAAAATAGAAAGCTTTATTTACATAATGTATGTGAAAAGTAGATACCAAATTCTGGGCTGTGTAATAGAACAAGAAAGGAAATGGTCATAAGAAAATCACGAATTTAGAAAAACACTATTTATGGATTTTATTAAGAATGCCAAATGTTCCATCTTACATATTGAAGAAAAATTAACCCATCTTTCATATTGCTGGGTGGTACAACTTACTGGTTATAACCTACTGTACATTACACTTGAGTTTTATGGTGATCCACAAAGATGTCCTCACTGAAGCATTGTAGTCATTGTGCCACATAACCTTGTGACAAATCAAAGCCAACTCCAGGTAGCATTGAAAATGAAATTTGGCCTTGGCAATTTGACATTCTCCATTTTTCTCTTCTAGTATGTATTCACTGATACTCCCAATGTCTCCGTTCTGTCCTTTAGTCTTGGCTTCCCATATATGTATCTGATTCTCCCATAGTTGTATTTATTCTCTTGTCCTACCCATTTTAAGCATTTATTTAATATATAATTGTTCGGTAGATTTCTTTTAATGTTTATTTTTGAGACCAAGTATGAGTGGGGGAGGGGCAGAGAGCGGGAGAAACAGAACCTGAAGCAGGTTCCAGGCTCTGGGCTGTCAGCACAGAGCCTGACATGGGGCTTCAACCGATGAACTGTGAGGTCATGACCTGAACCAAAGTCAGACGCTCAACAGACTGAGCCACCCAGGTGCCCCTATAATTGTTCATTAGACACTCAATGTTTAAACAAGTAGCAGACATGGTCTACTAAGACGGTTGCTTGCCAGCTTTTTAAAAATATTATAGTACTGTAAGAAATATTCATTGCAGTTCAATAAGCACATATCCGCACACCTACATAAAATAAAAATTTTGCAAGTCATAGATATCCTTACTACACATGATATATTCTGATCTATTTCATTGGGGACAAGAGCTGTGAAAGCAACTCGCTAACTAAATGTCAGTCCCACTAATATGTCTCAATTCACTGTAAAATTCTACTTTAAGATTTTTGGGTCCCAATGGTGGCCAGAGTTAAAAGAAGAAGAAACATCCACATATAACATATACTGTCTGGTATCATTAAGTACTAGGCAAATGGTGCACATTTTAAGTATTAAAAGTGTTTAGACAAGGAAGAGCTAATTGTGGTTAGAATAGTGATACCAACCCTCATTAAGGATGAAGCAAGAGAAGGGACTTGGATTTCTTGTTGATGTTTCAGGAGGATTAACATGAGAGAGCATTTTAATTGTTAGATTGGTTTGGCCATCAGCAAGACATAGTTTGGAAATTGAATTGGATAAGATGGATTACACATAAGGGTTCATTTTGAGAATTAGTGTGAGATAAACATGAGATGAAAGATTGATTCCTAAGTTAAATCTAAACATGAATGCCTGGCCAGGTGTCTTAAACTTTATTCTTTGAGCAGTGGGGGGTTTCTGATTTGGAAGCTGGAATGATGTAAGAGGTGTTTAAAAGGGGAATTTGGCAGGTGACATACGGCATGGTCACTTACCTGTTACTGTATTTTTGCATTTCTTAGACTTTCCAATAAATCCTTTAATGTTGAGGTTGCTAATTGCTGAACCAGTTTACCACACATTATGGGAGTCCATTTTTATTTAAAAAGGAGTTAAATTGAATAGTTGTTTAACTCTGGTGAAGAGTAACTTTAGGGACAATATTGAGAAGCTGTCCATGAGGATATGATGTGTTCATCTCTCAGATCATAAATTCTATGCTGAGAATTTTACATGTTCTTAAAAAGCATTATCCTGAATATCAAATATGTGTTGAATCTGTTCATTACTGTCCACAATGGTTTTATCTTTGCCTGTGGTCCTTTGCAAGTCAGCTTCAGATTTGAGAATGATAACAAATTGGTCATATTTTATGTTCTCATATATTAATTAATAAGAGTTTTCACAAACACTATATAGGATGAAATATTTATAGTGACCATCTATTAAAAAATAGATTTTTCTATTTTCATAAGGTATTTTGTAGAGGGTATCAACAAAGCCCTTATGGTTTCAACTGGGGGGGGGGTGGGCAAGCATTAGATTAATTATGTTTTAAGGCACTGGTTTTTCTATTATAGGCAAAAACACATTCACTCTTCAGAGTGCTGGTCACTGTCATATGTAAAGAGTTTGACTCTACATATCTGCCCCTATAGAGAGGGTTTCACTAGCTAAAAACATCTTAGATGCCATATAACTTTGCTTGAAAAGCTTTGCTCTGTAGTCTAGAAAGATGCTAATGTTTACACACAAAAGGGAATTGAGGGAGGTTTGGAGGAACTACTTCTGCTTTTTTTTTTTTTTTTAGATTATCATCTTGGAAAGAAAACATGGTTTCTGTGTGATGGCCCTCAGTGCCTATCTCAGGGACAGAATATAAGGCTGTGCTCTCATGGGGCTGACTCGGGTGTGGGAGGAATTTAGCTTAACTCATTTCTAACATAGAAACATATATACAATATATATTAAATAATAACTGCAGAAAGATATGTCTCTGTGTCTTGAGACGTAGTTATTGAAATTTCTAATTTCACAAACAGGAATGCTTTGGTGTATCAGAGAATTGTCTTTAGGAAAGGTATCTATGCATTAGCAACTACTATCATATCTAAGAGTGCTTTTTTTTCAGGCATATCAAGGATAAAATTCTTGGAAATGAGGGCACCATCATATAACTGCTTTTTTTTCTGTGTGTGTGCATGGTGTGTGTGTGTGTGTGTGTGTGTGTTTTGTTTTGCTTTGTTTTGTTTTTTTAGAGAGACAGAGTATGTGAGTGGGGAGATGCACAGAGAGGGAGAGAGAGAGAATCTTAAGCAGGCTGCACAGTCAGCCCAGAGCCTGACATGGGGCCTGATCCCATGACCCTGGGATCATGCATGACCTGAGCCGAAATCAAGAGTCAGATGCTCAACCAACTGAGCCACACAGGCATCCCTCATATAACTGCATTTCAACAGCACTTTTCACTGATGTGTGATGTATGCCCAGGAAACTTTCTGTCTCCCCATTTCACTTGCTTTCCTTTTCCTCCCTCCGTCCTTCCTTTCCCCACTCCCTCCTTCATCACCTGTCTGTCTTTTAATCTAGTTGAAAACATTTTTCCTGCACTTTCCATCCTGTGGACATTTATTCATATAGTATCTTCTGCCTTGCATATATCTTTTTTTTTTCTATAGGTAAATATAATTTCTAACCATTTTTTTAAAAAGCCATCTTAAAATCACAGTCTTCAAGAGGTTTCCCAAAGCTTTCTTCAGACTTAATCTTAGGTCCCCATTTTCACTGTAGCTTGTGCTTTTAAAATTGTAGTTGTTCTTCTTGGCCTTATTTGGCAGTGACTTATGCCTGTCAGATACTCTTTTCCTCATGTTGTACTGTAGGTCAGTGCTCTGTCTTGCTTGCATACATATTAGTTATTGGCCCTGTGATTTGCACAAAGTTGGTGCTAAATGGATATTTACGCTGAATTTTAACTATAAATTGGCTCTCATTATATATGTGGCTTTAACCATATTTATTGACGTTCTTTAATTAGAAATTTCTCTCAATAACTATGTGTACCTTGATGTTGGCAGTATGTCTCAGTCATCTGTGTGTCCCCATGTGTGAAGCTACCACTTACTGTATTCTAAATATGTTCCAGACTCACTATTGGGCCCTTTGCTCTGTGTTTGATTCATTTTGTTTCACCCTCAGAATAACCCTTTAAAATAGGTATGTGTTAATGTCTTCAATTTATAGGGGAAGCCAATTATGGGTCAGAGGTTAATTTACTTCATAAGATCTTAAGGGCCCGTCACTGACAGAACCAGGATTAAAACTCAGAGAATTCTGATTTGAAAGCTTCATCCCCTTCTGTAAACCTTGAATGATTTAGTGAATAAGCAAACATGACTTCATAGCTATAATATATGTTCAGCATAAGAGAGAGAGACTGCCATGTGACTTCCTAAAATATGATGTGTTAATTCTATTCAACATGTATTGGAATCAATGGGAGACAAAGATGTTAGTGGAAAAATAGAGTAGGAGAGAAATGGTGAGCCTGTTTATTAAGTATTTAAGTGATTTATCCTTATTTATACTATACTGTGGGTACTTAAACTTTTATTTTCTTTTTAATTTTTTCAATTTCCATTCTGTTGTAATTTCATTATATGTAATCATGAGGATCAGGCACTTCATTTATCTGTCTTCATACCCGCTAGATTGCTGGAATGCCTTGTATGAAATACATGCTTATTAAATGCTATTTGGGCAAAAACATCAGTTGATTTAAGGTTTAGGATTTATAAACAACTCAAGATTATGTTTTACAAAATAAAAAAAGCTTCCATTTATTGAGCCCCTGTGAAGGCATTGTGAGATACAAGGAGAAAGAATACAGAGTACCTGTATAAGTTATCTGTTGCTACCTAAGAAATTACTCTAAAATTTATGGCTTAAAACACCGAACATTTACTATCTCACTCTTTCTTTGGTTAGGAATCCATCACCTCTGATCTAACGTCTCTAATGAGATTGCAGTAAAGCTGTTGGCAGGGGTAGGAGTGTCATCAGACGACCAGGGGAAAATTGCTTCCAGATTCACTCAAGTGAGTCTCCATTTTTTGCGGGCTGTAGCCCACAGCCCTCTTCACTCAGTTGCTTGTCATGTAGGCTGTTCCACAGGGCTTTCTCATGACATGACACCTGGTTTCCCCAGAGTGAGTAGGCCAAGTGAGAGTGTGTGTGAGAGTCCAAGGTGGAGACCAAAGTCTTTGAGACTCTGGATCGAAAGTGACATTCTATCACTTTTGCTACATTCTGTGGGTTTGAGGTAAGTCACAAAGTCCAGACCACCTTCGAGGAGGGAGGATGATAGAAGGGCATAAATACCAGGAAGGAGATCTTGTGGGTCTGCCATAGAGGCTGCCTATGACAGTACTGACGTCTTCTGTTCTCAAACCCACGTCCCCATACTGAGATGTGCTCAAGCTCTTTTTGCTGCATCCTGGTGCTTGCAGTATCACTTTATTGCAGCTTCAGTGGGATTCACATTTAGGTATGTGTAAAATATCGACAAATTGGTGTTACAGGAACAGGCGAGTTGTTACTTCTTAGAAGAAATTGATTTGATTACCCTGATTTAGGTGGCATTAAAAAGCAACATTGCCCACATTCTGCACTTATGAACTACTAGTGACCATTTTAAGGTAGCTTGGTATTTTAGTAGGTGATGAAGTTTTGAAATAAGGAAATTTTGACTGAAGTTTTGAACAGTGTATTCTTTATCCTTTCAAACTGTGAAAAGTATGCACTTTCCTAGAGTAGATTTTAAAGTCACACAAGAAATCAGGTTGAAAATTGACTTCCAGAGTCTTTGCTCTGCAGGCTGTTGCGTTTTTTTTTTTTCTTATCATCGAAAACCCTCTTGTTCTTGCCCTTTTTTCTTACTGCTTTCAGAAATGTGGTGACAAGCTCCAAATTCTTCCAGAAAGAATAAGCAGTAGAGATACTGGGTACCATTGAACTGCTGTGATGTCTTTTGAAAAAAAAATTTTTTTCAGCTGAACTAGAAACTTCAAAATCTACCTAAAAACTAAAACAGAGGTTGGAAAACAAAAAACACGTTTTAAATAAACCATAGGTAAAAAACACTTGAGTAGGAAAATATGAAAAAGAATGGTAAAAATTGTGGACGATAAAGTGATGAGTCCACTGGAGGAATTCATAATGCAGGCGTTTTTCTGAAAATTTGACAAATACTAACCAGAATGTAAACGTGAAAATAAGGGGTAGGCATATTAATTGAGAAAGATTGAGTTAGCAGTATTTTAAAAATTTTCCAAGAGTTCCATTTTTGTTGAGAATAGTATTTTTATTTAATAAAATACATCTACAAAATGTTACCTTGATAATCCTTCTGGAGTTTTAGTATAAGATGCAATCAATGTAAGCATATATATTCAACCAACTAAGTATATTCCCATGCTCTATAAATGGTCTGTTAAGATGAAATGTTTTAGGGGTGCCTGGGTGGCTCAGTCGATTAAGTGTCCCACTTCAGCTCAGGTCATGATCTCACAGTTTGTGGGTTCAAGCCCCACGTCTGCCTCTGTGCTGACAGCTCAGAGCCTGGAGCCTGCTTCAGATTCTGTGTCTCCCTCTCGGTCTGCCCCTCTCCTGCTCCTGCTCATGCTCTGTCTCTCTCTCAAAAAAAAAAAAAAAAATTAAAAAAAAATTTTTAAGATGAAAAGTTTTATAAACACATAATAAAATGAACAAAAAAGCTTCTTGGGTAAATTGATGTTACTGTTGTACCAACGGTTGGTATTGTTATAAAAAATTCTTCATGTAATATTATGTTTTCTTAAGTGTTTTCTGTGAAACAGATACTGTTAGGCTGACAGAAATTTGATGTATATTCTCAGTACCTAAAATAAGACTTTCCAGGTTTCTTTTTAGGAAAATATCCTATTTGTCTGGTTTGTAGAAATATTACGAATGAACATAAAAACTCTACTTTTTGACCTAGAATATATGAATTCATTAGGGAATAAGTATGTTAATGTTATACTGATTTGAATTAGTCTTTACCTTGCACCACTGCAAGGAAAAGAGAATAGAACCAAGGTTATTACAGACATGAAATGTTTCAGGATCCACATATTTCTTAACTTAGACATGAACCCAAGTGGTGGAAAAACAAAACAAAACAAAAAATTAAGAACACCTGTCAGATTTTTCACTGAAGTATCTGAAAGAGTCAGCTTGGTCTGCCATAAGTTACTGTTATTGCTTATGTTTATTTGGGGAAAACAAACGGACAGACTTTACTAAAAACAGTATTTTTTATTTTATATATGAAGCATTTTTAAGATGGATGGTTGGTGGGTGGGTGGATGGATGGATGGACAAATAGATTGATATGGAGAGACAGGGAAGTGAGAGACAAGGAGAGAAATAACTATATTTACTTTACTCAGTTCTTTGGACATGTTTGTCTTTCCCCCTTTAATGTAAATTGTTTGAATGTTCAAGAGTGGAATGTATTTGTGTTCTAAGAGACAGCAAAATTTTCTGGTTTTATTTTTTGATATATTCACTCTAGATAATCAATTGAATTTACTCTTAGTACTTTCCTGTCTGACCAAGGTTATGCTTTTGATTTTTCAGTTAGTTTAGACTGCTTTTAAAGAGTTCTCACAAATAGTAACATTTCTGACTACCTTCTGATCTAAAATGTGATATTTCTGAATATATTATTAGAGATTTGAAATGATGTTCTTAGAAATCATTAAAGTTATTGATGTTTTTCTAAAGGTCAATAATGAATATTTATTCTGAAGATTGAATTTGGAACATGAGGCCCATTTAATTAGTTTCCCTAAACTGTTTAGAGTAGAACACAAGTGACATGTTCTTTTTTTAAATTTATTTTAATTTAAATTTTTTACTTGATGTATAGTTGACACATATTGTTACATTACTTTCAAGTGTACAACATAGTAATTCAGTAACTCTTACATTATGCTGTGCTCACCATAGTATAGCTACCATCTGCCATCATAAAATACTATTACACTATCATTGACTATATTTCCTGTGCTATACCTTTTATCCCTGTGAGTTTTTATTCATTCTTTAACTGGAAACCTGTATCTACCTCTCCTTTTAATATTCCTCTGCCTGCCTCCCCTCTGGCAGCCATCAGTTTGTTCTCAGTCTTTATGGGTCTGTTTCTGCTTTGTTTTGTCTTTCTGTTTTTTTGTTTTGTTTTGTTTTGTTTTTAGTTTCTATATATAAGAGAAACCATGTGGTATTTATCTTTCTCTGTCTGAATAATTTCATTTAGCATAATACCTTCTGGGTCCATCTATGTTGTTGCAAATGACAAGATCTCGCTTTTTATGGCTGAGTAGTAATCCATCACATTATATATATGATGTGTGTGTATATATATACTTATATATATCACTCCTTCTTCATTCATCCATCTATCAGTGGATATAGCTTGCTTCCATATATTGGATATTGTAAATAATGCTGCAATAACCATGGAGGTGTATATGTATTTTCAAAATAATGCTTTTTCTTTTTTCTTTTCTCTTTTCTTTCTGTAGTAGATACCCAACAGTGGAATGATTGGATCATAGATTGGATCATATTGTATTTCTATTTTTATTTTTTTGAGTAGCCTCCATGCTGTTTTCTGTAGTGGCTCTACCAATTTACTCACCCACCAACAGTGAGTGAAGGTTCCTTTTCTTCTACATCTTTGCCAACATTTGTTATTTCTTGTCTTTTTGATTATGACCATTCTGATAGGTGAAAGACACTATCTCATTGTCGTTTTGGTTTGCATTTCCATAATGATTAGTGATGACAACCATCTTCGTATGTGTCCGTTGGTGATCTGTGTGTCTTCTTTGGAAAACTACCTATTCATGTTCTCTGCCCATTTTTTCATCAGATTATTTGCTTTTTTTTGGGGGGGGGGTGTTGAGTTGTTGAAGTATTTATATATTGGATATTAACTCGTTATCTAATACATCATTGCAATGATCTTCTCCCATTCAGTAGGTTGCCTTGTCATTTTGTTGGTGATTTCCTTTGCTGTGTAAAAGGTTTTTATTTTGGTGTAGTTCTAATGATTTGTTTTGCTTTTGTTTAACTCTTGCCTGAAGAGACATATCTAGAAAAAGGCTGATAAGGGTGATGATTAAGTGATTTCTGCCTGTGTTTTCTTCTAAGATTTTTATGGGTTAAGGTCTCACATTTAGGTCTTTTATCCATTTGGGGTTTATTTTTGTATATGGCATGAGAAAGGGGTCCAGTTGTGTACTTTGCATGTGACTATCCAGTCTCCCCAGCACCATTTATTGAAGAGACCCTCTTTCCCCCCTTATATGCTCTTGTCCCCTTTGTTATAGACTAAATGACCATTTAAGTGTGGATTTAGAGCCGAATAAATTTGGGGATTACAGAGTTAAACCTCTTGTAGCTGTCCTTTAAAAGATTTCTGAGTCTACTATGCTTAGATGCTTCATGCAACTGCTTCTCAGAAACTTAGTGTGAGATGGTATGTTAGTGATTGGCATGAGCAAAGAACTCCTGCCTCCATCTATAGCGCCTCCAGAGGAAATGCTTTTTGTGTGTATATGCTTTAGATTACTAGTTAATAGTTATCTAAATGAGCTTTACATTTGAATGGTACTTCTATTATGTGTAATATAATTGCACTTGAAAATACATTCCAATTGTTTTGTCTTCCATTTTACTTTTAAAGGTGATTATAAAACTTCACATTTATGGCCCCTGCCATTTCATGTTGGAAGTTCTTTAACACTAGAACCTGCAGAATTAAGCCAGCTCTGATAGTAAAACTATTACGTTGCCATCACCTTTCTCTTTTTCTCTAATTCTTAGGCGATATTTGAGATCTGGTGTGTTATTGCTGTAGTGGTATGGCCAGAGTACTTTTTCTTTTCTTTTTTTCATCCTTTCATTTTTTTTGTTGTTGTTTAATCTACACAGAATTTCTGAGACCCTCCAGAGCTCTGGTGGGAAGACTTGTAAAGTGTATCCACCGCCCAAAGAGGTCATAAAAAATTTACACAGTTGAAGCCTTGGATAAATGAATTATTCATTGTCAGCTGTTCGTCAGGGAATTAGAAGTTAATGGCAACATGAGAGTGGAAAATAGGGAAAAAATGACCAATTACCAACTTTTTAAGTGGGAAAGTCAGAAATTAAGATAGAATTCAAATTTTAACTCGTGCACATATAAACACACAATGTAAAAACTGAGACTGCTACTGTTTATGTAGCTCATTATCTGATGAACATAAAGGCTGTCAGGGAACACTTGTTACCCCTTTCCAGTCTTTCTCCTCCACCTGATCAAGCATAATAATGTCTGTGGAGCAACCACGTTCTGGTTTGTAACTTTTTAACATTCCTCTGTAAGACTGCAAGTCCTTAGCACTTCAGGCAGGCAGAACTCACTTGCTAGAATAGAATCTTATTTTGTTTTCTTTTATATTAGCAACAATCCATTGCATCTTGACAAGATGTTATGAACCAAAGAGGAAAGGTCAATGACTTAAACAAGCTTTAGTAAAAGCACATATATAGAAGTTGTTTCTTGACTTTCTGAAATGAATTTTAGCAGCCATCTATAATTGAAAGCACTTCATGCAAGGTACTTCATGCAGGGCACTTTACCAAACAGACACTCAAAACCTGTAGGTTGACCCATACTGCAAAAGTAGAGTTGCTCTAGGCCTTTGAGAAGTACTCAGGGATAAATCAGGTACGGTCTATATTGAATTCCCTGATTAAATAACAATCTCTTTTTGTTTTATCTCTCTCTAGCCAGCCAGCCATCTATATGCATACACACACGCACACAGAGATGCTCAAATATATTTTACATAATTTATCTATATTGGCATATATTAATAAATAACTACCACGCATCTAACACTTGCTTAAGGCATGTGATTTCACATGCACTTTGCAAAAATCTATAAAGAAAATAATGTAATTAATATTATAGAGGTAGTAAGCCAAGGCTCAAAGAGTTTAAAGGATTTTTCCTGTTTACATAGTAAAGGAGAAAGTTACTATATATGTCACTTTGACAGCAAACACCAGCCTTTCTTCTTTTTCTGGATATTATATAAAAGTTTTGTAGACAAGTTTCTTTATAAATTCACACCATAAAAATAATTCTGCAGTTTCCGTTGTGTTGTTGGGGACAGAAACATCTTTCTTATATCTCACCTGGAGGTGAATTCTATCCTCTTTATTTCTTAATGGATATGTGGTGAGGCCAATTACAGTTTACTTTTCTCTTGGCTTTTAGCATAGTTATTGATAATGAGAAAACACACAATTGGCTGGTTGCCAGTTGGAGAAGAAAGAATAAAAGTACATACAGCCTGGCCACTCCAGGTTTGAGACAGTCACCTTTTAAGAAATGGAGGGTTCACTAAGGTTGCTAATGAGGCTTGTCACTTCTGTCACTCAAGAGGATAATTTGTAGATGGCTGGTGGAGAATGACAGACCAGAATATGCTCTTTCCTCTGAAAAGCAGAAAACACATTATATTGAGCTAATTATGCATTTTTGGGTTTAAAAAAAAGTGTTTTTATCTTTCCACAGACAAATGCATTGTTTTCTAAATATGGGCTATATCCAAGAATCTATAGTCATTCGTTCTAGAGAGAGAACAATGGTAAGTTGACTGTCTGAGGGACAACTGTCATAGGAGTTGGTACATTATTGAGAAAGGAGACATTACTTCAGAGGAATTTAATGATGCCATTTATTTCCCAGTGCTCTGTGGCACAGCCCCCATTTAAATGGGTTACTCTGAGATCCCTGTAAGATATTCAGTGAGATACAGTCACCTTTATTGGTGACACTGTAAGGGCAAACATGAGATATTTTGGCAAGATTGTCTTTTTTTAGAGACACATTTATCATTTTCCTTTTATTCTCCTTTATTAAGTAGGTTCTAATAATGATTCTGATTCACTTCTATGATGTTCCCAGGATTCTACTAATAGGATAATTTTCATAAAGCTCTTGACCACGATTTCCTGCTGCTGACCTGTGCCCCTCCATTTCTAGATTGATCCAAAGAGTATTTCAGCACAGACATACTTGCCAACAAAAGTGTCAGGTTTAATTTTTTTAAAGTCCTATTCATTTCTTTATTTTCCCAAGAGAGATTTTTAAATGAATTTATTGAGCAATTTCATTAAGATTAAAAAATAAAAATCTTGTATTTTTATACAAGAACTTCATGTGAGGTATAATTTTCACAATACTTTCACTTACATATATATTTTAAATCAAGAAAATGCCTAAAGAAAAAAAAATTTTCCATTTTTTCTTGTCTCAGAATTTGGATAAGCAGCTACTGTAGACTAAAGTAGCTGATGCCTTTTCAGTCCTCTACCAGTAGGCGATCCTGGAGTATCTGACCCTGCATTTCTTTGACACCCATGGAACCTGAGAACTAGAGAGTCAAGTGCAGTGTTAATGAAAACCTTTATAAAACTAGCCCTTAAGGACAGTCAGTTTGCAATCCTACACGATCTTTTAGTACAATGTACTTTTTAATATTGCTCTAGGGATCAAAGAGAATGGTAATGACACTTAAATCCTGCCAGCTTTTTTTTTTTTTTTTTTTAATTTCCCCTATACTCAATAGCACTTTCATTGTACTCCACCTATGACATTATGTTATAGGATGAAATGTTTTACAACAAAGTCATTTGGGCAATTCAGTCATTATACAAAATATATATATATATACTATATATATACAGTGTGTATATATATATTATATATGTATATATATTTTCTTTCTTGGTTTCTTCATATTCTACTCTTTTAGTAGTTGAAATTTAATGAAAATGTGGC
The DNA here is from genome assembly GCF_018350215.1 of Panthera leo. NCBI lineage: Eukaryota > Metazoa > Chordata > Mammalia > Carnivora > Felidae > Panthera > Panthera leo. Next base: position 121,503,970 of record NC_056686.1, on the reverse strand, counting down.
ATTATTTGAGAACAATAATTATGATGGTATTTCTTTCTAAATAAATTTAAAAATTTTACTATTGAATGTATCACATAAACAACACTACATGTAATGTTTGTGACAGCTTGAAGCACAGATTTTTAAACTTTCATAAAGTGTATATACAGTTAGCATTATAAGTTGTTACAACTTCTGTTGTTAATATTACTGTCAAAAATTAGGGTTGACAGTGTACAGGATGATGTTGACCTTATTGTCAGAAAATGTATGAGCCTGAAGGCCTCCATAAGTATCCTTGACCCACACTTAAAATAGATGCTTTGTTGCTGTATGATTTGATGAGGTGGTTAAGACCACAGCTTCGGAGACAGATGTGGATTCCATTCCTGGCTCAAGCATTTCTAATTATGTACAACTTTGGGCTGTCATTTATTCTTTCTAAAGCTTATTTCCCCACTCTGTCAGTGTGGAAATAATACCTTTCCTGTAACTTAAGGTTGTTGTGAGAATCCAGTGTAATAAATTCTTTCACATATCTAAATATCATGATTACTTCCTTATGATTAGTGTCAGTCAAGCCACAGTCTACTTATTGCCTCTGATGTGAAGCTGTCCCTGTGTCCCCTGTATAAAGGCTGAGCCTTTCCTTCTTTTCTGGACCAATTATTGACTATACCACTTGTTTGCCTATTAGATTTATTGTTGTAGATGCCTTTCTGAGTCTGACTACTCAGAAATCAACCTTTTTAAAAAACAGCTTTAGAGATAGTTTATATACCATACAGTTAACCAGCTCAACGCATATATTTTAACATATCTTAGCATATTAACAGAGTCATACCATAATGAAAGAGTCACAAAGTCATTGCCATAATGAAACCAGAAAACCCTTAGAAGAAAATTCAGCAGTATATCTTTATTACCTTGGGTTATACAATGGTTTATTAGATTTGACAACAAAAGTACCAGCAGGAAAAGAGAAAATCAGTAAGTTGGAAGTCATCACAATTAAAAACTTATATGCTTCAAGGAATACCATCAGAAGTCATTATTGCACCATGTACCTGACCCATGGCCATAATTGATAATTTAGAAATGGACATTGCACCCATGGATGTCTGACAGATATTCTCTCATGTTGGAGTTTGGGACAGACGTGGGAACTGTCATGAAGACAATCTCTATGGACCTGTAACTTGTAAACTTTAGAAAACTGCACTTACTGTATTTTACTCATTCCGTGGAATGAGGAGGTGGAAAACCAGTGAAGAAAGAGAAGGAGAAGGAGGAATGGAAGGAGAAGGAGAGAAGGAGCTTTATCTAGAAGACAGTGCTACTCACACTGTGGAGTGTGGATCAGTACCAGACCATGAGCTACTTGTTAGAGGCCTCTATGTGATAAGGAGCTAATGCTGGAATGAATAATGCAGTAGACATTTCCTTTTGGTAGCAAGATTTGCCCAATTGAATGTACCTATTGATTTGCATTTAATACAGAGTTGTTATCAGAAACTAGCTTTTGGGGTGGCATTCTTTTGGATTATTGGAACATCAAACTTTGTGATAGTAGTTCTCCTTGTGTCTTTCCCATAATTTTATGCCCAATGGTATCAGGTTGTGTGCCCTAATAGAGTTCAACAAGAACTGGCTGAACTGGGGCGCCTGGGTGGCTCAGTTGGTTGGGCATCAGATTTCAGCCCAGGTCATGATCTCGTGGTTCATGAGTTCAAGCCCCGCATCGGGCTCTATGCTGACAGCTCACACAGCACAGATTCTGTGTCTCCCCCTCTCTCTGCCCCTCCCCTGCTCATTCTCTGTCTCTCCCTCTCTCTCAAAAATAAACATTAAAAAATTTTTAATAAAAAAGAATTAGTTGAATGAATTTTGGAAGAGTGAATAGGAAGGTAAGATCTTGAGTTTGGGCTTATATGAGTTTTAAAGGGAAAAAAAGTGGCATGGTGAAAAATTTATTAAGATCAGCAAGCCTGTGTGAACTTGACGCTTACTTGCCTTAGAATTGGTAACAAGTAATGAAAGAGTCATTGCTATTTTACTAAGACACAGATGGAAACTTAAAATCTGTATGTTCTACTTTCAGGTACATAGATGAAAATATTGGTAAAAACTCTTCAAAGGTATTTTATCTATTTATAGTAAAATTATACTCTGGAGATTGAGTCTAAGGCTTAATAATTCAGGTTTTTCCTGAATTTCAGAGCAACTGTGACATCTTGAGGCATGCTCTCTAAACGATTAGTAAATATCAGTCTTACGGTGGTTCCCTGGTCACTTTTTATGATTTCTCACATGTGGGCAACATCATGGTAGATGCTTGTGAACAGTTTGCATTGGAAAACCAATCCACTATAAAAAAATTTTTTTTGAACGTTTATTCATTTTTGAAAGACAGAGAGAGACAGAGCATGAGCAGGGAAGGGGCAGAGAGAGAGGGAGACACAGAATCCAAAGCAGGCTCCAGGCTCCGTGCTGTCAGCACAGAGCCCAACATGGGGCTTGAAACCACTAACTGCGAGATCATGACCTGAGCCGAAGTTGGACGCTTAACTGACTGAGCCACCCAAGTGCCCCCAAAACCAATTCACTATAAAGCAAAATATCACATTTGTTATGACATCCTCTACATGTGATGAGAAACTGCATCGCTCGAAGATTTCTTTAGTTAACCTTGAACAATTAGGCTCTGTTGTAGGTTTGAGATTCTCTTCATTTTTCCCCACTCAGTGTGTTCTGTTACAGATCTTCCACCTCCTAGATTTGTGAGAGAGAATTGCTAACTATTTTACTCTTGGTTATCTAAGGAAGTCATGTGAGGGATTGCCTTGAATACCCTAAATCCACATTGATGGCCAACTTTATAATTCTGTTCTCATCTGATTTCTTTCATACTCGTTTGAACATGAGACTTTTACCCTGTCTTCCACAAAAGGTAGAATTGGAATATATATGCCATATATTTGTTCATAAAATGTGCAGAGATTAGTCTATGGAGATGAAACTGGAATTTGGTGTTCATGAACAATATTCTGCATACCTTTTCTGTTTGCTTTTTTTGTCAGCTAGACCATAAACAAGAGGTTTAGTTTTCCTTTTTCCTTTTTATCTAGTTGCTTCTAAACAGATTTGCATTACATCCCTTAAACCTCAGTTCTCCATTAATATTCACTCTTTAGAATAAAGTAGGATCCTTGCATTGTTTCAGTAGAAACTACAAATAGGTGCCTTAATGAGGCAATTCCTGACTCTTTGTGAGAACTGGGTAAAACTGGTTTTCCATTTCAATGCAAAAACAAGGCCCTGTGTGCTGGTGTGTTTCAGAGCTTTTTTTTTTTTTTTTTTTTTTACTATTTCTGCTACTTAGAAGTGAGCCAGAATTCCCATAGAGTAATTGTATCTGAGACCCCACAAACATGAAAACTTCACAGAAAAGGATGCTTTTTCCTCAGTGGAGCTCATTTGCTAATAGATACTCCGCTACATGATCGAAGCTGGTGTTAAAATGGAATACCCACTGTAGCTGTGTCTCTTGATAAAATCACATGAGCCCATTAGAAATAAGATGTACCTATAGGACTAAAAATGACTCCTTTTTTTTGTAATTTTTAAAAATTTTAATTTATTCTTGAGAGAACGAGAGAGATTGAGAGAGAGAGAACATGAGCAGGGAAGAGGCAGAGCAAGAAAGGGACACAGAATCTCAAGCAGGCTCCAGGCTTTGAGCTGTCAGCACAGACCCCGATGTGGGGCTCAAACTCACGAGCCATGAGGTCATGACCTGAGCTAAAGTCAGACACTTAACCAACGTACCCGGGTACCCTGATAGATTTCTTTTCTTTTTTTTTTAAATTTTTTTTGATGTTTATTTTTGAGAGAGAGAGAAAGACAAAGCATGAGCAGGGGAGGGGCAGAGACAGGGGGAGAATCCAAAGCAGGCCCCAGGCTTTGAGCTGTCAGCACAGAGGCCAATGTGGGGCCCGAACTCACAAGCCATGAGATCATGACCTGAGCTAAAGTCAGATGCCTAACCGACTGAGCCACCCAGGTGCCCCTAAAAATGACTTCTTATTTAAAAAAGTACACATGAATGTATTTTGTTTCTCAATGCCTAGCCAGAGAGAACTCAATATTAGTTGAATTAACGAAAGCTTTAGTCCAAGTAATATAACCCAGAGGATATAAATATACATGACCAATATTCTGTAAAAACAGCTAGGCATCTGAAAACTTTATAAAGTTAAATGTGAAAAAATTTTTGTTGTGCTTGATGATTATAAAAGTGGGGTATGTCCACAAAATATTCAAAAATACTGCAGTGTTTATAGGGTAAGATGGTATTTTAGGAATTTTGGAATACTAATCCAGGAGTAATCTTTAAATTTAGTATTAATTAAATTCTTTTTTGTTATAATTTATTTACTTTATAATTTACATCCAGATTAATTAGTGTATAGTGCAACACTGATTTCAGGAATAGATTCCTTAATGCCCCTTACCCATTTAGCCCATTCCACCACCCACAATCCCTCCAGCAACCCTCTGTTTGTTTTCCATATTTGAGTCTCTTATGTTTTATCCCCCTCCCTGTTTTTATATTATTTTTGCTTCCCTTATGTTCATCTGTTTTGTATCTTAAAGTCCTCATATGAATGAAGTCATATGGTATTTATCTTTCTCTGACTAATTTCACTTAGCATAATACCCTCTAGTTCCATCCACATAGTTGCAAATAGCAAGATTTCATTCTTTCTGATTGCCAAATAATACTTCATTTTATATATATATAAATATATATGTATTTATATATATAATATATAATATTATATATATTAAATATATATAATATAAATATATAATATATATTAAATATATATAATATATATATAATATATTATATATATTATATATAATATATTATATATATTATATATAATATATTATATAATATATATATATTTCACATCATCTTTATTCACCCGCTGGTGGACTTTTGGGCTTTTTCCATACTTTGACTATTGTCCATAGCACTGCTATAAGAACATTGGGGTGCATGTGGCCCTTTGAAGCAGCCCACCTGTATCCCGTGGATAAATACCTAGTAATGCAATTTCTGGGTCATAGGGTAGTTCTATTTTTAATTTTTTGAGGAACCTCCATACTGTTTTCCAGAGTGGCTGCCCCAGTTTGCATTCCCACCAGTAGTGCAAAAGAGATCCTCTTTCTCTGAATCCTTGCCAACATCTCTTGTTGCCCAAGTTGTTAATGTTAGCCATTCTGACAGGGGTGAGGTGGTGTCTCATTGTGGTTTTGATGTGTATTTCCCTTATGTTGAGTGATGTTGAGCATTTTTTCCTGTGTCGGTTGGCCATCTGGATGACTTCTTTGGAGAAGCATCTATTCATGTATTTTGCCCATTTCTTGACTGGATTATTTGTTTTTTCGGTTTTGAGTTTGATAAGTTCTTCATAGATTTTGGATCATAACCCTTTATCTGATATGTCATTTGCAAATATCTTCTCCAGTTCTGTCGGTTGCCTTTTAATTTTGCTGATTGTTTCCTTTGCTGTGCAGAAGCTTTTTATTTTGATGAGGTCCCAGTAGTTCATTTTTACTTGTTTCCCTTGCTTCCAGAAATGTGTTGAGTAAGAAGTTGCTGCGGCTGAGGTCAAAAGGGTTTTTACCTGCTTTCTCCTTGAGGATTTTGATGGCTTCTTGTTTTACGTTTGGGTCTTTCATCCATTTTGAGTTTATTTTTGTGTATGGTGTAAGAAAGTGGTCCAGGTTCATTTTTCTGCACGTCTCTGTCCAGTTTTCCCAACTCTATTTGTTGAAGAGACTGTCTTTATTCCATTGGATATTCTTTCCTGCTTTATCAAAGATTAGTTGGCCATATGTTCATGGGTCAATTTCTGGGTTTTCTATTCTGTTCCATTGATTGGAGTATCTGTTTTTGTGCCAGTACCATACCGTCTTGATGATTACAGCTTTGTAATACAGCTTGAAATCTGGGATTGTGATGCCTCCAGCTTTGTTTTTCTTTTTCAAGATTGCTTTGGCCATTCAGGGTCTTTTTTGATTCCATTTAGATTTGGGGATTGTTTGTTCTAACTCTGTGAAGAATGCGGGTATTATTTTGATAGGGATTGTTAAATTTTTTTTTTATTTTTATTTTTTCCACAGAGAGAGCATGACTGCATGCACAAGTAAGGGAGAGACAAAGGGAGAGAGAGAATCTTAAGCAGGTTTCATGCTTAGTACGTAGCCCAACATGGGGCTCCATCCCACAACTCTGGGACCATGACCTGAGCCAAAATCAACAGATGTTCAACCAACTTAGCCACCCAGGCACCCCAGTATTGATTTTTATATGTGTACTTTAAAAGTACTATTGTTGCTATTTATAAAGTGTGATTATTTGCAGTATATTCTTTACTTTGAATTTGGGGTGGGGAGGTTCTTTCATAAACTTAGTACTTATTGAAAAAAAGATGTGAGCCCTGGTAATTTGTAACATGTACTTTAGTAAGCATGTTTGAGAAGATAAACACATGAAACAGAATTACATGCATGATATAGCTATGGTTAGCTTTATGATGTTAATTTACATATGATAAATTTTACGAATTTGAAAAAAATGTTACTTTTTAAAAGATTTTTTTAATGATACTAATTTATTTTGGGGCGGGGGAGGGACAGAGAGAGAGAGAGGGAGAGGAGAATCCCATGCAGGTTCCACACTGTCAGCACAGAGCCCTGCACTGTGTGAAAATGTGACCTGAGCCGAAATAAAGAATCAGATGCTTAACCAACTGAGCCACCCATGCACCTCAGTTTTGATGACTAAGTTTTCCAGGCACCTCAGTTTTAATAAATGTATCTAATCATATAACCGTAAACATATCATTTATAAAGCACCTCCATCATTCAAGGATTTTTTTTTTTTGTATTTTCTTCTAAAAATTCTATAGTAGCCCTTATATATAAGTCTGTACCCTTCTAAGTTAATATTTTACATGGTATAAGGTCATGATAATGGATCATTACTTTGCATATGGATATTCAATTATTCTAGAATCATTTATTAAAATACAACCCTTTCTCCATGGAATTGTGTTGGCACTTTTTTTGAATATCAGTTGGCCATGGTGTGTGTATGTGTGTGTGTGTATTGCACTATATTCCATTCAATTCATCTATGTATTTATCTTGACCCCAGCATCATTCTGTCTTTACTTCAGTTATTACAGCAGGTCTTAAAATCAGGTAATGCAAGTCCTCCAGCTTTGTCCTTTTTCAAACTATCTAGGTTCTTTGAATTTAAATATAAATTTTGGAACTTGATGTCAATTTCTATAACAAAAACAACAACAACAATTTGCTGGTGGTTTGATGAGATTGCATTGGATCTGTAAACCACTATGGGTAGAAATGATATCTTAATGTTGAGTCTCCCCAGCTGATAAGATGGTATGTATCTCATTTATTTTGGTTTCCATTTATTCCATTCAGTGAACAGTAGTTTTCAGTTAACAGGTCTTGCACATTCATTAAATTTATCATTAAGAACTTCATTTTGGATGCTATTATAAATGACAATTTTTAACATAAAATGAGTATTAAAATATACATTATACACACATACACACTCTCACACACAATTGATTTTTATCTGATGAGTATCCTATGAATTTGCTAAACATACTTAATAGTTCTAGGATTCTTTTGTCTGTGTTCACTGGGATTATTTTTCTATAGATAATCATGTCACCTGTAAGTAGAGACAATTTTATATTTTTCTTTTTAGTATCTGAATGGCTAGTATTAATACTTTTTTCTGTGCATGATATTTACTCTTGGTCTTCTTAAAATAAAATTTAAACCTCATGAATTTTTTTCCTTCTGAATTCCACTCCAATTGCATTTTATATTTATAGTGTCTCACCAAAAAAAAAATAATAATTATAGAATAGAGCCCTTTAAAAGATGAATTATTTCATTTTGTATTTAGATCCAAGAGGGTTTGCTCCTCAGGGGATCTCATCCAGAAAATAACCCTCATCTGCAACTCTACTATTGCCCCAGAAAACTTTCCCTAAAATGTGCCAGAGCCTACTTAAACATCAAAGAGAGACTAGGTATTAATTGTTTGGGAATAGAAGATAATATCCACTTTTAAGCTAGCATTTTAAACCAACAGCATTTGCAGATTTTGAGATTTGGGGGGTTTGCTTAAGTCTCTCTAGCAAAATATGATTTCTGTCTTGTGCTCTGTTTCCCACTTTGAGCCACAGTCTTGACTCAGTCTTTGAATATGGACACTCTTTCCCCTTTCTCCTTCTGATATGTTTGGATAAGGATCATACCTATAAGTGTATTACAATCTACTTTGCACATTTAATTATTTTTTAACTTCTGATGAACCCCACTCACATGCCTTTCTTGAATGGGCTCCTATAACCTGGCCATGGTTTCTCTGTCAGCCCTTTCACTAGCTCACTTTATCCTATTCTAATATCATTTCCTGCCCTGCCTCTTTCTCAAGAGCAAAGGTCATAGTATAGCTTTCTGTATCCTTGGGCTGCCTGGAGCTAATGCAGATCATTCATTTGCCATATAGTAAATCATCTTTTTGAAGCATACAGCAATAATAGAGCCATTTTAATAATTTAAACTTTAATTCATAATCATATAGGAATTATCAATGAAAAATTTGTGATATAGAACATTATGTTTTGGGGTGGACAATTTTAGTGAAATACTAGCAGCTAGCAGTGATACTTGCTGAAGATGTCTTTTGGCTGGCTGTTGTCATGCTCTTTATTTTCACTGTGTTTATTCTTTATTGGTTTATATTGGTTAATATTTTTTTAAGTCCAAAGAATAGGTAGTCAATCTTGATAACTCCTGCTTACCTATCTTGACCCCAGTATCTGATGTGTGTGAAGTTATCCGATAGTTTTTTCAGAGGTTGTGATGGTTGGCTAAGCTCAGTGTTGAAACTCAGTCCAAAGTTGCTGTTACCTGGTAGGGTAGGGGCCAAATTATTAGCATTAATTCTAATCAATCTGACCCTCACTAAAAATGTGGTTCTCTGAGTGTGTATACATAGGATATTTTGGTTGTGATTATTTTTTAAATTACAAACAAAATAACTATGTTTTCTCCACAATATCAAAGTCTTAAATAATTCGAAGTAAAGAAGTCACAGAAATAAAGACAATCTACACCATTGTGCTGAAAAATTCTATGTGGGTTCTGAATACTCACAGCTGTTAATGACATACCCCTAATTTTTGGTGACATAGCCAGATTACTCTCACAATATGCCTGTTCTCTGTAACATTCTGATTTGTTTCACCTGGTCATATTTCTGTGACACCAATTGAATGGAGAGGGCCCAACAGTTTAAATAAAAAATGCATTATATTTCAAAAGTTCTGTTAACTTTTTGTGTATAATCTATGAGTGGCCTTGATAAGTCAAAACATGCCCTCGTCCTCTCACCTGTCAGACATTTAGGCACCACATAATCTTTCCTAAAGTTTTAATTAACAGCACACAATATTATCTATGAAGCAGATATGTTAAACAGTTATGATAAAATAGGGTAAAAGTAGCTTTTGGCTCAGTGGGGAAGGAAAAAGTAAATGCATTTATTGTTTGTTTGCAGATACATTATGTTTCAGTGTTTGCTATAGGAAAATGAGATGCTTGTGAACTAGATACAGGGAAGAAGAAAGGTTAAGACTTACAGGGTGTGCTTTGTAAACCTGTGCCAAGTTACCACACTGAGGAGGTGGCTCCGCTTAGCAACAGTGCAGTAGAGGGATTTAAGTCAGTGTCAGATTAATTTTACCTTTATCCTCTAATTCATTTCCCTTTAGTTTTCTTTCTCCTAAAATTTACCATTCTCCAAAAACTGCAACTCTTAGCCATGATTCTATGAAATTCTCAGCTTCTCAATGGCATTGCTTATCCATTGTGTTTTAACATGGGAAGTGTGGGTTTGTAATGAATTACCATAATAGCTCTCCCTTTACCAGATATCCATAGCAAGTCTGGCTCTGTGCTAAGAGCTTAAAACCCATTATCTCATTTAAACCTACAGAAGCACTCTGAAGTTGGTCCTCTTATGAATTCTGTGGATGAAGAAACTAAGGCTTCAGGAACTGAGTCACAAATATAGCCCTGTGGCAGAGTAGGCAAAGAGTCCCTGTCTTTCCACAATAAGACCCAAGTCCTTAACCACTACTCATTACCATATCACCTATTGTATCATTATTGTGCTGATTATCTTTAAAAAGAGAATTAACATCTGCAATTTCATAAGCTAAACAATACATTGACTGTATTTCTGGAATGTGATGTAACTCACCATGTATCTAAATGCAAGTGACAATGAGCATATAATAGGGTGTAAATGGGAGGGTATAGTAGGAGGGAGCAAATATGTGGGCAAATTTCTTTTAAAATTTCTTTCTGTATATATTAACGCTTCGGAATGTGTACAAGTTATACTGGTGACCTTTCTACATAGAACTCCAATGAGGAAAGGCATCCCATTGTTAGATGAAACACTTTTCATTTCAAGCATGTAAGCAATACTGCACTTGGTGGATTAAAGATCGATTGATCTCAGCAAGCGAAGAACATTGTTAAATTGGTGAGTCCTCTTTTCTGGCTTTCTCTTTTTGCTGGGAATAAAAGAGAAAGCCTCACTTTCTATTGCCTCCGTCTGGTACCCAGGGCTACGGTTGCCAAAATCCAAGAACAGTTTGGGTTTGGTTTCTATGTGTACTTACATCATAGCTGCTTCTCTTTGCCCTCTAGTCATGTTTGCAAGTTGTGATTATAGTATTAGTGGAAATAAAGTAATGATATATTGTAGGTAATTAAACATTTTTTTTCTATCTGTTGTTTCTTCATTACTTTTATTTTGTCCCATAGGTTTACATATTTATGTTAATTTTTATGCATGCTGTAGTTATGTGTCTATATATTATTTAAGAGAACTTTTATATTAGCTCTAATAAATAAACTGGTAAGTTTAAATCATAGTCTTTGCTCTATTTAATTTATTTGTATTTATTCTTTTTTATTACTGCAGGAGGAAACAGCCCCAGTGTTTTATTTTTATCATAAAATACTCTGAGAAAGAGTTATTATGGGCCCTAATACTGGTATGCAAACATCATTAAAGTTTACACAGCAATGGCTTTTCATAATATTTGGAGAATTTTTGGCTAATGCGGTTTTTGTGCTAATATTTCTGCTTTAAAATAAGAGAAACTTTACGGAAGGATTTAATCCTTCCTAGGATCCTGGAAAATGCTGATGTTATTCTTAAGTGCAAATTTAGAAGCCCTTAACTAAATTGCTTTCGAAGTTATACATGTGGAGTCTCATCTTTTTTTAAAATTTTTTTTAATGTTTATTTATTTTTGAGACAGAGAGACAGAGCATGAGTGGGGGAGGGGCAGAGAGAGAGGGAGACACATAATCTGAAACAGGCTCCAGGCTCTGAGCTGTCAGCACAGAGCCCCATGCGGGGCTCAAACTCCCAGACAGTGAGATCATGACCTGAGCCAAAGTCAGAGGCTCAACCGACCGAGCCACCCAGGCGCCCTGAGTCTCATCTTTTCAATTTGAAATTTTAAGATGGGATTTATTTTCCTGCATCAGGTGGCCTATAAAGTTTGATGTGAAAAATAGAGGCAGAAGGCTGAGAATTGAACCCGTAATGACTAATTGCTGACAATAGCAATTACAATAGGGCTTGGGAAGAGGAAAAGTGGGTGCCTGTGTAGGACAGAGGCAAGGGTGTGGATGAGGGGGTGGTCTAGGGAGGTGATAAGGGGAGGAAATGAAGTTTATTATTAAAATATTCTCTAAAAAATGCTTATTTTGAATGGTCATTTTGCTGTTTTGACTCCCCATTAAAAATGAATAAGAGCACTGAGAAAGTAGCCAATTTTGATATGTTTTTGATAGCAAAGGAAGTGTGCAAATTTTTTTCAGGAAATTTCCTTAAGTCACATGACACTGCTATGTTAATTTTTTTTTTTTTTTTACATTTTTATTTATTTTTGAAAGAGAGCACACGTGGGGGAGGGGCAGAGAGTGAATGAGACACAGAATCCGAAATAGGCTCCAGGCTCCAAGCTGTCAGCACAGAGCCCGATGCGGGGCTTGAACCCACAAACCGTGAGATCATGACCTGAGCCGAAGTCAGACGCTCAACTGACTGAGCCACCCAGGAGCCCCGACACTGCTATGTTATAAACCAGATGTACAATAGCAGTTTATCATGTATAAATTCTCTGCTTCTGGGTATACAAGACCTCTCTGTGACAGTTGGCTAAAGTCTTATTGAAACATTGCATAGTACAAATTCAAGTACATATTTGTGGTCTAGAGTAATTGAGGAGACTTTTAATAATTGCCTTTCTTCACTCTAGAAGGACAGAAAATGTAGGACTGTAGAGTCAGCATTCATGAAATGTATCACAAAATATATCACATGTATCATGTATACATGCATCATAAAGTGGAGGAGAGGTAGGAGTCTGTGGAGATTTCACTAAAATTTGAAAGAGACAAATATCAAGCCAAATGGAAGATAACAATACCTGATTCATTTAAGCCTTGTATATGTCTCTATGTAGATTTTACCCCTCAAAAATGTTAATGCTTACATAACAAAATAGTAATTCTGGGACCCCGCTGCTGAGTTCATGTTGTTCACTCTGCATTTTCCTCAACTTTTCTATATGTTTAACAATCTTCTTCATAAAATGTTTGGGAAAAAAGTGAAGCTACCTGAGACAATGGTAAGAAAATCAATAATGCCTGTTCATGTAATGATAGTTGAAATTGTTCAAAAAAGCATTTTGATTGTCATGGGTTATATAAACAGTGCTCATCTCTGTGAAATCCCCAATGTTTGACTTTGCAGGAATCCTGGACTAGATAAACTGTGTGTTAGATCAAAAATATCCAGTTTGGGGGCACCTGGGTGGCTTAACGTCCAACTTTTGATTTTGGCTCAGGTCATGATCTCAAAGTTTGTGGGTTTGAGCCCTGCATAGGGCTCTCCACTAACAATATGGAGCCTGCTTGAGAGCTCTCTCTCTCTTTCTCTCTTTCTCAAAATAAATAAACTTAAAAAAATCCAGTTTTGATATGCTTTTGATGTAAAATAAATTATAGTATACAAATACTTGGCAGAAACTTTCCTTAAGTCACATGATCTATTGCAAAGCGGATGTGCAGTAGAAACTTTAATATTAAAGTTATCTGCTTCTGGGCATACAGAACCTCTGTGTGAGAATTGGCTCAAATCTTGTTAAACCATTTGAGACTACAGATTGATGTGTGTGTTTGGGACCTAAACTAAAGCAGGGATGAGAACAAAGTTGAAAATAGCCTTTACGTGGAGACCATTGCCTTAAACCAAAAGATATCACTGACACTGGATTAGTTAGCATCTCTTTAAGGTGATAAATTATATGTTTTGGGGAAGGACACTTCCTTTTGTTACCTAAATTGTGACGTGTCAATAATCATGCGCATGCAGTAAGAATGTCTCTGATTTTTCTAACATTCCTATTATCACTTATGGGGGAGACTCTTCCTTCTGACCAGCAAAGAGAACTGCTTTCTTCCCTTTAAAAGATGAAGATAAAGCAAATCAACTTTACAGTGTCTGAGGCAGGGGAATCACCACTGATCTGCCCGTCTCTCCACTTTTAATCCACAAAGGCTAAAGTTGTTATATGACCACAGATCAGGCTTTGCCTCTTTATCACATATCACTTTTTTAATCTTCCCCAGACTAAATATTCAAGGCCATTAGTAAAATGTTATTAAATCTGAAAACATAAAAATCCTGACTTTAAGCTTTACTGACCAACATAGCATATTGAATTTTACTCACCACAAATTTCCAATAGCTGGTGAATTAATGATGTGTTTTGTTTTTCCTTTAAATATTGGATGAAGGACGGTTTTGCTATATACTGATATCATAACACTTGTCTTCCTGAACAATTTATATGGCCACTGTATCAATATATTTTATTTATTCACATAGTTTTCTACCGCTACCTTTACATAAATGATCGATGTGTTGACTCTTGAGCTCATTTATCCATAAACAATGAAATTAACTACTAGTTGGAAACCTTTGTGAGTTATATAGGCATGGAAATGTCAGAACTGATCTTTTATGACAATGAAGTGGTCACTGACCAGATCTTCATTGTAGACTCATTACTTTTTAACATATTTACCAAAAGCAAGACCTTGATAGTGACTGGACTTTATGTATCTATAGCTCTGTGCCACTGTGTACTCTGTAAATATCCATTACATAATACAGACCATGTTTTCCCAAACTTAACACTAGGGAAATTTATTGCCTTTTCTGTAAGATTACATAACCAAAAACATCTAGAACTGGAAAGTCTTGTAAGTCGAACATTTGCTTCCTTATGTAACTGTTCTTTATCCAAGACAGGCAACACCAAGTTCTTTTGTAAAATATTTTTGGAAAAAAATCTTTATTTAAATAATGTCATATATGTACCCAGTCCTTCATTATGTCCAGTTAATAGTCTAACTTTCTTTAGTGCTGTATAAGCCTTTATGAATCTACATTTCACCTCCATAGAAATGCATACCTCCTGGTAACACCGTTCATATAATAAATTTCATATTTGTGTAAAACTAAGTTACATTTGTTTTTATATGCATACATACTACATACAAAACAATTATAGTTTCTCTGTATATTTGTATTTTATCTACAATACACAGTTTAAAGTCTTTTCGTCTTAATTTGGAGTAGCATTCCTCAAGTTTTCCTCCTAAATAGTAACAAGGAAGACTAGAAACCCAATAAAAACTACTACTCCTTTTTGTTTTGATTGAGGCATCGTTGATGCACCATGATACATCAGTTTCAGGTGTACATGATAGTGATGTGATAAGTCTATAGGTTATGCTATGCTCAAAGTGTAGCCTACTGTCTGTCACCATACAACACTATTGCAATACCATCGACTATATTCCCTATGGTAAGACGTTTCATCGCCATGACTTATTCCATAACTGGAAGCCTGTACCTCCCACTCCCCTTCACCTATTTTGTCCATCCTTCCACCCTTCTCCCTTCTGGCAACAACCAATGTTTTTCTCTGTATTTGTAAGTTTATTTTTACTTTTTTTTCATTGATTTGTTGTTGTTGCTGTTGTTCTTAGATTCCGTATATTAGTGAAATCATATGGTATTTATCTTTCTCTGTCTGACTTATTTCACTTAGCATAATACCTTCTAGGCCTATCCACATTATCATAAATGGCAAGATTCAGATTGAAGCATTTACTTCTGAGGATCTGATCATTGTGACATGGTGTTAGGAGTGTTGCTGCTAAGCATGCTACTGGGAATGGTAACTAAATCCCAGAAATGTGTCTACTGTCAAAGACAGGTGATTGCCAAGTTCAGGCTATCCCTTGGCAAATCAGTTTGCCATATTTCTCATTGCCATTTATTTTGGAGGCTTTACCTAGGTGTAAGATCTGTCACTCAAGTTTGTGGCACAGATATTTGATGTTTATAATCACATTAAATTGATTCCTTTCTTGAGTGTATATTCATATTAACTAGTGACACAGACTGGCAAGTAAACCATAGTGCTAAGTTAAAAATTAGGAAAGAAAAGACAAATGACCTCACAGCCTGCACGGTTTAGAGTAGTTTGATCATGTGTTTACATCCCTATAGCAGTCATTTCACAGAAGCTACCTGAACATCTAGAAATTGCAGGGAATGTGAGATTAGAATAAGGAAAATCTCTTTTACAATTACCGTATTTAATAGTCTGAGCCTAATATTTCCTTCTACATTCATTTCTTCAATAGGAATTTATGTGTCTTAAGGATCAGAATGGTCAAGAACCAGGAGGGCACTGCTGCCATTGGCTTTCTGATTGCTGCACACCTTTTCTAGATGTAGGCATTGGGATACAGTGAGTATCTCTCTGTAGACCAGACCCAGTTCTATTTCTTATAATTCAACTCTGAAAAGAATTTCTTCCTTTTATTCCCCTAATTCACTTCAGTACTGCCATGCAGTACAGACTAGTTTCTTGTAAGGAAAGAATAAAGGGAAATGTTAAGCTGTTCAGAAACTGTGGGACTTAATAAACACGGCACTGTTAAAGTAATGCATCTAGTATGTGGGGAGATAGGCAGAATGGGGATTCAGAAATGATTTTTATAAAGGAGAGAAATTGAGGGTGAGAAGGATAAAGAGCAATTATGGTAGATTCATATATCTTGAGTAATATTATGAAAGTTTACATTTCATCACTGAAATCTAAGTCACTATGCATATCTATAAATCTCTCTTACTAAAGGAGCAAACTAAGGCTAAGAGAAACACTTTGTCTTCCCCAAAACCATATCAAAGGAAAGAGATAAGCAATAAGCAATTTTGTAACATGAAGAATAACAACAAAAGAAATATATCTTTCCTTAGAAAATATTTGCAAATTATTTGCAAACTCTAAACATCTAGAAGGTGTAAGAACATCTAAAATATGTAAGAAAGTCCTGCAACTAAGTAGCAAAAACAACCCAAACAGAAAAATTGAAAATGAGCCAAGAACTGGAAGAGACATTTTTCCAAGAAGATATAGACATGGTCAATAAGTTCATGAAAACGTGCTCAGCATCAGTAATCATCAGGGAAATGCAAATCAAAACCATGCTGAGGTATCACTTCCCACCTGTTAGAATGCCTATTATAAAAAAAGACAAGAGTTAACGAGTGTTGGTAAGGCTGTGGGAAAAAGGGAACCTTGTGCACTCTTGGTGGATGTGTATATTGGTATAGCCACTATGGAAAACAACATGGATGTTCTTCAGATATTAAAAATAAAATGACCATGTGATACAGCAGTCCTATTTCTGGGTATATATCCAAGGGAAATGCAGTAGGGATCTCAAAGAGAGATCTGTATGCCCATGTTCATTGAAACATTATTTGCAATAGACAAGATTTAATGTCCTAAGTGTCCTTCTACAGATGAATGGATAAAGAAGGTGCAATATATAACATATTCATATGTATATGAATATATGTACATACATACACATATACACACAAAATGAAATATTATTCAGCCATGAAAAAGAAGGAAATCCTGCCATTTTTGACAACATGGATGAACGACGAGGGCATTATGTTAAGTGAGAAAAGTCAGAGAGACAAATGTATGATTTCATTACATGTTGAATCTAAAAAAGCCACACTCATAGAGTAGAATGGTGGTTTCCAAGGGGTTGGGAATGGAGACGTGGGGAGATGATAGTTAAGGGCATAAATTTCCAGGTAAAAGATGAATAAATTATAGTTAATGATCCATGAAAATTTCTCGTAGCATAGATTTTAAATGTTCTTACCACAAAAAAGAAATGGCAATTATGCGAGGTGATGGAGGTGTCAACTAACACCTAATTGTTTCACAATTTATGAGTCCATCAGATCGTCATTTTGTAGATCTTAATCTTGTACAATACTGTATGTCAGTTAAATCCCAATAAAGCTGGGAAAAATGAGAAAAAAGAATCTTTCCAGAAAAGGAAAACACTCAGTCTTAGTATTAGACCATATTCTGTGCCATTCATTCCCACTCAATTCAAACATATTTGTTGATTAAAGATACAGTCTAGTGGAAGAGACATGTACAACTGGACAATCAGATGCAGTTTGACAAGTGCTACCATGGTGGTAAACCAAGGTGCCTTGAATCGAATGGAGAGGGTGCCTTGTGCAGCCTCAGGGCATCCTTGAATCATTCTAGAGTCCCAGAAGGCCATTATGATATGGTAGGTATTCATTAACTAGGAGGTTGACTTATGAAGAAAATATGTGTCTGGTTTTAGGGATTCATTTATTTACCAAGTATGCATTGAGATCTTATTATGTGCTCTGTTAACACTATGGACACAGTGAACCAAAGTAACAAGATACGGCTCACACGGAGTTCTTATGCCAATAGGTAGATTTTACTTATTTTTGGATTAGGCTTTGTAAATTTATATCTGGAAGAATTATTGTTTTGTTTTGCTCCCTCTCTCGCTCTCTCCGCCCTTTGTGTTTTGCTTTTTTAAAGGAGGAAGCTTCCAAAATAGTTTTTATTGCTTTTCTTCTTTGAAAAGTTTGGTATCTTCTCAAATGTCTTCTGAAAGGGCTTGATGAAATGAAAAGTGTCTAGGTTCATGTTGGTAAGCTTGTCATTTGTGACTATTAACATTGAATCTTTACGCCAATGTATTTTATGACTGGGAAGCTTATGATTGGTTTGAGACAACTGTTAAACATCCCCCGATTCTCAGAATGCTTTTTATGCCAATACATATCACCAGAAGAGGTTTATCATGTGGCCAAAGCAGTGATGCTTTTCCAGGAGGGAGAGATATGAAGTTGGCAAACTTTTTTTTGGCATGTGATTTGTTACTCCCATCTCTTCCTCCCCAACTCAGACAGAAGGTTGATATAATTTTATTCTCTTCTCTTGGAGAATAAAAATGTAAGACCTGCATATAAAATAAATTATAATGTAGGTTTAAACTACCCATAACCTAATAATTCGGGCAAAATGAACCTTTAGAGCAAAACTCTTTTGAAAGTGCATGGGGGATGGTCTGTTTTTAACTAGCAGTACTGTGGGGACATTCTGCAAACTGCTGCAGATACTGGCTACTGTATTCACAAAGACTAGGGAAAAAGAAGACTCTCTTCAGCAGATGAATAGAAACATTGACTGGCTTTGAGGCGAGTAATTGCCTTACTCATCCATACAAAAACTTCAGCCAGAGAAGTCCTCCCTTTAAGCAGAGCACAAATGATGCATAATGCATATGTACATATGCAGATAGAGTGTAACTCACCTTGGATTTATTTAATTATTCCTGGTCCAGGAGGTTTCTGAAAAATAGGTTACTACCTTACTGCAGATTTACATAAAAGGCCCAAATCTGTGTTCAATTCTTTTCTTCACTGAATAGTGTGTCTATATAATATATACGTGTTAGCATTGGTTATAACCAACACAGAATGCTAAAGAAGTTAAAGCATACATACTCTTAACATTTCTTATTAAAAGGAGCATAGGAATATTAATTACTACAGTGGAAATACATTGTTATTTCTTTCTTTCTTAAATACCTGTATGGTACTTATTAACATTTTAATGACAAAAGTGATAAAAATAATTAAAAGCACATTTAGTTCCTGTTCTGCCCCGTTTCATTAATTTCTGCTTTTTTTTAAAGAAAAAGTTGTAAAATTGATGTCTTAGCTATAGCTGCCTCTTTATGATATTAAATTTCAGTATGTGAAGAAGGAATTAGATTTTTCTCCTACAACATGCTGTCTTTAACACACATGCTATCTTTAAATGTTAAAAAAAAACAACTGATTATACTTCGAATCCTACTATATAAAAGGCAACGTTGGAAATTTTTACAGTGGACTGAATGCTTAATTTTCAAAATGTTTTATTTTTTCAGAGTTAATATGTAATAAGTGGTCAATAAGTGAATGTGTCAAAAAATTGAGTCTTAAGCTACATTAAATGTGTCTGTTTCAGTTAAATACTGGTTTTGACTCCTGAAGAACTAAGGTTTTCTACTGAAAGGTGATTTCTTCATAGCCATCAACTCTTCCTCTGGAAAGTCTTACAAAGAAATGACACTTGCTTCTGAAAAGAGGAATTTCCAGATCAGACCCATTGCTGACTTGGAAGATTTTTGGCATGGGACACGGTGGTCATGGTGGTGTAGAAGGGCAGTTAGTTAACATAAGGGGATCTAGTGAAGTGCTGAATTTCTACCCAGATGCTCAGCAACATCTAAAGGTCAGCTGTGTTTGAAGAGCACATTAATAGTGCCGGCTTTGAACTTAGCTGGAAGCTGTAACTGCACTGGTTCTTTTCAAGCACTTGTATTTTGCCAATGGCTTTACTATTTTCTTAACCTTTGTTTGGAGTCTTATTTGACTACCGGACAACTGCAACCTTTAATCACTAGAAAAGGCTGAAAATTAATCATACCTTGTTCAACTTGAAGACATAACAGGGAGTGAGGTTTTCCTCAGCTTGGGGTGACCTTCTTCTGTTTTTCATATTTAAGCTCTTCCTGATCAAAGTCTTTTTTTTTTTTAATTTTTTTTAATGTCTATTTATTTTTGGGACAGAGGGAGACAGAGCACAAGTGGGGGAGGGGCAGAGAGAGAAGGAGACACAGAATGCGAAATAGGCTCCAGGCTCTGAGCTGTCAGCACATAGCCTGATGCGAGGCTCGACCCCACGAGCTGTGAGATCATGACCTGAGCTAAAGTTGGACTCTAACTGACTGAGCCACCCAGGTGCCCCCAAAGTCTTTATCTAAGGAAGGATCAACATAGATTTGGTCTTTAGCATACCTAACATTAGCCTCACCAGGGACCTCTCTCTTTTCTGGAATCCTATCACATGGAGCATCTTACACTACAATATTGAATTTTTTAAATATATATTTTTAAACTAATGTTTAGTCAATCAATGGCCTTCCCAACTAGATTGTCATTTATTTGAAGTTATCAAATTGCAATGAGTCATTGCAATGAGCTTATCTGGAGTCCTTTCTCTCTTCCTTTTTCCCTTCCTCCCTTCCTATTCTTCCTTCCTTTGTTCCACCCTTCTGTTTTTCATCCAGTATAAATCAACATCTGTGTAAGAATAGGCCAAAATCCTACTTATGCTTCATAAATGCATATGTTTATTAAGACTTTACAGAAGTGTTAAAATGTGTGTGTGTGTGTGTGTGTGTGTGTGTGTTTATGTATGTATGTATGTATGTATTTATTTGGGAGACAGAATGCAGGGGAGGGGCAGAGAGAGAGAGCGAGAGAGAAAATCCCCGATGTGGGGCTTAATCTCACAAACCATGACATCATGACTTGAGCAGAAATCAAGATTCAGATGCTTAACCAAATGAGCCACCCAGGTACCCCAACTTTACAGAAGTCTTAAAACTGTCATTTATTTTTATTAAAAAACAATTTTTACATGTTTATTTTTAAAAGAGAGAGAGAGACAGAGTGTGAGTGTAGGAAGGGCAGAGAGAGAGGGAAACACAGAATCCGAAGCAGGCTCCAGGCTCTGAGCTGTCAGCACGTGATCTCACTGTTCATGAGTTTGAGCCCCATGTTAGGCTCTGTGCTGACAGCTCAGAGTCTGGAGCCTGCTTGGATTCTGTTTCCTTCTTGCTCTGCCCCTCCCTCTCTCATGCTCTCTCTCTTTCTCTCAAAGATAAATAAATGTAAAAGCAAAACTGTCATTTCAAAGACCTACTTTCCCTGATTCAGTAACAGTGAATACTCATGAACAATTACATGTAGTTTTTTAGTCTTTAAATTTGAGAGGCACAGTTACAAAACTTAAATTTACGCATACTAAACAGTTCATGAACAGTTTTCACTTGCATAATTTCTTGGAAGGCTCACAAGTAGCATGTACAAGTTGGTAACATCACCTCCATTTTGTATGGGAGCAAAACGAGGCTTTGTCTCATCTAATAGGAAAATGAGGATGGGTTTTGTGACATGCTTGATACATCAGACAAAGCCCAATGGCGTTATTTGGGCATAAAATGTTATTTCTGTTTGATGCCTAAGAAACTGAAAGTTTTATCTTAAGTCACACAAGTTATTATTAATGTGGGCAAACTAGGCTACTACTCAGTTTACTGTTCTCTATCTCTCTATCATGAATATTTCATATTAGACACAGATAAGTCATTGTCAAGTTAGTTTTGCATCACACATGGATATAAAATTAGTTTTAAAAGAGTATTGAAAATTAAGAATTGAAATTCTGAGGGGCACCTTGGTGGCTCAGTTGGTTAAGCTTCTAACTTCAACTCAGTTCATGATCTCACGGCTTGAGAGTTCGAGCCCTGCATGGGCCCTGTGCTGACAGTTCAGAGCCTGGAGCCTGCTTTGGATTCTGTGTTCCCTCTGTCTCTAACCCTCCCCGGCTTGTGCTCTGTCTTTCTCTCTCTCTCAAAAATAAATAAACACCAGAACAATAAAAAGAAAAGAATTGAAATTCTGAAAGGACCTTCAAGATGAAGATTTAAATATTAAAGCCAAAAAATAGTTTCTTAGTTTGTTACATTCATATATTCAATAAAAATGAGCGGATGAACCATGTATCCAAAACTGTGTGGGGCAATGCCATACCATGAGAAATGAGCAGATTCTCTCCTGTTCATAAGGCAGGAGGTTAAAGTACTAAAACATTAGAAAGAGTTAGCAGCCTGCTCATTTCCTGAAATAAGGTTCAAAGATGGGATTGCCTGGCCTGTTAGCAGTTCATGCTGGGTAATCAACCATAGAAATTTAGGGCTATTGATCCAGTTTATAGATCACTGAGATTCTTTTAGTGCTCTTTAACCACAAACATACAGCTTCTGAGATGAGTGGACAGCTGTCTTCTGCAATGTCTCTTCTCCTTAGATTTCAGATGAAGATAACTAGTTCACCTAGTCTTCACGTGGCTGAGATGCACCCCTCAAGATTAAAACCCTCTTCTTAATTCTTAGGGCATAAACCTAAGCATAGTGTTTCCTTATCAATATTTTTGTGAACATTTACTATACTTGGTGTTGAGGATACGAAGATGAATGAGAAATGGTCTCTGACCAGGCAGAACTCATTTGAGACTAAATCTTGACTTGATAAATAACAGATCAAGAAAATAACGAACGTGATCATTTTGTCTCCGGCACTGCTAGTTGGGTATATAATTATAACAGGTTAGGTCAATTGTGTATGTACTAGAGCTAGTAAGTAGATAATTAGAGATTAAAATCTGCCTGTAGTGACTGCAAAGCCACTAAGTTGTAAGGCTTCCACCAAATTCTTCGAGGGCAAAAGGATCGTTTTAGCAGTTCCAGAACTATATCACTCCAGAGTTTAATTTTTATGGCTAAGGTTCTCAAACTTGAGTGTGCCAAGGAATGATGCACAGGGATCATGGAGAGCTTGTTAGAGGAACAGTTGTTCACCCTTTCCACAGAAACTTAGTAGGTCTGTGGTAGGGCTGAATAATTGGTATTCCTATAATTGCAGAGGTGACACTAAAAATTATTTGAGTAGCTCTGACCTAGGGAAATGTGTGTCATACTTTAGCATGGAGCAGAATCCTCTGGAAGTCTTGTTAAAATGAATTGTTGGGCTTATCCTGGGCGTAGAGATCCAAAAGGTCTGGGGTGGGACTGAATATTTTTTTATTTCCAATGATGATATTTATTTTCAGATGATATTCAGCAGCATCTAAAAGTCAGCTTTGGAGTCTGCTGGTTCATGGACTGCACTGAGCTAAGGAACTATCTAAATGGATTGACAGAAGCACCCTACTAAGAATCCCAGTTTACAAAATATAAAACGTTTGATCAAAATAAGTACTTCACTTAACCTGGAGTTCTCCATCAGTGAGGTAGCAAAAAGTGACAGACTGTGAATGACATGAATTTTATGGGAAATTTTAAGAAGTAAGTACAATAAGTAACAACTGATTGTGATACCTAAGAAAGATGTTAAGTACAAGGATAGAAGGAAAAGTAGGCTGCTTGAAGGATACAGTGATGACCTTTAGCCATCTGTCTACTTAAAGATCAATTTTTTTTCTTTTAAAAATAGCTTGTCTGGGGCACCTGGGTGGCTCAGTCGGTTGAGCATCTGACTTCAGCTCAGGTCATGATCTCACAGTTTGTGGGTTCAAGCCCCATGTTGGGCTCTGTGCTGCCAGCTCAGAGCCTGGAGCCTGCTTCAGGTTCTGTGTCTCCCTCCCTCTGTCCCTCTGCGCTTGTGCTCTGCCTCTCAAAAATGAATAAATGTGAAAAAAAATTCAAAAAATAGCTTGTCCATGTGTTCTCTTTTTAACATGAACATATAAAATTGCTAGAAAATTTGCATGATATCAAAAGTGGAATTGGATGATATCACTGGAAATAATGTTCATGTAGAGCACACAGGGCCAAGGGCTGGGGAACTTCACTGGCCAGAGGTAAACCTGAGAAGGAATCAGTAAAGACAATGGTGAAGTGGCTAGCAATGGATTCAAAAAACAAAAATAGAAACAGGAGAATGCGGTGTTGCAGGAGCCGAGAAAATATTGTCCTCTGAGGATTCATTGGTTAATGGATGATAATGCTGTAAGAAGTCATGTATTAAAATAGAAAAATTGTCTGATGTGGTACCATAGAGACCATGAAGACATCTCATTTGAGTGTTGTGTGGAACCCTAGTTGCCCTTTCTTACAGAAAGAAGGTATAATGAGAAAATGAATGTCAAAAGTAAGCAATTCTGTCTATGTGTTTGTGTTCATGGGTCTTTTTTCTTTGAACTGTTGTTTCTAAGTTTTTATTAATATCACATGTTTATTGTTAGCACAGATTTAGATTATGTTTCAATATCTGGCATCCATCATTATTTTTCTTTGTTTCAAAATTATTCTATTTTCATATGGTTATTTTTCCAGATGAATTTAAGATCATTTTATCAGTTTAAGAAAATCGAGTTCTGTTAGGATTTTTATTGGAATTACCTTAAATTTTTAGCTTAATCCAGAAAAATGAACATATTAACATATTGCATTTTCTTTACCGGGAATTCATTGATTCCCTTCATCTTTCAAGTGGTCTTGATAAATCCTCCAGTAAAATTTTGTGGTTTTATTTCTTTGGATACTTAAACTTTCTAAAGTAATTAAAGTATTACTTTAATTTGTTGCTATTGTGAATTCTTCTGTTATCTACATTTTTAAAACTGTGGCAAAATATGTAAAACAGAATTTCCCATTTTAATTCTTTAAAAGTGTATAGTTCTGTTATATTAAGTATATTCACATTGTGCAACTTTCAACACTGTGAATCTCCAGAACTTTTTTGTCTTCTCAGACTGAAACTCCACATACACCAAATAATAACTTCTCCTTTCCTCCTCTCCCTGCCCTGCCCCCATCTCCTGGTAGGCATCCTTCTCATTTCTAGCTCTATGAACTTGACTTTTCTAGGTAACATTTATAAGTACTTGTATAACTGGAATCCTATACTTGTCCTTTTGTGATGGGCTTATATCACTTAGCATAATGTTTTTAAGACTCATCCATGTTATAGCATATATCAGCATTTTCTTTCTCTTTAAGGATAAATAATATTGCATTGTATATGTATAACATCTTTTACTTTTCCATTCATCATTGATGGGAAGTTGGATTGCTTCCACTTTTGGGTTACTAGCGAATGATATTGTTATGAATGTGAATGTGCAAATATCTCTTCAAATCACTGATTAATGATAGCTCCCCTAATCTCTCTTTGGTTACTATTTGCAGGTGATATCTTTTCTACCCTTTTGTTTTCATCCTAGGTGTGTCCTTAGATCCATAGTGAGTCTTTTGTAAACAGCATATACTTCAATCCTATTTTTTTTCCTTTTAACCATTTTGCCAATTTTTTTTATTAGGGTGCTTGATCCATTTACTTTAAAAATAATTACTCAGGGGCACACCTGGGTGGCTCGGTCTATTAAGCATCTGCTTCTTGGTTTTGACTCAGGCCATGATCTCACAATTTTGTGAGTTCAATGCTCTCATCGGGCTCTGCGCTGACAGTGTGGAGCCTGTTTGGGATTCTCTGTCTCTCCTTCTCTCTCTGTCCCTTCCCCACCTGTGCTGTCTCTGTCTCCCTCAAAATAAATAAATAAACTTAAAAAAATTACTCAGGGAAGGACTTAGAATTGTCACTTCGTTTGTTTGTTCTATGTCCTATAGCTTTTTGTCCCTCATTTCCTTTTTACTACTTTCATTTGTGTTTCATTGGTCTTTTTGTGTGATGTATTTTTACTCCTTTCTCATGTCCTTCTGTGTTTATTTTAAAGAATTTTTTTGTGCTTATCCTGAGGATTATACATAGCATCCAAAAGTCATAACAGTCTATTTTAAGCAAATACCAACATAACAACAATTGCATACAAAAAGTCTTTCATAGCACTATCCTTCCTACTTTGTTATTAATGTTATAAATTATATCTTCTTATTGTACACTTATCATGTAGACTTATAATTATTTTCATATTTTTGTTTCTTAAATCCTGTAAAAGACCAAAATGTGGAATTAAGAGCCAGAATTACACTAGTCCTATTTTTTATGTCTGTCCTTATATTTGCCATTATGGATGAAGTTTGTATTTTCATATGGCTTCAAGTTACTGCCTAGCACCTTCTCATTTCAACGTGGCCTGCTTTTAACATTTCTCATAGGGAAAGTCTACTAGCAGTATGCTTCCTCACTTTGTTTCCTTTTCTTCTTCAAAGGACAGTTTTGTTTGTTTGTTTTCTTTCAGTGTCTTAAATGTGTCATCCCACTGCCTCTGTCCTGCAAGCTTTCTGCAGAAATCCTCTGATAATCTTAATGTAGATACTTGTACAATATCTTGTAAAGTGACTTGCAGTGAGTCACTTTTCTCTTCACTCTTTGATATGTCTTTGGCTTTAAGTAATTTGGTTATATGTGTCTCAGTGTGGGTGTCTGTGTTCATCCTGCTTGGAGTTTATTTGTGCTTTTTGTGTTTCTTGTGTTTTGATATTCACATCTTTCCTAAAATGTATAAAGTTTCAGTCATTATGTCTTCAAATAAGCTTTCTGACCCTTTCTCTCTTCGTTCTTTTGGGATTCCTATAACATGTATATTCATTTGTTGGATGGTGTCCATTAAGTCCCTTAACGTCTGTTCACTTTTCTTGAGTCTTTTTTTTCCTTTTGCTCTTCACACTTAATAATTTTAAATGACCAGTCTTCATTGAGTTTTTTTCTGATGTTTGCATCTGCTATTGAAGTCCTCTAGTGAGTTTTTCAACTGAATTATTGTGTTTTTCAACCAAGGATTTCTGTTTCTGTTTTTTTTTATAATTTCTGTAGTTCTGTTGGTATTCTTATTTGACTTGTATGTCATTTTTCTGATTTCCTTTAGTTGTTTGAGCATATTTCTGATAACTGCTTTAAAGTCTTTCTCTAGTAATTTTGAAGGCTTTGTTATTTTACAGTGGATTTGAGAAGATTTATTTTGTTCCTTTGAACGCACCACTTCTCCCTGATTCTTTGTATTTCTTGTGATCGTTTGCTGCAAATAGGGAATTTGAAAATATTGGCATCTTTCTCAGTCTTTGTAGACTGGCTCTGTGCAGAGAAAGACGTTCACTAGTTAGTACAGTATGAAGGTTCAAGATCTTCTCAGATCTTTTTGCAATATTTTGCTTCCTTGGGCTCATGTGTGCATTTCCCCCACCCACCCTCCACAGTTCCCCTGTGTATGTGGATATTTTTAAATATTGTGATTATCCTAAGGGTTTCACCCTAGCTTTTTCTAGAGGACTTAGGTGTTCTACTGTGTTTCTCTGCCTATAATTTCTTGTTCTCATATTCTGCATGTCTGTGGTTCCACGCAGTTTTAATGTACCATGTACCACTGCCTTCCAGGGATTCTTATCTCTGCAGCCATTTCTCTCTGATCTCCAAGTCATGCAAGACAGAAATCAATCCCTCAAATAGCCCACAGACAGACCAGTGGGCTTTTGTGGGAAAAAAATTAGAATTAGGCTACTTCTTCTTGACCATACTTCACTGTGTTGGGGGCAGTGGGAGGGTAGGGCATTTTAAAAATGCCATGAAATTTCATTTTTTAATGTGGCTTTTTTTTGATTGGGCTTTTGCTTGATTGCTGCAGATCCTTAGCTGGTTTGCAGGGCTCCCACAAACTATTTTAATCAGTCTGTAGTTGTATAGTCTACTTGATATTTGTGTGGGGAAGATGGGGACTTAGAGTTTCTTAGTCTCCTATCTTGCTGATATCAGATCTATTTGTTTAAGTTTATTCATTTATTTTTTAGAGAGC
Source organism: Panthera leo (assembly GCF_018350215.1). Classification (NCBI taxonomy): domain Eukaryota; kingdom Metazoa; phylum Chordata; class Mammalia; order Carnivora; family Felidae; genus Panthera; species Panthera leo. The sequence goes on along the minus strand of NC_056686.1, from coordinate 121,475,963 downwards.
ATGAGTGAGGTAGGGACAGAGAGAGAGGAGAGAGAGAGAATCCCAAGCAGGTTCCACACTAGTAGTGTAGAGCCCTATATGGGGCTTGAACTCACAAACCATAAGATCATAACCTGGGTCAAGGTCAAGAGTCAGATGCTTAACTGACCGAGCCACCTAGGTGCTCCCAGATCTATTTTTTTTTAAATTGCTATGTTTTTTAGTTGTGGTTTTGAACTCTAAGCATGTTCAGATTCATAGATGCTCAAACTCCTAAATCATGATAATAGGAATGTAAAGCTATTACTACATAATATATTGATGATGCTGTCATCCTTGTTTTCTTTCTAATTTAATGATGATCCATCTAGGAGTGTGTCACCACCATCATAATTATTGAGGAGAGATAAATGTCAAAGTATAATTGAGATAATTGCTAGTTCTTTTATAAACAAATTAATGGTGAACAAATAAAACAAAATCAGAAAAAAAAAGTAAGGCAGATAGCAATAAAAGAGTCTTAATTTGCATATCTAACAAGCTCCCATGTGGTGGTGATGCTATTGTCTATAGTTCACACTATGAGTAGTAAACACTGACTAAACACTGCTTCATCTACATTAACAGCACAAAACTATAACAAGTATAATTTTGAAAAAATATATAACTTGTGATCACACTTTAGGGGTGCCTGGATGGCTCAGTCTGTTAAGCATCTGACTTTGCCTCAGGTAGTGATCCCAGCATTGGAGCCCCTTGTTAGGCTCTGTGCTGACAGCTTGGAACCTGCTTCAGATTCTGTCCCCATCCCTGTTCTTCATATTCTTGCCCCTCCCCCACTCACACTCTGTCTCTCTCTTTTAAAAATAAACATTTACAAAACGTCAAAAAAAAAAATACACACTTTACTTGGTATAGTCCTCTAATCAGAGAAGCATGATGAATGAGAAAATTGTGAATGACCATGAATGTATTTAAGAAGCAGTAGGCGTTAGGGGCACCTGGGTGGCTCAGTCTGTTAAGCTTCTGACTTCAGCTCAGGTCATGATCTCACAGTCTGTGAATTTGAGCCCCGCATCAGTCTCTGTGCTGACAGCTTGGAGCCTGGAGCCTGCTTCAGATTCAGTGTCTCCCTCTCTCTCTGCCCCTCCCATGTTCATGCTCTGTCTCTCTCTGTGTCAAAAGTAAATAAAAACATTTTAAAAAAAATAAAAAAATGAAAAAAAGAAGCAGTAGGCGTTAGAGGCACCTGAGTGGCTCAGTTGATTGAGCCTCCAATTCTTGATTTCAGTTCAAGTCATGATCTCACAGTTTGTGAGTTTGAGTCCTGCATCAGGCTCTTTTCTGACATTGTGGAGCCTGCTTGAGATTCTGTCTCTAACCCCTCCCCTGCTCCCATGCATTCTCTCTCTCTCTCTCTCTCTCTCTCTCTCTCTCTCTCTCAAAATAAATTAAACTGAAAAAGAAGCAGTAGGCATTATAAATATTAACCACATATTAGATATGAGATACAATCTTTATGATTATATTTTTATTGATATTCTTTTTTAAAAGTCTATTTATTTTTGAGAGGAAGAGAAAGAACAGGAGCAGGGGAGGGACAGAGAGAGAGGATCCCAAGCAGGCTCCTCATTGTCAACATGGAACCTGATGTGAGGCTTGAACACGTGAACCTTGAGATCATGACTTGAGCCAAAATCAAGAGTCCAACACTTAACCAACTGAGCCACCCAAGTGCCCAAGTGATAGTCTTAATATGTGTGTTGTGGGGTACTATGGCTGTATCTCCTGAAATTGGACAATATTTAAAGATTATTTAATTAAGCTCCTGCATTTAATTCACTAAAATTTTATTTCATTAGCTTATTTTTATTTAAAGTGAGTTTAAAATTTCTTTATGTGCTATGTTTTTAAGAGATAGTATTGAGAGAGTGGAGGAATTTAATAAAATTTGGAACTTCTCCTTGTTTTAGTACACTCCGAAATATTTTTTTTAATGTTTATTTATTTATTTTGAGAGAAAAAGCATGAGCAGGGGAGGGGCAGAGAGAGAAAGGGAGAGAGAGAAACCCAAGCAGACTCTCAGCACAGAGCCTGATGTGGGGCTCAAACCTACAAACCATGAGATAATGACCTGAGCTGAAATCAAGATTCTGACACTCAACTGGTTGAGCCAGCCAGTTGCCCCCAAAATGTTTTAAGTGGTACAAGATTAATTGTTTTTTGAAGACAAAAATCTGTGGTCCTCTATTTTGGGGGAGATCCTTAAAAATTACCCCAATTTTGTTTATTGGTCTGTTCCATGTTGTAAATTTTGTCAATTGGTTTTGCTAAAAGAAAAAAAAAAAAAACACACTCTGTTAAACTTGCCAAATACCTAAGCATGTATTTTTATGGACACTTCCCACTTTTTTAAAAAATAAAATCTGTGATTCCTTTTTTCATTCCAGATTTTGCATAGTTATGTAATCTCAGCACATCCAGCACCTCATATTTTACAAAATGCTGATTGGATGTTCAAAGCAAATTTTTTATATCATTAAGGAAGTTAAAACTTCTCCCCTCATTTCCCATGGAAAAATTTTTATAATTTCCTGTTTTAACCGTATTTATACAACCTTGTATTAATTATATTGGTCGTTAGCAAAATCTTCATTAGAGTTTATGCTCATTGGGGACAGTTCTTATTTTAATTTGTATTCCTATCTTCATCTAGTTTAATCTTTTACCCACTAAAATACTCCCATATATTTTGTGAAATAGAATTGTTTAAAGATAATTGGCCAACTGTTGATTCCCTACATCTTAAGGTTTTTCAAACCTTAATCCTAATCATCTCTAATATCATGAAATAATCTAGAACATTTGAAAGTATTTTAACTTTGATTAAGACATTTACTAATTATTTGGTATAAATGTCTGGATTCTGTCTAACCTTTTCATTGTTGAGAATGTGAGCACCATGAGTAAAGTAAAATTATTTAAATAAAAATAATTGAACTTCTGAGCTATTTAACAGAAAATGAACCAGTAGAATGTCATACCCCTCTTTTTTTTTAAATTTAAGGACCCCCCCTTTTTTTTTAATTTAAGGAACTTATTTGAATTCATTTCAGAAAACATTAACACTTTGATTTTGTGAAGACTTCAGTACAGCAGAGAGTTTTGAAGTAATAAAAGAAGTATAGGTAGGGGATAAAATAAAAGTGAAGAGTTGAGTTTTCGGATGGTTGGTATGGTTGTACTGAGAACCAAGCTAAGAATCACTGTATTTAATACTAATATTCTAAGCCTGAAAATCTAAGTTCTCCTTTTCAAATAGCGATAAAGATATTTTAAAGAATCTTCCCTGTGGTTCTCAGAAAGTAGACATGTGGTAGAAGAAAATCTATTTTTATTAAAATACACCCACATCTAATCTACAGACATAATTCAACATTATGATTCTCTCTTTGAATCTTCCTCTAAATGTTATCACTTTCTGAGACTATTATAATATGGAGGGATCATATTTCTTCTCATGGTGCATATGGCAGTGAATACATTGTAGTTGTCTAAGGGAAAGTACAAGTGGGATATATAAGTTTAAAAAGGCCCTCACATTTTTTGTATTCTTTACTTTTTAGAGAAGATAGGATCACTTTGGCTTTCCCCATTATTTTGCAAATGAAATGACATATAAATTTTATATGTTTTTTGTGTGATTTCCAGCACTTTTTTCTTTGCACTTGAACAAATAAAACATGCATTTTGATTTAGGTCAACTATTTTTTTAGTGGACAACCTTGTCATATAAGCTCAACTGTTCTCTGGAAGGTGATGAGTAGATAGGCTGTCGATAAAACATGAATAGCTAGGTTACAGACCCATTTCCTTTCTAGTACTGACTTGTCTCTTGATAGTCTCAGCACTGAATATTATCTGGAATTGGACACAAATGTTTCAACTGATGCATCCGTCTACTAGAGAACTAATTTACAAAAGCAGCTCTTGTATGGATTATTACATACTTGTCTTTGTATCTTTGAAGGTACCTCAGACCTATTCTGTGAATATGATTTCCAGCATGGACTCAGTTCTGCCTCCACAGCATCTAGATGACCTCATTGCCAACTCCTTAAGATGTTTTCTCAGGTTGCTGCAAAGCACCATACCTGTTCTGTGGGCCTAGCAAGTGAACTTAATTTGTTTCGGGTATTGGCTTGTAGAAAGTCCTTGAAAAGCAAAGCCAGTTAGGACCACTTTCCATAGCAATGGAAATTATGAAGTTTGTTGAAGAAGTTAACTTGAATGTTGGCAACTGCATTTTGGAAAGCTAGCATCAGATAAATGAGGCTAAAAATAACTGCAGAGAAATTAATCTTTAGCAAGTAGCTACATTTTAAAAGTTCGCTCTTAATGTGTATTTAACTAATGGCACTGTATCTCTATCCCCCTTTGGGTTTCCATTTATACCACTTAATTAATTGGGCAATTATTTTCTAAGCACCTATTAAGAGAACCAGAGATTGTTAAGCGGTTTGAGAAATCCGAAGTTGTCTAAGATGTCATTCTTACTTTAAGCAGATAGTGACTTTGACAGGGATATGATGGCTTTTTACATATGGCTTTAAGCATTATCATGAGAACCACTACCACTACCGTCATCATTATCTTTATCATAGCTGCTATCATTCATTCATTTGTTTTAGAATTATCTATGGCATGCCTAGTATGTGTCAAACACTTTTCCCAATCCTGGGGATACAGCAAATGTACTATATTAATGACACCATGATGTTTCTATTCTGGAAGGGTGAGAAGGATAGAAGGAACATTTAAACACCTTAATATATATTCTTAAATAGCTTAATATATTACTATAGATACATGACTAAATATGACTTGTGATATACCTAAAATGATAATGCTATGGAGAAAAAGAAAAGGGGAGGGAGCCGATAGAAAGGATATGAAATGTTACTTGAGAGAGAGTGGTCAGGAAGGAGCATCAGAGATGAGACTTGAATGTAGAGACAGAGTGATCTAAGTTAAGTGTGTTGAGGAGGAACATTCCACGCAGTTCATTTCATGTGAATTTTATTGCGAGTAAGAGTTTTGTTTGAAGAATTGATTTTAATCCTTACATTTAAAAATAATTACATTATTACTGCATTTGTTCAGATAAACCCCCCCCCCCCCCAAAAAAAAAAAAATCTGAGGCTCGGAAAAGTACATCTTTGCATTCTCACAGCTGTTAAGTGGTAGGGGTGGATTCAGCCTATTAGTACAATGTATTTTAGGCATTTTTTTTTTTCCAGAGGAAGGGAAATCATATGTGGCTTGCATAAGTAGGTGAAATTCGGAAGAGAAGAGACATTAGAGCTGGATGTTGAATGATGGGCAGTGCCTGCAAGTGGAGGCATGCAAAAGGGATTAGATGGGAAAGAATCAGGATGGAAGGTGAGGTGAAGGCTGAGGCATCGGAGGCATCTGTGCCAAATGGTTACCAGAGCAGTATGGGGCTGTGTTCCTTCTCAAAAGGGATCAAGCTGGATGAGGAGACTGGAGCTTGGCAAGAGACAAGTGTTAGGCTAAATTGTCTCATTTGCATTTTGATTATTTAGCTAGTACTGGGTCACTAAAGGACTTTGTGTAATAAAGGGACAGAAGTAAAACCATGTTTTATAAATATTGCCTTGGTAAGAGATGGAAAGGGGAGGATTTTATTAGGAGCTCATTAAGTCTGCAGTTCCAAAACAGACTAGGAGATGCCTTGGGTATTGATGAGTCATCTTAAAAGTAGCCACACATTCTTATGTGAATCACTTTATGAACAGGAAAAAAATTTTTTCTTTTTTTTTTTTCACTCAATTGTGTTTCACCATTTTAAAAATGGTATATTTTCCCAGTCCGCCATGACTAGGGAAAATATAAATTTATTGGAAAGGCATCACACAGCTTTTCTTTAATTGTGAATTTTCTCAAATAAAAGGTGATAAAGTACAACTGTTACTATGTCAGGGTCCACATCATTCCTTGACTCATTGATTTATTTATTGCTTCATGCATTTATCCTTGACATATTTATCTTTAGAACATCATATTTAAGTGATTAAGAGCCAGAGCTTATGGACTGGACCCTGAGATCCCCCACTTATTAATTGTAAGTGGGTTTTTAATTAATCTCTCCAAGTTCCATTTTTCTCATCTGCAAATCTGTCAAAATAATAGTAATCACACCTGATTTTTCTGAGGATTGTGAGAGATTATGAACATAAAATATTCAGTATAATACCAAACCTATAGTAAGATATCTAGGCTATTATTACTGTTAGACCACTTTTGGTAGACATTATATGGTTACATCCTATTCAAAAACTGAAAAGCACACTCTGAAGTCATTTCTTTAATAATTCGCCTTGTGTTTAAGAGTATGGTACCCACTGGATAACTAGTTTGTGAAAGCATCCCATGAATGCTCCTGTTAACCACTATCTTGAGAATGTAGAAATCCTATCTTCCCTCTATATGCCCATCAAGCAGGAGGTATAGAAGAACATGTTGTTCAGTGTTCAAAGACAGGGGCTCTGGGGATAGCCAACCTGCAGCATCTCCTTTGTAACAGAGTGTCCTGATGGCAGGCCCTGATATCCTTAGAACTCTCACCATGCAAGGAGGAAGGAGGTTGCAGGTAGTTGCTCAGGCAGGTTGCTGTGATGTGCACACTTGCTGCACTTAGATCCCAGCAGCAGATGCTTGTCCCATTGGCCACTCATGGACTCCCTGTAAGGAAGTTTCCCCAATCAAACTACATCTCAGTTGCTGTCTCTGGGTCTTGTCTTTGGCCTTACTGGACCATGACCCACTCTAGGCTTAGAGTCTGGTGAGGTGGCTGCCTATCCAGTGAGGAGGAACCAAGATCAGAATCAGTAGATTTAAAATTATAATTTACTCTCGATTCCTTTACTGGAGTGAGATGTCAGTTATAATTGCTAATACATTTGACCCTTGAATAATGTGAGGGTTAGGGACATTGGCCCCAGCATAGTCACAAACCCATGAATAACTTTCGATTCCCCAAAACATAACTACTTATAGCCTACTGTTGACTGGAAGCCTTACCAATAACATAAACAGGCAATTGATACATACTTTGTTTTATGTATTATATAACTGTATGTGTGGGTGTGTGTATATATGTATATAAACGCATTTCTTACAATAAAGTAAACCTGAAAAAATAAAATGTTAAGAAAATCATAAGGGAGAGAAAACACATTTACAGTAAGTACTAAACTAAAAAAATCTGTGTATAAGTGGACATGTGCAGTTCAAATAAATATGAATGGAGATTCTAACCAAAACTCAAGAGAAATAGGGGTGTTGGATAACAAGCATTAATAAGCATAGAAAAGAGGTATAGAGTGAGTCATTAAAAAAAGAATAGAATGGGGGTGCCTGGTTGAGTGCCTCAGTTGGTTCAGGTCATAATCTCAGGGTTCATGGGTTAGAGCCCCACATCAGGCTTTGAGCTGACAGTGTGGAGCCTGCTTTAGATTCTCCATCGCCCTCTTTCACTGCCCCTCCCCCCCTCGTTCATATTCTCTCTCTCTCTCTCTCTCTCTCTCTCTGTCTCTGAAATAAAAAAAAAATAAATAAAAAGAATTGATCTCTGCTGGATTTGGTTCATCAGACTGAAAGACACAGCAGTTGATCTGAGAAGGGGAAAAACTAGAACAAAATACCTTTCATGCACGTTCTCTTCTTACATTTATTTAGGGTTTAGTTCTTTACATCCAAAGTATTTATGGCAGAATTGGAAGCCAATATCACTATATGAAAATGTGCTCAATGTTTTAATCTGTGAGTCATAGGAACCCATTTATAATTTACTAAATGTTTGCTATTCTATTTATCTTTGTTTAAAGCAGAGCTACTCTGAGGCTTGTTGAGTGATCTGTGCACACCTGGTGAACTGGGTACCTTTACATTTTGCTTCATTTGTCTTACAAAATAAAAAACTTAGCTAGTTTTGAATAAAGAAGTCTTTGTTGGGAAGGAGGAAGAGAAGCTGGGAGATGGGGTAGGAAGAAAGAAATGAGAGACTCAAGGTTTCATAAACTTCACTGCAAAGAAAATCTGGCATTCGTTTCAAGCCAGTGTGGGGTTTGCTTTGCTTTGGGGAGTTATGCTCACACAATTCTAGTCAACAGGGTAGAACACAGATCATCTGAAAAATGAAAAGCTTTACTTGATGTATTGTGAGAGATGCTCAAGTTTATCCTTCCCCATCCATCTTCCTCCTTGCCAATATTAGGCATGCTGCCTAGGGAGAGGATGCTATCAACCACTGATATAGAAGCACTCATTTAATTTAGTTACTACATCCTGTTGATTTTTATGAGTGGTGGGGGAGCCGTTTAAAAAAGACCTGTTGTGTTGACAGATGTGCCCTGCTCTGCAGCATGGGGCATTTTGAATGATTTTCCCATCTCTAATCTTTCCCCCCCACTATCCAGTGAGAAAAGTAGTCCACAGTGCTTGGGAAATACTTGTATCTAAATCTTTGTCATAGGTTCCATTGTAGTAAGAAAAAAATGTAAGTGGGTGTACTTTATTTCCATAATTATTTTGCAGAGTACTTTGGCCATTGTCCTAGTGTTTATAGTCAATGCATTTTAACTCCATCTACATTTTGGACAGCAGGCCTAAAGCTCTGTTGGTTTATCTCTTAGAGAAATAAGATTACCACCACCCCCCCCCCCGCAAAAAAAGATAGCCATTTATAATATATTCACCTTTGAATAATTAAAGGAGCTACTGAAGAGGAAAAGGATCCTAATCAGCTTTCAAACTGTGATTGTGCCATGCAGTGAATTATTCCTTTATGAATACATTTCTTTTGGAGCATGTATAATTATGAAACTTTTTTTTATTTTTTCTATCTCGGTAGGAACTGGGAAGTAACAGCCCTCCACAGAGAAACTGGAAGGGAATTGCTATTGCCCTGCTGGTGATTTTAGTTGTATGCTCACTCATCACTATGTCAGTCATCCTCTTAACCCCAGGTAATCTGTCTTTATTCCTCTCTTATGATGGTATTGTGGATGATAATTTCACATTCAAATGCCTTAAGAGGGTAGCCATATGTGGTATCTTAAGACACATTAGCACCAGTTTGAATAAAAAAATGCATAACCAGACATTTTGCAAATGGCACCGTAATTCTGTGGTTCAAATACCAAGCAAGATATTTTGGGGAAACTGAAATGTAAAATATATACGTTGAGAATGCCAAGGAGAATTTTGGTCTCCATTACTACTTAGAGACTTATGTTTGTCAGTTGATAAATGCAGGGGACATTTGACTTCTATTGTGGGTTGAAGATGAGGGGGTGGAGTCTGGAAGTTCCCATATATAGGTGATAGCTCGACTATAATGATGGCGGTGAAGGAGGATTTGAGAGACAATGAGGGTTTGATGAAAAGAGAATGAGCTAAGCCCCTAAGTGCTTCTTTCTTCTGTTCCTTTCTTTCCTTGTAATTTTATATTCCCAGTTTCCCCTTGTCTAAAGAACATTGCCAAATTGCCCTTGCAGTGATCTTTAAATTGTGTCCTTTGCATTAAAGAATTTAACACTAATATATAAATTATCAGAAGGCTTAATTCCTCTTTGGGGATTATTTCAGTACCCAGAAGTTTTACTGTTCTTTAGTAGGTGCTGATATTGGAAGACAGCGAAAGGCTGCTGACTTTTAAAACTCTCCAAAATATCTTCTAGGAACAAATCCATTTGGTATGCTATTACAACCTGCCTGTCTAGCTTCCTCAAAGACTGGACACCCATATATTGCTCAGCATTATAAAAAATAGTCATTTTCTGGGGTAGGTAGGATTGAGCTAGTCCAAAAATCAACTGATATAATGAAGTTACAGCCTGTTGTTGAATATTATGTATTTACACTTCATTTCTTGCCCCAGTTTTGTTACTTAGTCCTTAAACATGTTGGACTTATTTCCCATGTAAAAAATGTGATTAACAATAACAGCTCTCTTTCAGAGTTAGTCAACTAATTATGGTGTCTAATTATACAAATGACAATATCAATTATTCCAGTATGGTACTTTGTGAAATCTATCATCCTGGTAAAAATATTGGCTTTGAAATATAAATTCAGAAAAATAGTTTGTAATTATTATTTAGCATATGAAGAGACTGAAAAAGAAACTAAGGGAATCGGGGCAGGGGGAAGAAAGCAAAAAGAAAGAAAGAGAAAGGAAGAAGGAAGGAACTGAGAGAGAGAGAGAGAGAGGAAGAGGGGAAGGGAGGGAAAGAGAGAGAAAAAGAGAAAGAAATTCCTTGATAAGAGCTGGCTTATCCAAAATTCTCTTCAGAAACCCTGTCTTATCTGCCTCATTTATACATCTGCAATCCAGTGTAATTGAGCAATGTAATGGCTCTAAGTTGTTGCAGAATGCCAAGAATCTTTGTTAAATGAAAATAAGCTTATGTCCGAAAAATAAGCTTATGTCCGACATCATGTTTGTCTTAAACATCAGAATTTTAATGCAATTACTAAAAAATGAATGAGTTGAGTGTACTGTCTTCTACTGGGGACTCTTAACCAGATGGAGAAATTGGTGCCCTCATGCCTGTGTGTTTCTCTTGAACTTTCTTCCATCTGATTATAGTATGCTTTTCCAGTGATTTCTTTTCTCAGATTTTCTTGTTTCTCCCTGAGGCTATAGTGATACTTGGAGGTCTTTGAATGTTTGGTATAAGCAAGGCCTTATTGGGTTGGCCACTGACAAAATTAAACTTCCTCTACACAACCTTTTCCATGTTGTTCAGTATAAAAACAGTATGGCTGGCATCACTTTGTCATGCACTTATTCTCTATTAAAACAAGGGCTCTGAGCAAGGCACACCTTCAAGGGCTCTGAGCAAGGCACACACACAGGAGTTCTGGCTCCTAGTTTTGTGAAGTTAGCCAGTTATTGAACCTTGTCTGCCATTTCATTCTTCTGTATTATGGGCACAACATATAGTGCCAACTTTACAATGTTATTATGAGGGAGAGATGAGATAATATAATTCAAGTGTTTAGAATAGTATCTAGCACCAGCATTGCTATTCCTCTTATTATTGCTATTATTCCGTACTTATTGACCACCAGACATGATGCCAAACACTATATTACATGAGGGAAATGTCTAAGAAAAAATAAAAGTCTCTCTGGAATATGGATCTTCTGTGATTTCAAGTTTAAATTATGGCAGGTGGAAAGGGACTAAATATTTAATCGGAGTCAGTCTTTCAGTAGTCTGTGTTTTCATTCATTCATTCATTCACTCATCACTAATTAATTATGGAGTTCTTACTACATTCTGGGTGTTGTGGGTAGCTGGCCTTGCTCTCTCCTGCTTTCTATCCATCACCTTCAACCCCCCTTTTTCCTAACTACACACACAAACAACCACAAATCTTCAACCCAAAGACTTAATTTCATATAAGATTAATCACATGTTCATATGTCTTTGGGTTTTACGGTTATTTTTGTCAAGAATATAATGATACAAAACAGGAGTCAGGATGCTGGAGTGGAAAAAGTTTTGCTGCAAGGGATAGTTAAACTGTGTTATGCACTCTCTGTTTGCAAACTCAGAGCCACCAGAGACCTGGGAAATCCTAGAAACTGAAGAAGTAGATAGGTGTAGTCAGAGTGGTTAGGAATTTATTTGAGTTATGAACAAGTAAATACCAGCCTAGTTACATGACCTTCATGGTGGGTTCAAACCGAACATAGTGAAATAGAAGGCTGGAGGACTAATAGTTTGTGGCCTAAGATATGAGTCCAAAGCCTTGAAGTGCTTTTGCTTTCCTCATGAGACAGGAAAAAAAAAAACCCTGCATTTGTTTAATCTCTGGTTCTGAGGACTAGAATGTGCATTGAGACCACTAGTGTAGACTTTGATGCCACACGTGTGTGTGCCTGTGCATGTCTGTGGTTAGAATCTAGTGCTCTAATTACACCATGTCTTTCCTCTTCTGACTGTCAGGTTTGAGACCCCTCTGCTGTACTAGAATAGATCCACAAAGGAAAACACCGAACTAGAAACATAATATACAACACCCCCTTCTGTTGTTCCCTTTGTCCACCAATAGTCTCCAAGGCCAGATTACTAGGGAAAACTACACAACCAGATGGAAACTTTCAACCAGGAAGGGGAATCTATGTCATGAGGGGAAACTATTGATCCATAAATCATTCAGCAAAATACTAGACCTCGAGAACTAAGGGCTGACTCTAGAACAATCCTTCCAGTAAGAGTGGGGGTTCAGAAATCCATATGCCTTTATAGCTATAGAATCTGGAGCAAATCCCTTATCTCATTTGACATCAGGTGCCTGGTTGAAGAAGAGGGTATTTTTGGTTCACCAGACTATCAAGTGATCTTTTGAGGTTTATTATAGCTCATATATCTATGATCTAATCAAATAACAGCAGTAACAGCAACAGAAATAATGGTGGTCTGTTTGGTGACAAATGTAGGAACAGATTAAATCTGGTGAACTCACACTAAGCCTCTTCTACTTTGAAAAAATATTTAATGTCTTTTCTGGGTGGGGATTGGAGAGGGAAGAAAGCATACAAAAAGTTATCTAGTCTAAGAAATGATTTAGAAACTGTTTTGCTCAAAATAGCATCCCATTTTGGAGGTAAGTGCTAAGGAATGCAAGCCTATAACCAGAGAAACACATGTTCATTGTAATTTTGGTTTGATTGCAAATTTTATTACAGAAGTAATTTGACACAGGTGTCTTAATTTCCAAGCTTGTCAGCAACTTCCCTGCCTGGTGAAGAGAAGTCCTAATTATATCTGAAGAGTGGGTTAACCATTCAAGTATTTCTTTAATAAGTAACTATTTTTGAAAGGAACAAATTATTCACTTCATTTTTTCTGATTAAAGGGCAGACTTATTTAGATGCATTGATCAAGCCTACATATTTTTTTGTTTGTATTGAATTAAAAGAGCACCCATGTTTATTTTCAGAATATGTAACTGTAAGATCAATACTTATACTGTGCAAATATATGAGTGTACATTCATGCTTAGAGTTGTGGAAAACAGTCTTATGTAGCCATGCATGCATTTTGCAGTCTCATATTTATATTGAATATGTAGAATGAGAATGATCATAATCCAGAAACATTTCTTGCAGAATGTAGTTACCCATTGTGACCAGTTTTGAGAGGAGAGACACATTTTATGAGTTAAAATGTGTTTACTGGAGAATATTCTTTAAGCTTTCAATTTGGTTGCCATATTGAGATAGCCACCTGTGTTGACTGTGTATAATCTACCAATTTTTCAGCTAAAGTGGCCTGTTGCCCTTTGCTTGGTGTCTGCAATCAGTCAGTGTCAAAACAGGGTCATCGGCTTAATTTATCGTCATGGCTGACTAAAGACAACATTGTAAGGCACTGAAATCGTGTCTTCATCATTAGCTGTAGCTCATTAGGCAATTTCCCATTCCTTTAGTACCCTCTTTAGGTGAGCATTCTCGTCTGGTCTTTGCAGGTCTGTCAGAGCAAAAAAGAAAACAAGCATTCACATATAAACTATCGGCATTCATGCATAAGCCATCAGAATTCTGCTTGATCTCAGTTAAACAAGAATTTAATAGGGATCCTCTAGGACCCTATAAACATGCTTTTATTTTCACTTCTAGAAGTATCTCTAATAGTAAGGATTTTACACCAGAATCCACCAAAGAATCTGACCCTTTGAAAGGAGGCTTAAAAAAGATTAATCTGTTCCTAATTATTAAAAAAATAATTTTCTAGAAAACATTTAATAAAATTAAGTATTTTATTGGAATGGTGACAGCTGATTAGTTATTGTTATGCAAAAACTCAAAATGAATTTATTCTCATTACTATTATGTTCTACCAAAATAATCGCTCCTGGTTATAGTTAGTTAAAATGTCATGTCATATTATGTTGCAAGCAATCTCTTGGCAGCTGCAATTTAAAAGGTGTCATTTAAGCATCTGACCTGTGTTTTAAAATGTCAAAGCAACAATTAAACTATCCCATTATGCTTTTATGAGAGGGAAATAATGTTTTACAGATTTTAAGATTTGCATTACTCACTTGTAAACATCAACATCAACCAAGATGCAAATTGTTTATTTTATTTTGTTGAATTAAAAAAAAAGGAGATATGTTGTATTGATAGTCATAAGCTAAATTGTCTCTGCTTGTTTTTCCAAGAACAGCACGGATGAACCCATTTGAATATGGTATTACCCAGACATAATCAGGCTGCCAGAGAGAAAACAATGGCAGATTCCAGCAGTTTCCCCCTGGATTACATGGGTTATTGTTCCTTTTCTAACAGATTTATCTCTGATGTTGAATGAAAAATAATTTTCTCTGTCATTAATAAAGTAAGAGTAGTTATACTTTTTTGTCTTTGCTTTACAGTTACATTTCTATTTTTAAGTCAAATTTGACTTCTTAGCCTCATCTTTTTGTATTGTCTAATCAGATAAATAATGGATTTAGTTTACATTATGATGTGTTCAATTTTATCAGTCAGAAGAGAATCTGCTTTAACAAGCTACATTTATTATCTGCTTGTTACAAGCCAGATATTGCGCTAAGTGCTTTGCATGTACTATTTTATTTATCCTCACACTACTAATGTGAAATAGATACGATTAATTTATGCCTCTTCTACATTATTCAGTTGAGTCTTACAGGTTACAGTAAATTATCTCTCATAGGACTGGAACATGGAAAAGCTGGATCACTTATGCCAGGGCTTTTTGGCTCTAGCTGGTGTCTTAACCTTTGAATATAGGTTAAGATATATTATTGCACCCATGGCAAGTATAGGCAAGAAACATGTCAGAAAAGAAAGAGAAAAATGAGTTCTGCTTTATTCCACCCCTGATTTTTTTAAATAAGTGAATTGATTCTGTACCTGCCTTAAAGGGAGTGCATGGCAGAGAAGGAATAAGCTGGGGTAGACAAGGGGTAAATGGGAAGGGAGTGCAGAAGTGAGCATTTGAAAATTATGCATGTCAGGAGCACCTGGGTCCTTAGTCGGTTAAACGTCCATCTTCAGCTCAGGTCATGATCTTGCAGTTCATGAGTTTGAGCCCTGCATTAGGCTCTGTGCTGATAGCTCAGAGCCTGGAGCCTGTTTCAGATTCTGTGTGTCCCTCTATCTTTGCCCCTGCTCCACTTACACTTTGTATCTCTCTCTGTCTCTCAAAAATAAAAACATTAAAAAAAACCTGACAGATTCCTTTAAAAAGAAAAAGAAAATTATGCATGTCAATTCTGTATAAATTCTTTTTTCAGCTATTATATTTTATTGGAACCTCAATATCCATGATAAAATATAAGTGCCCACTTCCTTTTCTAAACCACATCGTATAACAATTATTTATATGTCACTGTACAACTTTAAATATTTTGTTATATTTTTTCTATGAAATATAAGTTTTAGAAATATGATAGCCTGGCCTCTAAAAATGGGGGGAACAAGGCAGCCTGATCCCTCAGAAGCAAAGTTTCTTTAAAGGAGGGAGTTGCATTCAACTGCTTATACCCCTGGGGGAAAAAAGAAGACAGCGTTCACCATACATTTGCCCCCTGTATTTGTAGGGGCGGGTATTTTAATCTGCAGTTATTTGCCAGGGACTTTATCATCCAGTTCTCTGTGTTTGAACTGTAACTTAAGATCTCCCATCCTAGAATTCTTTCATTAGGTGTGAGAGGAGACTCTGTGAAAACAAATGAAAAAAACAGACAAATAAAAACCTTAATTAAATAGCCTTTTAAACTAAATAATATCCCAATTTATGCCTTTGTTCATAAAAGTGAAAATTTAGTTGAAACAATTTCAGTGAATATTCATTGCTTTGGCCTGTTTTCACCAATATTTCTCTTGTTCTAAGATTGTTCTACTAAGTGTAGAGTCCATTTGAATAAACTCTAGAAAAACTGGAATCATTAAAGTGAGACTTGGGAAACATCTTTATTCATATGGAAGACACTTCCTTAAATCTCTGCATTATTACAATTTGCACTTTGAATATGGCATAGAAGGTCTGTAATCCTAGATTCACAGCTCACCTTGCTTTTCCTGGGACATTATCTGTAATTATGTAACATTAGGAGAACAAGGCCAGTAAGAATACTTTCTTTTTTAATTCTTTTTATGTTTATTTATTATTGAGAGAGAGACAGAGCCTGAGTGGAGAGGGGCAGAGAGAGAGGGAGACACAGAATCTGAAGCAGGCTCCAGTCTCTGAGCTGTCAGCACAGATCCCGACATGGGGCTCAAACTCTTGGACTGTGAGATCGTGACCTGAGCCGAAGTCGGACACCCAACTGACTGAGCCACCCAGAATACTTTTTTGCATAGATTATAATTCAACATTTAGGAATTCTTCTTGCTCCAATTATCTTGTCTCTCCCAATCACATTCATTATCTTTATTCTTTGACTCAAAGCCTGATGTTGAGAACAATTTTTATTTTACTACAGTGCAATTCTCGGAGCGCCTGGTTGACTCAGGCAGTAGAGCATGTGACTCTTGATCTCAGGGTTATGAGTTCAAGCCCCACGTTGGGCATGGAGCCTGCTGGAAAAAAAAAATGAAATTCACATTTGAAACTATCAATTTTAAAGTGAACAATCCAGGTCACCTGGGTGGCTCAGTTGGTGTCTGACTTGATTTTGGCTCAGGTCATGATCTCACAGTTTGTGGGATCAAGCCCTGAGTTAGGCCCTGCGCTGACAGCACGGAGCCTGTTTGGGAATCTCTCTCTTCCTCTCTGTCTCTATGCCATCCCTGCTCACTCTCTCTCAAAATAAATAAATAAACAAACTTTAAAAAAGATAAAGTGAACGATCTATTTACTGTGAATGGCATTTACTACATTCACAATGTGTACAACCATTACTTCTATAAAATTGGAAAATATTTGTATCACCACAAAAGGAAACCTTATGCCCGGTAAGCAGTTACTCCCCATTTTCATCTTCTATCTTCTGGCAGTCAGCAATTTGCTCTTGGTCTCTACAGATTTACCTATTGTGAACATTTCATGTAAGTGTGACCAAAAAATATATGATGTTTTGTGTCTGACTTTTTGACTTAACATAATGTTTTAGAGATTCAAAGTTCTTAATTTTGATGGAGTCAGTATATTTGGTTGTTTCTCATGCTTTTTAGTATCATATCCAAGAATCCATTGCATAATCCAAGTCATAAGGAGTTACTGTTATTTTTTAAGAGAGTTATGATTTTTAGATTATCTCTTTAGATCAATGATTGGTTTTGAGTTAATTTTGGCATATGGTATGAAGTAGGGAATTCAACTTCATTTTTTACATAACTTAAATTTCTCTTCACACCATTTGTTGAAGAAATTCTTTTATCTCCACCATATGTTTTTTTAACCCTTGTTGATCATCATTGATTATAGATAATATGAATTTACTTAAGGATGTGCAATTTTAATTTATTGTTCAATGTGTCTATCCTTGTGCCTACATCACACTGTTATGGTTACTGTAGCTTTGGAGTAAGTTTTCAAATGAGAGTATGAACAGTCCAACTATTTTTTTTAATTGTTTGGCTATTCAAAACTCCTTACAATTCTATATGAATTTAAAGACTGACTTTTCCATTTCTGCAAAATTAAACATTTCTCTCACTATCAATAGGTTTTGATAGTGATTGTGTTGAATATGTGAATCACTTTGGGTAATACTGCTATCTTAGAAATATTAGTTTTCCAAGTGACAAACACAAATTGTCCTTCTATTTATGTCTTTGATTTCTTTCAGCAATACCTTGTAGTTTTAAATGTACAAACCTTTAACTCTTTGGTAAAATTTGTTCTCAAGTATTTTATTGTTTTGGATGTTAGAGTAAATAGAATTGATTGTTTAATATCCTTTTTAATTCTTTCTTTCTTTCTTTCTTTCTTTCTTTCTTTCTTTCTTTCTTTCTTCTTTTTTGGATTGCTCAGTCCTGGTGTATATAAATACAACTAATTGTTGAGTGTTGATTGTGTACCCTTTAACTGTGCTGAATTAACTTTTTAGCTCTGGTAGGTTATTAAAGATTCTTTGGGCTTTTCTGCGAATATGGTTTCTTTTTTTTTTTCCTTTCTAAATTCACTCCATTTTATTTCTTTACCTTGTCTAATTATTCTGGCTGGATTCTAGTATAATGTTGAATAACAGCAATGAAAAATGAACATCCTTTTCTCATTTCTGATCATAGGGCTAAAGCTTTCAGCCTTTCATCATTGACTATTGTCTTAGCTCTGGGTTTTTCATAGATGACCTATTTCATGTTGAGGAAGTTTCCTGCTGTTCCTAGGTGTTTTTTTTTTTTTTTTTTTTTTTTAATGTTTTCATAAACAAAGAGTGATGGATTTTGTCAAATGCATTTTAACATCGATTCAGATCATTGTGTTTCTCCTTTTTTTCCCCCCTATTATGTGTTGTTACATGGTTGATCTTGTTTTGTTGAGTTACCCTTATATTCCTGGGGTAAATCTGTCTCATTAATGATACATAATCCTTTGATATGCTAAAACATTTTATTTGTTAATTGAAAAAAATTCTGTCATTCCCTGCTGGAATTGCATTGAACATTTTTGCATCTATGTTTATAAGGAATATTGATATATTGTCCTTTCTTATGTTGTCTTTCTGGATTTGGATCAGGATAATTCTAACTTTACAGAGGAAATCAGTAAGTATTCCCTCCTCTTAGGGTTTTTAGAAAAGTTCGAGAAGCATTGATGTTAATTTTTTAAATGTTTTGTAGAATTCACAAGGAAAGTCATCTGCTCCTGTATATTTTTTTTTATCGGGAAGTTTTTCATTACTGATTCAACGTCTTGTTTTAAATCTATACAGAGTTTCTATTTCCTTTTGAGTCAGTCTGGTAGTTTGTGTGTTTCTAGAAATGTACTCATTTTATCAGGTTATCTGATTTGTTGGTATGCAATCAATCATTCATTGTATTCTCTCACAATCCTTTTCAATTTTGTAAAATTGGAAGGGAATGCTCCCAGTTTCATATCTGACATTGTTTGCATGTTATTTTTTTCTTTGTCAGACACATGTATGTCAGTTTTGTTCATCTTTTTAAAGGAACAACTTTTTATTTTGTTGATTCTCTCTATTGTTTTGCTCTTTCTACCGCCCCCCCCCCCACTTCTTTTTGTGTAAAGTTAGGTCACTGATTTAACTTCTTTCTTTTTTAATGGAGATGTTTCTGGCTATAAATATCCTTTTGAGAAATGTTTTCACTGCATCCCATTAAGTATTGGTATATTGCGTTCTCATTTTCATTTGTTCCAAAGTATTTCCTAATTTCCCTTGTGATTTCTTCCTTGAAATATTTCTTCTTAAGAGTATGTTGTTTAATTTCCTTATATAGGTGAATTTTCCAGTTTTCTTTCTGCTATTGATTTCTAGTTTCATTCTACTGAATTCAGAGAAGACACTTTCAATGATTTCAATATTTTTAAATTTATTGAGACTTGTTTTATGGTCTAAAATATGACTTGTCTTGGAGAATATTCCATGTACTTTAAAATAATGTATTGAAAATAATGTAAATATGTTTATATATATATATATATATATATATATATATATATATATATATATAAGATTTTTATAACACACACACAATGTATATATTTAAAATGTCTCTATTAATAGTGTTGTTCAAGTCCTATCTTTTGTTATTAATCTTCAGCCTAAACTTTGTATACATTCTTGAAAGTGGGCTATTGAGATCTCTAATCACCTTTGAAGACCTATTTCTTCATTTCTGTTGACATTTGATTCACATAATTTGTGATTCTGTTATTTGGCTCTGGTATCATTATTCTTGTTATAACTTTTGGGTATAACAGTTTTCAATATGTGATGTCTTTATTTGCCACAACAATTTTTGACGTAGTTTATTTTTTGTGATAATAGTAGAGCCACTTCTGCTCTCTTTCATTTACTGTCTCTATGGAATATCTTAATCCATCCATTCACCCTCAACCTATTTTTGTCTTTGGATCTAAATTAAGCATAACAATTTTTTTTAATTCAATTCTGCTGTTCTCTGCCTTTTGTTTAGAGAGTTTAATTCATTTACATTTAAAGTAATTGCAACAAAGGAATTACTTCTTAAATTTTACCATTTATTTTGTCTATGTATTTTACCTTTTGTGTTTCTTAGGTCCTCCAATACTGCCTTCTTTTGTCTTTGATTGATATTTGCTTTACTCTTTTGAATTTTATTTTATTTTTTTAGATTTTCTTATGGTTACCTTTGGTATGACTATAAATATATTAAATTTATAAAAATTATTTTGAATTGATGACAACTCAACATCAATAGTTTACATAAACTGTATTTTTATATGGCTTCACTTTCCCTCATATTGGTTTTTGCAGATTACATATTTTATACATTCTGCACCCTTTAACATAGATTTTTAGTTATTTCTTCATGCTTTTGTCTTTTAAATCATATAAGAAATATAGAGAGACATTCCAAACCTAATATACAACAATTTTCGCTTTTATATTTAACTATGTAGTTACCTTTACTGGAGTTATTTTTTAACCTGACCTCAAGTTACTACTGCCCTCTTACTTCATCCTAAAGGAATCCCTTTAACATTTCCTGGATGCCAAATATACTTGTTGTGACCTCTCAGATTTTGTTAATCTTGGGAGGTTTTAGTTTCTCTCACACAATTTTGAAGGATGGTTTTGCAGGATATAGAATTTTGGGTTGACAGCTTTTTCTTTCAGCACCTTCATAATGCTGTTTAATTCCCATCTGGCAACATAGTTTTTGACCAGAAATCTGCTGTTAAACACATTGAAGATCCCCTGTATGCAATTTGTTTCTCTCTTGGTGCTTTCAAGATTGTATATTTGTCCTTTGCTTTGGCAATTTGATTATAATATGTCTCAGCCTGGATCTCTCTGTGTTTGTCCTTTTTGGAGACTTTAAGCTTCTCGAGCATATAAGTGCATGTATTTTGTCAAATTTGGCAGATATTTGGCCATTATTTCTTCAAGTATTCTTTCTGTCCTTTCGTTCCTCTCCCTTTTGGACTCCCTTTGCTCATAGAGTGATATGCTTAATGGAATTCCACATGTCTCTTAGGTGTTATTGGTCTTTCTATTTTCTTCTTTGTGTTCCCCAGGCTATATCATTTCAGTTAACCTAAATTCCAGTTCACTGATTCTTTCCTTTGTCTCCTCATATCTTCTATTTGAAACCTCTAGAAAGTTTTAATTTCCATTGTGGTGCATTTCAGCTTTAGAATGTCTGTGGATTAAAAAAATTCTTTCTCTTAAATGGTATTCTCTCTCTCTCTCTCTCCACACACAAACACACACACACACACACACACACACACACACACACACACACACACACAATTGTTCTCTTGGTTTCCTTTAGCTCTTTGTCCAGAGTTTCCTTTAGTTCTGTGAGTATATTTAAGACAATTGATTTAAAGTCTGTCTAATAAGTGTCTTGTCTGTGCTTCCTCAGGGGCAGTTTCTGTTAATCTCTTCTGTGAGTGGACCGTAGTATCTTGATTCTTTTCATGATTTAAATTTTGTATTAAAAACTATACATTTTGATTTTGATAATGTGGAACACTTTTTTTTTATTTTTGAGAGAGAGAGAGACAGACAGAGCATGAGTGGGGGAGGGCAAAGAGAGAGGGAGACACAGAATCCAAAGCAGGCTCCAGGGACTTGAGCCACAGCCTGCGGGATCAGGACATCTGATGGTTAACCAACTGGGCCACCCAGGTGCCCCTGGAACACTTGATACATGATTTTTTCAACTCTTCAGAGCATATTTTTGTTATATGCTGTAGGCTATCGCTGTTTTTATGGTTGTTTGGTTGACTTTTTGGATGTATTTTGAAAAGTCAGTATTCTCTGTCATATATGGTCTCTGAAGTTTCTATTCCTTTAGCTTGTGTTCAGCTAGTATTTTTACAAAGAATTCCTTAAATGCTAGGATCCAAATAAACTCTCCCATTCTTTCAGATTAGTTCTGTGCTGGGGCAATTATTCAGTATTTATTTGTAGCTCTGCCTTAGCCTTCATTTCCTGTTTGTATTAAGCCTAGAGTTTAGCTGGAGGCAAAAACTTAGGGTCTTCTCAGGTCTTTTTTTGAACATGCATCCTGCCCTGGGCATGCATGTGTTTTTCTGAATTTCCCAGTATATGTAGACACTTCAATGTCTAATTACTCAAAGGAAAGCTCTTCCCAGCTTTCCTTCTCTAGCCTGAATGCTGTATTTTAGGCCTTAACTGTATCTTTTTTCCCCAGGCAACAAGGCTTATTCATTTGTCTTATAATGTTTTTGAGAATATCCGCTGATTTTCTGTGCTAAGTTTTCTGGATCAGGTGTAAGAAAAATAAATACCCCAGGTCAGTCCTTTAGGTAACGCCAGGCAGGTCAGAGCAGACAAAAAGTAGTTTGAGAAACCATCTACTCTGCTTCCTCCAGAACCCAGGGACCGGGGTCCCATACTGTACATTCAGACTGTTAACTTAAAGATCACCACTGAGCCAGGGAGGGGATTGGAGTAATGCCAAAGAAAAATGCCACAATGCTTTTCTTTCTTTTTTTTTTTTTAAGATTTTTTTTTTTTTAAACGTTTATTTATTTTTGAGACAGAGAGAGAGCATGAACAGGGAAGGGGCAGAGAGAGAGGGAGACACAGAATCTGAAACAGGCTCCAGGCTCTGAGCTGTCAGCACAGAGCCCGACACGGGGCTCGTGAGATCCCACAGACTGTGAGATCATGACCTGAGCCAAAGTCGGCCGCTTAACCGTCTGAGCCACCCAGGCGCCCCACCACAATGCTTTTCTACTGTTTTTAAGTTGCCTTTTTCTTGATTCCGTGTTTGCTAGGTTGTTGTGAACCTCTGACTCTTTTCCAGAGTTCTGAAAAAGCTTAGTCTGACAGTTTTGCTTCTTCTTCTTCTTTTTTTTTAAATGTTTCTGTGAGGAAACAGCCTCTTAGAGCTGCCTACTCCTCCATGTTCACTGATATCGCTTTGTTGACAAATTCTGCTGGTGCGATTTTCATGTGCATTGGCGTCTGTCTGTGATTAACCTGAGTTCCTTACTGTATTTGAAGCCTTCAAGCATAGAGTTTATAACTTTATCACCTACACAATTCCCTACACTTATTATACCAGTAAATGTTGACCAGTGACAAATTTATCCATTTAGTCCCTCTTGCATTACAAATTAGAGAATGTAAGAAGTATTTTGTGAAAGTTTGTGAAGACGAAATACTATAGAGCACACTCATTAAATCTAATGATATCATCAAATTAAAAAGAAAATGCACAACAGTAGAGACCTAGAATATTATGTACTATAAACTTAGCAGTTTGAAATATAGGCTAAAATAAACTTAATAAAATACATGAAGTACACACAGTAGAGCTTAGTGTAGGGCATTCTAACAGATTTTTGAGGACCCAAAAAATATTTTTTGGGCTTTTGAATTCTGTCAACATTTACTGAGTTAGATAATAAAATTTAATTGCTGAGGTTTTTTTCTAAAATGTTGATTAATTCACATAAAATGGCAATGATAAAACTATACATGTAAATATATATAACATGTAATAAAAATAGCTATATTTTTCAGAACAAACAAAAAATATAACAGCATTATTTTTTATTTTTTGCAAATTTGTTTAATGCCTGGATGAAAGACATTAGGATTTTCATATGTGCCCTGTGTTAATTCTTTTGCAGTAGGTTGTTTTAGTTGACATATATGAAGAATCATGACCTCATAATTAGTTAGAAATGGAAGATGTAGTTTAATAGCTTTTACATAATTGTAGATGTCCTTGTTTGACCCTTCCTGAAAAGTTAACAAATGATTGATTCTTGAAGGTTAGTTGCCATGTGGAATCTGAAAATACGTCAATAAAATATCAGTACTTTGCTACATTTCAACCCATCAGTCACCTTTTACTTTAAAAGGATCTCTTACCTATGCATGATTCTAAGCATTGTGCCTTGGACTTTTGCAAAATATGAGTTCACTGAGTTATGCCAATTTTCCAAATGTTGGTGGGGTTTGTTCTATAACATAAAACAAAACAAAAACATAGTTAACATCACTGATGGTACAACTTATGAATCTCACTAGAAAAGTTTTGGGAAGCTTTCACACTCAAGGGAGAGGACAACCCTTCCAAAATGTAAATATTTGCTTGAAAGTTTAAATTTTATAATTTGTAACAGCCACTTGTGTTTGGTTTTTGTGTGTGTGTGTATACGTGCATGCATGTGTGCTTTATAGGAGAGGTTCATTTTGAAGGCAAACATTTGCCAGACACAGGTATCCTTTACTCTCTGAAAGTTGGCATTGTGTGACTTTGTTTTTGTGAAAAATTTACATTCGTACAGTGTCGAAGTGCAAATCCCCTTCGGATTTCTTTTGGTTAGCAAAAACAGATAGTGATGTAGGACTTCAATAAAAGTGGAAGTGGTATAATGTGATGTCTCAGAAGGCAGGGGATGCTCTTTGCTTTACACAATTTCAGCATACAAAGTTTTCGTAGGGATGGTCTACTTTCAGACAGTGAATGAAACCTATATTTTAATCTGAAGTCATTGTTTGTTATTCATTACGTCCATTAAATTCATGTTACATGAAGAAAAAAAAAGTGGTTAGTTGAGCACAACCACCTGCTGCCAAGATGTTTTTCCTTGAGACACCTTCCAAGTTGATGCACAATGGAAGTGTTTTTGTTTTTATTGTTTTTAAGTTTATTTATTTCTAGAGAGAGAGTGTGATAGAGAGCAGGGGATAGGCAGAGAGAGACATGAAAGAGAGAGAATCCCAGCAGGCTGTGCCCTGTCAGCGCAGAGCCCAGTGCGGGGCTTGATCATACAAACCATGAGATCATGACCACAGTGGACATCAAGAGTCACACACTTAAGCGACTGAGCCAACCGGGTACCCCTATTTTTGTTTTTGTGTGCTTCAGATTTACTGCACAGATATTAAAAAGATCTTAATAACGATACTGAATACAATTATCATTTTTATAACTGTATCAAGAGATTCTCAAGTGAAACTGATTTTTTTTTTAATTGAGCACATGAGGAAGTAATCGTGTTGGCTAACGATAAAGTGCTCAGAATTGCACCCCGCATTGGTTTTGTGCCAAGGGTGAAAATTTCAACCCAGTGTAAGCGGAAGACAATGCTATAATAGTATTGTGTATATAATTTGAGTTTAGGACCCATTTTCACTAGTTGTTCACAAATTATACTCTGTAGATAAAGATAGGAAATCAAAATGTACTCACAGTTATGTAACTGGAATAAACAATATACCTGAGAGAAGAACTTAAACATGTCTACAGAGGAGCCCAAGGGCTCAAAGTAGAACCATAGGACTTCAGGGTTAAAAAAAAGACATTATTTCAGAGAGAGAGAGAGAGAGCATCATTGCATAATTTTCTCAAATGTGAAAAGGCTTTGTTCAAGTGTATTTCTCATACTTAGCTTTTCTACTCAAATTCAGGAGATGTTAATTTGAAAAAGGTCTCAAAAAGAGGTTTGAGAATGATTAGCATTTTGAATAATTGACCAATTTGACTAATTAAACCTATGAGTAAATCCTAAAGCTCTTGGTTGATTTATTCAAGAGATGACAATTTTGAGGTAGCATTTACTAAGTCCTTCAGAACCTGGAAATACATTCTTTATTTGATGAGCACTTAGAGCCTCTGCTGAAAACAAGAGAAAGTTGAGCAAAATGTAACAGAAACTAGGGGATCTCAGAGATGCAAGCTGCTTCATAGGCCATGTGTGTGTATGTGCATGCCAGTGTGTATGCATAGTATTTCCAATTAAATTATATATTAAGAGGTGAAAAATATGCTAAAGCAGAGCCGTTCTGATTTTAGAGTTCTGACCATGTAACCCCTGTCCTTCCCCTTCCAATCTCTGTCCTAAGAGAGCTTATAGGACTTTCTAGAATACACCTGACAGTGGTGTCATTTGCTCCAACCTTTTCTCTTTACAAAGAGGAAACTGATACCTGAATAGACTGAGTGCTAATGCCATGGGAATACATGCTAGTTAGGGGTGGAATAGAACTAGATTACAACCTCCTAGCTCTAATGACTGTTCTTGAAGCCTTATTGCTTTTTCTTGTTTGAGAACAGAGAATGGGAGAATAGGTCCAAAACTGTGTTGGGAACCTTAGAGAAGGTGAATGCATCATAGGAGGCAAATTTTTTGCAATCGGTACTTGTATTTCATATTTAATGTAAAATTCCTTAAAATCCCTTCCATGTATGGTAAAAGGGGCAGGGTGGGGATGGGGAAGAAGGAGACACATAAATAAATATGGATTATCTTATTTATCAGCTGTCTTCTTCATTCTATTCAGTATAGACACAGCTTTGGTCATAGTTTGGTAAGTTTTCACATAGCTGATTTTTAATATGTATTTTTAAAATAATACGGCTTTCTGGGGCACCTAGGTGGCTCAATCGGTTGAGCGTGTGTCTTCGGCTCAGGTCATGATATCGTGGTCTTTGAGGTTGAGTCCCGCGTTGGGCTCAGAACCTGGAGCCTGCTTCGGATCCTGTGTCTCCCTCTCTCTTGTCCCTACCCTGCTCATGTTCTTTCTCTCCCTCCCTCTCTCTCTCTCTCTCTCTCTCTCTCTCTCTCTCTCTCTCATGTTCTTTCTCTCCCTCCCTCCCTCTCTCTCTCTCTCTCTCTCTCTCAAAAAATAAACATCTTAAAAAATTAAAAAATAATAATATGGCTTTCTACATGAAAGCCACATGCTAGAAGTAGACTCAAGAAGGAACAAACAGTCATTGGAAGATAATTGGATTAGGGAATAAATTCAATTAGAAGAGTTTATATTAGTAGACTTTATAAGATACCAGGTTAATCTGATTCAAAAGTAGTTCTAGATGTTAAAATTAATGAGGAATTGACTGGCCTCTTTGTTCAAGAAATTTAGCTATTGCCACAAGATGTTAGAATAAGAAAAGGCAAAAGAAAGAGATCTGGAAGTAAATTCCTGGCATGCTAGAAGGAACAGAGGTCGTTTTCTGGGACCATAAAACAGGTGTTATGTGATGCACTATTTTTTTTTTTTTTTTTTTTTTGGTGCTTCTGCTTCAATGGATGAATTGCTGTTCACAATAGTAAGAGACAAGCTGCTTGAAGTGTCCTTCACTGAAAAGAATAATGTATTATTTGTGATTCATATTTTTGACTTCATGGATTCAACATAGTTCAGTGTCCTTCCTCCAAAATAGACCTTTGAGTGAAATGAACATTTTATCTTTTTTTTTTTTCATTAATTACTAGAAGAAACTCAACTGTACTTTTGGTAGAGTAGATCTGAGAATATACATTTTGAAACATGTTTGCTTAGGGAAACAACTGTGACAGGCGAAGATATTCCAAAAGAACAAAAAAAATTTTTTTAGGTTCCAAAATTGAAATTTTTAATTTTTTTTTAGTTTTTACTTATTTTTGAGAGAGACAGAGGCAGAGTGTGATCAGGGGAGGGGCAGAGAGAAAGGGAGACAGAATCTGAAGCAGGTTTAGAACTGTCAGCACAGAGCCTGATGTGGGGTTCAAACTCATAAACTGAGATCATGGCCTGAGCCGAAGTCTGATGATCAACCAACTGAGCCAGCCAGGTGCCCCCTGAAATTGAAAATTTTAAAGGTACTTCTTATTAACCAATACATTTTGTTTTTATTTTTTTTTTGGACTTATACATGTTAATGTTTCAATCATAATAATGACAGTGACTGACTTTAAGTGAACTGAATATTTTGCCTAATGATTTTCATGTATTTATTTATGTAAATACATTTATTTAAAAAAAGGAATAGGTGTAACTTGTGACACATCTTGTGATTTTTTTTTCTGTTCTAATGTGTTCTTTTTTTCATCAAATTTACATTATGAACTATCTAATTCTTTAACTGAGAGTTAGTAAATGTTTATTCATTTTCTGGGTAATGAATGAGGACACTTTAAAGAGAATTTGGGATTGTGTATCTGATCTCAAATGACATAAATTTTGACAGCATTTAGTCTGCTGTACAGTGTTTCAGCATCCTAATGAAAGAAAAGAATGGGGGAAAACTAGAAAGTAAGAGGGTAAATAATGCTACAGCTGTTAGGTGGTAAAACAAAACTTGTAAGTTCTGTCGACTGGTTAGGAAATGTACAAACAACAGATATTTTGTCTAGGTCTGGAATTTAGCAATGACTCTAATGATTTTTATTCTGTGTTTTCAACTAGTTTTATAAGGAGGTGTGGAAGGGATATTATCCTTTCAGTGAACTTTAAAAATTTACCCATGTTTCACATTGAAATGCACTAAAAGAGTAGCCCGAACTGACTGACACTAAACACAGACAATGAGAATAACCTGTAATATTAAATAGAGATTTAAACAGCGTGGTGGGAAATGCAGGTGGTGGTACAGTGGTCATCTGGAGAGAAGAGAGAGTCACAAGAACAAGAACAGAAAAGGAAAAGGGCTTTGTACTTCTCATGGGTAATTCTGAGTAACTGCCAGATTAGATTTTCCTTTTTATTAGTATTTTAACAGGAAATTATTTCAAATAGGATTTAAATTAAAAGAAACATTTCTGAACCTCTGATGTGGAGAGTAAACTAGATAAAAAGTAACACAATTGGTTTCTATAAAGAGAAACCAAGAACTGAAAGTCAGAAATTAGTTTTTCTTCAATTCAGTACTAAAGAACTTTATTTTTTCTTCTAAGATTATGCAGTCAACTTATTTCAAAAGGCCATTTAAAAAGCAAGATTGGATTTTTGGAAGAAAGCACACAAATACCAGTAGCCGTCTATGATCTTGAATGACAGACTAGAGCAAAAAAAAGAACATGATATGAATTATTTAATGTCAGTTCTGTCATTGCATTCATGTTGGCAAAGCTGAGTATTTAAGATTCTGTATCTTGTAACAATTTAACAAATGATTACTATGTTTCTAATTCCTTTGTTATTTGAGAATAGTTGACATACAATGTTACATAAGTTTCAGAAGTAAATCTTTGTGATTTGACAAGTTTCTATATAATGCTGTGTTCCCCACTGGCATAGCTACCATCTGTCCCTTTACATCCCTACTACAATATCATTGACTTTATTTTTCATGCTGTGCTTGTTTTTAATTGAAAAAAATTTTTCAATGTTTATTTGCTTTTTGAGAGACAGACAGACAGAGTGTAAGCAGGGGAGGGGCAGTGAGAGGGAGACACAGAATTCAAAGTAGGCTCCAGGTTCTGAGCTGTCAGCAAAGAGCCTGACGTGGGGCTTGAACTCACGAGTCACGAGATCATGACCTGAGCCAAAGTCAGATGCTTAACCAACTGAGCCACCAAGGCATCACTCTCATGCTGTGCTTTTTATTCCTGGGCCTTATTCATACCATAACTAGAAGCCTATTTCTGCCGTTCCCCTTTACCTATTTTACTTACCCCCTCACTCCTCTGTTCCCCTGTCCTCTTGTGATTTTGGTTATCCTTGCGTCTCAGTGCATTTTTGTGCTGCTCTTCATAATTATAACTATAATCATAGGGTCCTACTTGGTTAACCAGTACTTAGCATTTTGCTAGCAACTGTTAACACATATTAGGTTTACAGACTTGCACACATGTTTACACACACAAACACACATACACAGACACACATACATGCATGCACGCATTAGAGAGGTAGCTCCTATTTAGTTGCAAAGTAACTAGAGTTATGTGACCCAGTACTTTATTTGTGAAAAATAAGGGCTATGAGACGCGTGGATATTAAGTAATATTTTTTATCTTAGGAACAGGTAGTGATTTCAGAATTTTATTTTATGAAGATGTATTAAGAAAGAAGTTTTACATGAGGAAGTCATCTCTTAAAATTATTTATATTCTGTTACCATTTTCCTTCTGACTTAGCTTCTCAGTGTTCCTTGTGAATGATCAGCACGAATGAGTGGTGTCCATGATTCTTTGTTGCAAAGTGTGGGCTTTGTGTTCACATACAGAGACAATTGTTAAAATGTATCAAATAATAAGATTTCTCTGGACGATTCTAACATAAATCAGGTTCCTAAGAAATCAGATACTAATGTGGGTTATAAATGTTTGCTGATGGGATGTGGTTGGAAATGCTACTGAAGTTGTAACACTAAATAGCATGCAACAGTGAGCAGAGGGTTAAGCTGGAAATTTCCTGACATGTTATAGGCCAATGTCTTGAAGAAAACAAACAGAAAGCCCTACTTTTTAGTGAGTGATGTGGTATCACTCTCTCTGAGAAAAGAGAAGGACTGTGGCAATGGTACTTTCTCAGATAAGTTGGACTAGAAAGGAATTCTAGTAAGTTCTGGGGAGGGTTCGCTAAGTAGTTGAATTTCAATTTGAACAAGGGTTCTTGTGGGTAAAAGACATTAAGGATATTCTTAAAATAACATTTATATAATTGTGTATCATCTTTTTTTTTAAAAAAAGATCTAACTGATACAGTATTGAAGAGGATGAGGAAATAAAACTTATTTTGAGAGACAGTATAACTTTAGTAAGTTGGAAAGATACAGGTTCCAGTTTCAGTCCTGCCTCTTACTAATCACGTAGACCTTTGTCACATTTAACCTTACTCAGCTCAGTTTCCCCTGTGGAATGAAGATACCCAATAGGGTTTGGAGGGCATTTGTAAAGAGGAATATTAATTTTAAAAGATGAACACCCCAAAATATTATGAAGATACTTGAAGAGAGAGGAGATGGAGTATAGAAGTGAGTTTGAGAAGTTTATAGGTGGAAGATGTCTTTATTCCAGGACTGAAAAAAATTCAAGAGACCTTAGGGATTGTGCCTGGAAACTAAGGTAAATTTAAAGAAAGGAGTAAACAAATAAAGGGGAAAAAAGAAGTATATAGTTCATTTTCTAAGTAATGATTAAAACCAAAGTAATCCTTAAAACACACATCTCTCTCTCTCTCTCTGATTATTGTTTAAAAGAAAGATTAATTACAATAATTTGAATTACTTTGATAAGTTGATTTTAAAATAAACTCCAGGTTCAATTGCAGTTAAAAGAAAAATTCTTATGGGGCACCTGGGTGGCTCAGTTGGTTAAGCGTCCAACTCTTGATTTTGGCTCAGGTCATGATCTCACAGTTCTGTGAGTTCAAGCCCTGCATCGAGCTCTGCACTGACAGCATAGAGCCTGCTTGGGTCTGCCTCCCTCTCTATCTGCCCCTCCCCCACTTGCTCTTTTTCTCTCTCTCAAAATAAATTGTAAAAAAATAAATTAAAAAAGAATAATTGTTATTAAATGTATTAATTTACTGAAGGTCAGAGAATAAAAGTTCAAAAATATTTAATACAAATATTCAACTGTTAACTGATTTGTATGACACAAAATGGAAAAACAATGGGTCATCTCATTTCATTCATCAATAGTGATCTAAACATTTAAGTAAAGATTTTGCATATTAACCTAGCAGTATATAATAATAATAATTCACTTGGCCACATGAGCTTTGTTATAGAGATAGAAAGTGGCTGAAAATAGGAATTTCATTTATACAACTTTTATATCAATGCATTAAAAGAGGGGAAAATGTTTATATGTAAGAGGCTGAAACTGTATAATGATATAGTAATAATTTCAAATAAAAATTCTAACTGACATAGTAATCAAAATATTACCTAAGAATGGTAGAGATTCCTTACTAAAATTCTAGAAAAATTGTTTTATTCAATAATGACATATTAAGATATATAGAAATATTAAGCTCTTTTTTTAGAAGAAAAAGATAGGTGTATCATTACCACCATTATTATTCAACATTGATTTGACATTCAACATAATGGAATAATTCACTAAAATGAAAAGCTGCTTTTAGCAAATGGTGCTGGAGAAACTGGGCATCCAGTAGACAAAAATTTAAAAGAAATATAAACCTCAAACTAATTCTCACACCATCTGCAAAAAGTAACTCAAAGTGCCTCAGGAGCTTCCATGTAAAATATAAAGCTATGACCCTGTTAGAAAAAAGAAATGTAGGAGAAAGTCTTCAGGACCATGAATAGGTGATGTACTCCTGGTTTTGACAGCAGAAACATCATTTATAAAAGGGAAAACTAATTAAAAAATCGGACCACATTGATTTAAAAGCCTTTTCTCTGGAGAAGTCCTTTTTAAGAAAAGGAAAAGACAAGATAGAGACTTGGAAGAAATATTTGAAATTAAAATATCTGACAAATGATCGTATCTAGAATAAAGAACTTTCTAACTCAACAGTTCAGCCAACACACAAACGAAAGCAATCCAGTTAGAAACAGACAGAGGGCATTAACAGACATTTCATTAAAAGAGATACACTGTTTACATTCACATTAATTCACATTAAAAGATGTTCATCAGCTCTTAGGGAAATGGAAATTATAACCACAATGGGATATCATTACATTTATATGGCAATAGCTAAATTAAACACACACACACACACACACACACACACACACACACACACAAATTGTGGCAAGAATGCAGAGGAACTGGATCTATATATTGCTGTTGAATATGCAAAATAATGCAACTACTCCAGACCAGAAAAACCTATGGTATTTTCTGGCAAAACTGAACATATGCTTACCGTGTGACTAAGTAGTTGCACACTGTGGCATTTATCCCAAAGAAAGGACAATTTATTGCCATACAAAGCCTGTTAAACAATGCTCAAAGGGGCATCTGGTGGCTCAGTTGATTGTGCATCTGGCATGCTTTGGGCTCAAGTTGTGATCCCAAGGTCATGAAATTGAGGCCCACATTGGGCTCCTGAGCATGGAGTTTGCTTAAGATTCTCTTAATGTCTCTCCCTCTGCCCCTCTCCCCCACCTGTACTCTCTTTATCTCTCTAACATTAAAAAAATGCTCATAGAAGCTGTAGTCATAATAATTCAAAAACTATAAAGGACAACCCAGATGTATGTCAACAGGTAAGTGGTTCAAGAAACTATAGTACATTTGTGCCCTAGAATATTACTCAGAGATAAAAAGGCACAGAGTACTGATACACTCAACAACTTAGGTGGATCTCAAGGGAATAATTTTGAGTGAAAAAAAATTTCAAAAAGCTTGCATATTGTATGATCCTTTTTACCTAGTATTCTTGAAATAACAAAATTGCAGAGATGGAAAATAGATTAGTGTTTGTCAAATGGTTGCAGAGGGAGGCCATGGTAGTAAAAGTACAGTTCTATCTAGTGATAGAACTGTTGAGTATCTAACTGGTGCTGGTTATATATGATAAAATTGCATAGAGCCAGAGACACTCACACACACACACACACACACACACACACACACACACACACACACGTATACAAATGAATGCATGTAAAATGTGAAATCTATCTGAATAATTTTGATAGAGTGTATAAATATCAATATTTCTGATATTGATTATGCAAGGTGTTGCATGTTATTGAGGGGGACTGGATGAAGTACATAAAGAATTTTCTGTGTTATTTCTTTTTTTAAAAATTTTTCAAAGTTTATTCATTTTTTTGATAGAGACAGCATGAGTCGGGGAGGTGCAGAGAGAGAGGGAGACACAGAATCTGAAGCAGACTCCAGACTCCAAACTGACAGCATAGAGCATGATGTGGGGCTCGAACTCACGGACTGTGAGATCATGACCTGAGCTGAAGTCGGACACCCAACTGACTGAGCCACCTAGGCACCCCTGTCTGTGTTATTTCTTAAAACTGCATATGAATCGGCAAATACTTTAAAATTGTATATTGTATATATGCATTATATATAATATATAATAAAGTAAGAATGAGAATTAATTCTGTTCACAGTAATAAACTTATATAATTATAACTAAATCTAATAGAAAAAGTAAAGGATATATATGAAAAATAGAAGCTGCGGTATTATAGGGGTGCCTGAGTGGCTCAGTTGGTTAAATGTCCAACTTCAGCTCAGGTCATGATCTCATGGTTCATGAGATTGAGCCCCACACCAGGCTCTGTACTGACAGGTCAGAGCCTGGAGCTGCTTCCGATTCTGTGTCTCCCTCTCTCTCCCTCCCCCACTCCTGCTCTCTCTGTCTCTCAAAATTAAATGGAAACATTAAAAAAATTAAAAAACAATAGACAAAATATGTGGAATTTACCTGGGAACAGAAACAAAAATTTTTGTCAGAAAAACGGGTGTGTGTTTATTTAGACAAATGTGTAGTGACTTGTATCTACCATGACAGATCATACAGATCATGCAGAATAGTTTCACTGCTCTAGAAATCCGCTGTGCTCCACCTGTTTTTCCTCCCACCCCTGCTCCAAAACTCCTCACAGCCACTGATATTTTTAGTATCTCCATAGCTTGCCTTTTTCAGAATGTTACATAGTTGGAATCATATAATGTATATAGCCTTTTCAAATTGTCTTCTTTTAGGGCACTTGGGTGGCCCAGTTGGTTAAGCATCTGACTTTTGGTTTTGGCTCAGGTCATGATCTCACAGTGTCATGGGTTGAGGCTCCACATCAGGCTCTGCTTCCGTAGCACAGAGCCTGCTTGGGTTTCTCTTTTTCCCTCTCTCTCTGCTCCTCCCCCACTCACACTGCCTCTGTCTCTCTCAGAATAAATAAATAGACTTAAAAAAAAAAAAACAAATTGTCTTCTTTTACTTAATAATAGGCATTGGCAGTTCTTCCATGTCTTTTCATAGTTGATGGCTCATTTTTTATCACTGCATAATATTCTGTCATCTGGATTTATCTATTTGTCTATTCATTCACCTAGTGAAGGACATCTTGGTTCCTTCCAAGTTTGGGGAATTATGCATAAAGCTGCTATAAACATTCATCGCCAGAGTTTTGTGCAGACACAGGTTTTCAAATCCCCTAGGTCAATACCATAAATCACAATTGCTGGATTGTATGTTTAGTTTGGGTAGAAACCGTTTAACCCTCTTCCAAAATGTCTGTAGCACTTTGCATTCACTCTAGCAATGGATGAGAGTTGGTAATTTAATTTATAACTTAGGCCTTCTCTAATTCCCTCTGCAAGATCTTTCTCTTCCTTTCTTTGAACTTCTGTAATACTCTTTATCCTTATTCTGACATTTATCATATTCTTTCTTGCTTTGAACAAAACTATTAAAAATTTTCTAATTCATTAGTTTCAAAAAACTGACCCGAGATAAGTGTCTAATCTAAGAGTTATTTATCCTGAATCCCTCAGGACAGACAGATAGGTCTCCAGCATCTTACAGTAAGTTCTGCATTTAAAATTTTGAAAATTAAAGGTCCATTATCTGTTGAATGAATGAAGAAAGTTCAAATTTTGATGTGTCAGACTATCAACTGGGGCATTTTGTTTTGAAAATCCATATATAATCCCAATGCCCTACGCTAGGCTTGGCATCATACAATTCTCACTATTGCCATTAGTAATATTTTTTCCAGGTGTTTTGTAGCGATTATTTTGTGGGTTAAATACATGGCTGACTCATGTGAAAGGAAATTGCATTTGAAGTTATTGATTCTCTACCACAGCTTTTCAGCTGGAAGAAACAAAAGCTCTCACTGCAATAAGGCTGAACCTTTAAAAAACAATATCTAATGAGGTTAGTATATGTCTTTGACATTTTAGTATCAACCAGAGTGAAGGTCACAGCTGAAAGGTAACAAAGATGATTTTATACAGTAAATAAAAAATGCTATTGAAAAGAAAATGAAATACTGCTCACTTTTTATCGCCTCTAGTACCAAAAGCATGTTTGTTATGCCTGATTTGGGTACTTCATCCATATTATTCTTCCATTTCATAGATTTTTGAATTGAAAAGGGGAGTGCACTTAGTTTTTATGTCAGGGGCTTATATAAATGTGCTTTTTATTAATATTCTGCAATTGTATTATTTGAATTTTTTATCTTTTAAATCTATTTAGTGTTTGTTTGTTTGTTTGTTTGTTTAGTGTTTGTTTGGTAGTAATTGTGGGAACATGGTATTCGTTCTGTTTGGTGAACTTCCTTCTGAGTTGGGAAGTTTCTTTGTCATTTATTTTATGACCCTCAACTCTTTCATTTTTGGTGTTTACAACAAAAATGTAAGTTTAGCGTTAGGAGAATATGTCAAAGTGGTTTTGGAAAGTAATGGAATGGATTATGGTTAAACCATGAAAAATGTGTGGGCACAGTGCACAACAGGAATTCTTAATTGCTTTTATATTATATATCATTACATAAAAAGGGATTGATCTATTAAATTTGTGCTGGATGAAGATAATTATACTATTTAAAACAATTTAATGAAAACGTTCATGAAACAAAAAGCTTCAAATGCCAAAGGCCATATTAAAATGACTATGTTGTCCTCAACATATCTTTGAAACAAAATATTCCAAATTTTATAATTCATTAGTTTTGAAAACTAACATAAGACAAGTGTCTAATCCAAGATTTGTTTTATTTTAGATGAACTCACAAATTCATCAGAAACCAGATTGTCTTTAGAAGACCTCTTTAGGAAAGATTTTGTGCTTCATGACCCAGAAGCTCGGTGGATCAATGGTACGTGCACACATCTGTATGTGCTGTATTTATTTTGAGTTCCATGTAACTAAAATGAAATAATTATATTTGGTAGCTAATATTTTAATTAACATTATGCTTCAGCAATTATATATACCAATGTACCATTTAATCAGAAATTAATACCTTGGCTCATGTGAAAGAAAGCCAGTTCCTAAGATAGGTCATCTTTCAAATTATTCTCAAGCATTAGATTGTTCTATATCTGCAGTGCCTCATGATTGCTAGTTATGTGACTTTAAGCATGTGCTAAATCTTAACATTTCTCTGGATAATGCTTTTTGGTGTAGAAATCTGTACTTGTAGAAGTATAGATTTTGGGAGGCTGCGTATGTAAATGCTTCAAATTTGGCAATCAGATTAGTTTTCTTTTCTCTGTGTGGCTTTTCTTTTTAAGTTTAAGTGCTACAAACCAGGGAGAATCTTTGCAAAGTTAAAATACTTACATATGACATGGAAATATATCGCACTTTCTTTTTCTGGCTTGGTAAAAAAAAGCCCCAAAAGACAAAAACAAAACAGAACAAAAAAAGCATCTCAGTTCTTCTTAGGTTAGTTCTGATTTTATTATTGTCAAAAGTTTTAAAAAAGCTTTTAGATTTAAAAAGGAACAATGAAAAATAAAAACCACTGAATGGCTCTATGGACTTTGGTTTTTCTTAATGAAAGGTAATAGGGGAAATAATTGGATAAGAAATGTGTTGGTAAAAAGGAAGTCATGTGTCCGTTTCTTGAATATTCCAGTTTGCCTGACCATTCTAATCACTGTGGTTAGATAACTGTTAATCTTTGCCCTTCACTTTATTTAGAGATAATAACTGTGCTTGTTTTCAAGGCATAGACTAGATTATTTGTATGACAGATAAAAGGAGCTTTGCTTTTTCATCTAATAAAGATCATCTTACATACACCCCATTCTTTCTTCTCTAATATTCTAATTAAGTGCATTTATGCCTGCAAATTAAATGTTAATTTGTGGAAGCTATAAAAAGGATGTAACTTAGTTTGTGAGGGCAGAGGCCAAATCATACTTGTTTACCTGGCCCTGATACAATTCCTGGAGATCAGAAGACACTCACGATTTGAATAAATGAATGAATGTATTTAATTGAAGTCCACTGTTATTTTTAGATAAACTCAAGTTTCAGTTGAAATTGGTTGGGATATGAATGTGTGCCATGGGGATGGTGTTATTGATAGAGAAAAAAAAATAGCATTTTATTAACTTATTTGTATATTTTCACTTTGAATTGTTCACAATTTTGGGATTTGCCACATTGTTGCCTTGCATTATGATTACTTTAGACGTACACTGTATTTATTTCACATGAGCCCCATGACTAAAGAAGGCTAATGGAGAGGTATATCATTACCAGTCATTGCATGGATGTCTCACAAATATTTCTTCTGTTTTTAATTTCAAAATCGTCTTTGCACTTGCTAGCACTTCTATTTTCTATTAAAGGAGATGACATAAAAATTGTGGAAAAAATCAGGAGTCAATAGATTTGAACTGTTCAGCAACATTCTGTTTTATTTACCACGGTTTTGGCCAAACTATAGAAATTTGCATAGTCTTTGGAAATCAAGAAAAAAAATCATGGACTTTTCTCCTTTCTCAGGTGAACTTGGACTATTTAAAGAGGCATTTACTCCTGTGTATAACTGACACTTTGATATTGAAGTGCCAGAGGACTGGACAGATACATAAGCAGTGAACTGCATGCTAAATTAAGCCACATTTCAATATCTAGGACACACATTCTACTTTAGCACTTTACAAGATACTAAAGTAACATATTTGCAGTCAGTTATTTTCATCATTTTTTTTTCATGATTTCTTTACCAATCATTGGTAAACTTAATCTTGACAAAATATCTTAGGACAAAGCTGCAGTGTTCTTCTCATCATACTCTAAGTAAAACCTAAGACTTAACATGTTTATAAAATAATTTGGCTCAAAAACAAGCTTTTAAACAAGGTGAAACAAAATTTAAGCTCTTAGAGGCAGACACTCTTTATAAATACGCCTGAAGAAATTGACATACTGGTAGTTAGTAGATTGTATATACTGGGTTGCTTTTCAAGTAGAGGAATAGATTTGTACTCATTCATTTCTCTTATCCAGCTCAGATCTGCTTTCTGGCAATCACTAGATACTTGGCCTATTTACATATTCCTCACATAGCCAGAAAATACAGTGGGAACTCTGTGGATAAAATGTGTAACCTTGGCCTCATTATCACAGATTATATCAAAAGGTGAAATGTGATCTTTCTATTTATGAGATGTCTCACTAGGTTTTCTTAGTATATACATGAAAGGAGTCAAAGCTGAGCTCATTTGGAAGCTTCATTTGATTCTTGGAGGTCACCTAGGAGCACTTACTGCATTACTGGTCAAGGAGAAGGAGGGAGTCGAGATGGCCCTGACGTGTCTAGGTTGTCGTGAAGCAATGTCATTCATTATGCTGCTTCTCAACTAATATATCTGTGAATGTCACTGCAGCCTTGATAGGTGCTCATGTTCATGGTTAGCTTAACAACTCTCTTCCCCCAAATCTGCTCATATCCTTGAAATCTCCATTTTTATAGCATCTTTTTCCTAGTTACATCACCTTGAAACCTGGAAATCCATCTTCTATAACATTATTCATCTCCCCACATTCATTTGATGGTCAATCAATCATCAAAAAAAGACCTAACATTAATTGAGGGCCTTCTTTGTTAGGCTTTGTGCTAGATATTTTCTATACATATTTCATGAATAGCATGTAAAGTTAAACTACGAACCCCAGAAAACTGAAACTTAAGCAAAAAGTATGTATCCAAAAACACAGCTGATAAGAGATGGACCCTGCTTTCCTCACTATGTTTAAGTCTAAAACTCAACTTTTTTCATTGTTTGACTCTGAGATCCCAATCCCAGTCTCCAGTACACTTTCCAGCTGCTTTGATAATCTCATTGCTATGGATTTCATTGCTGTTGATCCTGTTATCTTTAATATTGTGGTAATGTCCCCTCCATAGGTATATCTATACGATGTTAATTTATGTGGTCACTAAAAGAAAGATAGATATTTCTTGACATGTTTATGATATAAAAAGTGAATAAAGACGTCTTCAAAACAGTGTTGATGGCATGTTATATCATATCATCTATATGTGATATGTGTGCAGATGGCTGTGTGCATATGGCTGGATTTTGGCCTGCCTTTTTTTTTTTCTTTTTGCCTATACATTATTCTCTCTAAATTTTCTTTAATACATGTGTACATTTATGTGATTTTTATAACTAATTAAGAAAGAGAATGTCCTTCCCATTTTTTCGTCACATGGATCTGCAACCAGTCCCTCCATCAGTCTCCTTCTCCTGTAAACTAAAACTTTATAAGGACCAGCTAAAAACTGTTAATGAATTTCTCAAAAAACATCAGATGGACCCCACTGAATAAATTTCAAACTCTTCCCTTTGTAGCAAGCCTCTTAGAATTAAGCTCAGCCTCTTGTCTACTATTCTGCTTTACATTGTATTTTAGACACATTGAACTTCTTGATGTTTTTCATAAGCTGAAAAGCTTTCTTGCTCTATGCCTTTGCCTACACTATTTTCTCTGCCCCAATCTCTTCCCTAATCTGAAAACCCAAATTTTATCCCACTTGAAACCCAGTGCCCAAAGAGCCAGTGACTATTTTTCCTGCCAGCTGTGAGGGTCACCATTGTCTTCTAAACATCTAAACCTCTAAACTCTCCCATATAGAGACTTCTACCTTGATTATAACATACCTCATCTCCTTTAATACAGTGCTTCTAAAACTATTGTGAAATGTCACTATTTTTAAATTTAATTAATTTGTTTTTATATCTGACCCTTGAAAAGCACTGGGTTAGGAGTGCCTATTAATATAAATAGTTGATTAATACATATTTTATGTATTACATGTATTATATACTGTATTCTTGTAATAGAGGAAGAGAGAAAAGAAAATGTTTTTAAGAAAATCATAAGAAAAAACAAATAAACAGTACAAGATTAGGGATAACTGTTAACATAAACAGTAGATTAATACATATTTTATATATTATACATATCATATACTGTATTCTTATAATGAAGTAAGGTAGAGAAAAGAAAATGTTGTTAAGAAAATCATAAGGAGGAGAAAATACACTTAGAGCACTGTCGTGTATCCAAAAAAATCTGCATGTAAGTGGACTCACATAATTCAAACCCATGTTGTTATTTCAAATGTCGCATGAATCAATACTTTTGAAATATACAACAAAAGTAAATTACTAAAAAAAAAAAGATTCCTACATATTCCAAATACAACCCCAAATTCTACCTTACTCTGTTCAAGAGTTCTAAAATTATATTTCAAAAATATATTAAATAAAAATGTAATATTGGAATTTTAAAAAAGAACGTTAAATATATCTTTGGAAGACTGGATACAGGCAGTTAATAGAGAGTATTGCTTTTACTCTTCTTTTTGTTAGTCCTAAATCAGAATTAAACAAATATTGAGAGAGAGAGAGAGAGAGAAATGATTCATATTCTATGCCTGTTCTCAGATTTGGAAGAAGCACTAGCCTTGGGTTTTAAAGATTTTAATGTAATAAATGAGCTTGCCTCCTTCTTGTTAATTAATCTAGGCTAGACTGATGACAACACTACTTACTGAGGATAAACTTTATCTAGATTATTTCTACTTTTTGTTTTGTTAATATTCATAGTAGAGAAGAAATCAGTCTCTAAAATAAGGATGATAGTGGGGGAAATTTTTAATGCAGTTTTGGTAACCTCAGTTTACTCATTTTGAGTTTTACCCATAACAAATCAGACGATAACTTGAGAACTTTATCTTCAACTCTTTACCACTAGCCAGTTTCAAAATTTATCCTGTAGGGTATAGACCCTTTAAACCACCTTTTGATAAAAAAATAGATTTTGGATTTTAAATACATATGGGTTCTAGTAGACAAACTGATGTTAAATTATACAATTGTGAAATGAGGTTTTATTGTCTAGAGCTAGTCTGTCATGGCCTTAACCACTAGTTCAACTATGCAGTGAGATTAGTCCACTTATACATTTGGGCCTGCAGGGATGTCAGATTGCCCTTGGAGTTTCTGAATGTGTGCTTTCAATTAACCTTATCCCATTGTGGCCCAGTGGCCAACCCTTTACTTGCTGACTAGTTTGCCAACATCAGCTCTAAGAGACAGAAAGCCCTGAGGAGAGGTGCTTATATCGTATTCATGTTTGAGTCACCCCAGCAGTTAGCACCCTGCCTGGACTCCTCTTCTGCTCAATAAATAGTTTACTTAGTGTAGTGGAGTGAACTATTATATTTTCCTTGCTATATAAACGTGGGCCCATTGATCCATAATCAGTACAGGATTCAGTTCGGCTCCTTTTCTCATGATATGCCTAGATTTTCCTCTGATCTGTGCAAACCTGTCCTTCCCCATGTCCACCCGGCACGTAAGCTGTTGCACAATGTTTTTGAAAAATGGCTATTTGGGAGGAGCAATGATATGTGAGGCTCTGGATTTAATCATGACTTTATTGGACTTCTGTTGGAACCAGTTCAACCCATCTCCCAAGTGATCTCCAAAAACAGATATTTAAACCTGTTATCTTTTATGTGATGTGTGCCCGTATGACCTATTGATATAGGGGAGTCACTAAAATGAGACAAGCCAGGGTCTCAGCAATTTTTTAGAGGCTACCAAGGCTTGTGTTTTGTTTTGTTTTCATTTAAACTGAGGGTAGATAGTCGTTCCTATATGTAGAAACATGGTGAAAATTAAGTAAGCAATAATGTGTGAATAGCAAAGATAACAAACAAAAAGGCAAGAAAAAAATAAAGGAAAGGTAAGAAAATGTGTAAGTAAAAAAGAAAGGTCTGAAGCCTAAAGATCTTTAAATGGTCAGTATCCTGAATAACCACTTTTAGAGATGATCCAGTCACCTGGTATTTCTCTGTAAATGCCCCCCAGCAGTCTCATCCCGAAGAACAGTGTCTGAGATACTGAACAGAAGGTGAAAAGCCATTGTTGTATTCTTCATGAAAAATAAATTATTGAAGTAATATCAATATTATTCCAATAATAGAGGAACTAATATTGGGAGAATCAAACAAATGAATCTCGTTTATTATTTTTTTGTTTGTCACTATTTCATCATGCTAGAATTTTGGTCTATCCGTTCAGTTTGGTTGTGTTGCAGAAACTTGGATTTTTTGTGCAAAGGGAGCTAGTTACAGCTTCGACAGCAATCTCACTCCCAGCCCTCCCTGGCAGAAGATTAACTTTTTTCCCTTATTTTTTGTTTGCTTTTACAAAAATAAAATTATAACCATCAATCAAAGTGTTATTCAAAAATGGTAGAATTGAATTCATGACTGTGAGGTTTGGGAGATAATTTGTATTTTTATTACAGCATAATTTATAAGGACAAAATATTGAATAGATAGCAAGTGTACAAAAGTAGGTATGTGATTAGATAATTCATCTTACATCTGTTTTTCCATCTCTTTAAAATTGACCTTGTGAAAAAAATTAATGACATTAGAACAGCTCAGCATAAAATGTTAAGTGAAAGTAGTAGAATCTAGAATTACATGATCTTGCATAGAATTATACACACAGTACATTCACAATTACATTACATGCATGTTCACATATGTAGATGCAAAGAAAATGATGTAAGAATTAAATATGCTAACATATCCAGTAACTTTCTGATGGAGTGATTATGAGTTACTGTTTTTAATTTTTTCTCCTCTGTTATCTCGTATCGAAATTTGAACAAGTATGTTGTTACTTTTGTAACATGTAAATAATTACTAAAATTCTCATTAAAATGTAAATTCAGCTAGCTAAATGTTTTGTCACTGTGTAGGGTACTTATTTACTGTGTGAAAACAAGTTAGGTATGTGATGTAAAATGATGAGTGCTTAGGATGTCTGGCAGGGCTGAGGAGTGTGGAGACCTACAAGATGTGAAAGAAGACACTAGAAATAGTCTCATCTCTGGTATACCCAGAGATGAGCCCCCACCCCTGCAACACTGGGATAAAAGACAGACTCTTCTCTTTTTGCTCAAAGACCGACGTGAGAGGTTCAGAGAGAAGCATAGGTTGTTACTGAGATTGGGAGAAGGGGAATGTTCTAAGAGCAATGCTGGACTTTTTTTCTTTTTTAATTTTTATTTGACTATAGTTGACACACAATGTTACGTTAGTTTTAGGTGTACAGCGTAGGGTTGGGCAGGTCTTTCTGTTAGGCTGTGCTCCTCATAAGCATAGCTACCATCTGTCACCATGTAATGCTTTTGCAATACCAGTGACATATTCTTAATGCTGTATCTTTCATTCCTGTGACTTATTCTGTAACCAGAAGCCTGTATCTCCTATTCCCCTTCACCTTTTTTCCCCACACATCCCCTCCCCTGGCAACCATGTTTGTTCTTTGTATTTACACATCTGGTGCTGCTTTCTGTTTGTTTCCTTATTGTTTTGTTTTGTTTTGTTTTGTTTTAGATTCTACATTTCAGTCAAGAAGAATCAGACCTATACTGCTTTAAGGGGTGCAGATTCTTAGGACAACAGTTTTATTCCCTCTTT
This sequence comes from Panthera leo, assembly GCF_018350215.1. Lineage (NCBI taxonomy): Eukaryota > Metazoa > Chordata > Mammalia > Carnivora > Felidae > Panthera > Panthera leo. Next base: position 121,431,611 of record NC_056686.1, on the reverse strand, counting down.
CCCAAGAGTTTGGGACAGAATATTCCCTGTATTTTACTATTGTTCTTTTTTTTCTCAGTGATAAAAACATATTAGAGATAATTGGTTAGTGAGGTTAAAGATATAGTTAATTGTTATCCTGGTCATTGTTATTTTTTTTTTTTGGAGTAACATGTCAAAATATCTTACAATCTTACATAATTTCCTGCCAAGATTAAAAAGTACATACAAAAGTATACCATTAAAACATTTTTACGTATCTCTAATTACCAAAGATGTTTTCCTTATTGCTTTATGACTTATATGTCATATTGTGCTTTTACTGAAGTTTAATCTACATTAAATGACTTGGAATAAAAAATAAAATCAAAATATTTTCTATAAAAATCATACTGTGGCATCCTTATATACTAACTACAAGTATTCAAATTTTTGTTTGAAATTCAAATCTGGATAGTTTTTAAAGGAAATATTTTTAAGATTCTAGCTTATCTTCAAATGACATAATTTATACTAAACAATGAGGGAGAATAGGGAAATGGATTTACCCATAAAATTCAGTGTTAACATTTCAAGGAAAAAAATTTCAGGAAAACGATAGTTCTATGTTTTATAAATACAATGATTACCTTAGAGAATTTAAAGGGAGATGGAAGTAGAAACCAGACTTCAGATTAAGAGAACTAAACTTTCATGTTACAACCTACTTTTCAAATAGGAAACTGTGTTTGGTTTTCCTTCAAAGAAGGAAAAAGGAATCTGAGTTCGATGAAACAGCTATGTTTAAAGTTAATCAGCAAGCATTATTTAGTTTTAACTGTAGACCCTGCACAGGTTTTTGTATATTTCAAGTGGGATCTGTGGGCATTTGAAAGGTTTGTGATAAAATAAATAGTGTTCTCATAGACATAGTGCATTTCACACAATTGTGGTTGCTCTAGGCTTTGTAGGCCCAGGGACCGAGTTTGTCAACACAAATGTAGATTAATAGACACTTTAACATCGACACCTACCTTTCCATCAATTTATTCATAAAGACTATTTGTGGGGTATTGTTAACAATGCTTATGGATACAAAAGCATAAAGATGAATAGAGACAGCCTTTCGCACTGGGGAATTATGAATATTAGGATTCTTTCTCCATTGTGCACAGTATCTTTTCTGATATCTAGGGTTTAAAGAAGTGAAATTAGTAATCAAAGGCTGTAATCGGGCAGAACTTAGAAATAACGAGATTTATAAGACATATTCAATCCAAAGTGCGATGAGGTTTGATTAACATTTTTTTCCCCAGTATTGGAAACATATATCCATGTCCCAAATCTTTCTCTCAGGTATGATAGAGGAGACACACTAGCACATTTTGCTTTTTGAACTATTCTTTGTTCTCTTTGCCTCCACTTTATTTGATATAGTCTTCACCTATATGTATTAATAGTTATTACTAACATACACGTGTACCACTGACAAGTTTACAAGATACAAAATATGAGTAAGGTACCTAGAGGATTTAGAAACTAGATGAAAATTCAGTGATAGATTTCTGGATTATTTTTTGAATCATATAAAACAGTTGGAACTGTAAGAAATTAATTTGAGGTAAAGATAACTAGAGGTCCTTATGGAAGAGATGAAGTTTGGTGTCCCTGTAGAGGGCATGTGAGCATAGAAGAAAGAGGGCATTGCTGGGAAAACAAGACTGTATTGTGACAGTGTCATAGATATTAGCAAAATATGTAGGATTAAAGGATGCTATTGCTGTGTGTGTGTTGTAAGTGTGTGTTTAAAATTAATGGTGAAAGAACATGAGGCCCATGGGTGGCTCAGTCAGTTGAGCGTCCAACTCTTGATTGCTGCTCAGGTCATGATCTCATGGTTCATGGGAACAAGCCTGGCATCAGGCTATGTGCTCACTGTATGGAGCTCGCTTGGGATTCTCTCTCTCCCCCTTTTTCTCTATCCCTGCCCTGCTCATGCTCTTTGTCTCTCAAAATGAATAAATAAACTTTAAAAAATTATTTAAAAATTTATGGTAAAAGAAGTTGGTCAATTTACTATTGACATATAATTAAAATATTAATACTGTTATTTTACTGTGCTTGTTATATCTTAATTTCCTTTAGTGGATTTAATCTTTTATTAGATCACCTTTTGAAACAGAAGAATTTGTGGTTGCTCTGATGATTATCAGCTATTTTATTTTCATTAGAATTAAAAGAGGAGATGCTGGTAATAGGAATTTTACCTAATAAGTGAAATTTTTATAGTTTATTCAAAAACCATTTAATCAGAAACTGGTTAATAATACATCAGAATGTATGATTACTTTTCTACTTTTCTAGGATATTTCCACACGTTATTTATTTGCATTTCTTTGAAAAACCTTCTCTGGAAGTCAGAGTGGCCATTAATTTTGTGTTATAAATGAGTGAATTGAGGCAAAAAAGGTTGTCTTCACCTCTTTGCAATTCAAAATCAGTAATGAGCTCTAGCTAGAATCCAGTCTTCATGTTCAATTTTCGGTAGGATACGCTGGAGTAGATAAAATGTCTTAGGTGAATTTTTTGTGTTGTCCTTAAACTAACATTTAATAATGTTTATAAATTAAAAAAAAAACATTGATAGCTTAAGGAAAGGCATATTAATGGAAAGACCTAATAATAAGTGAAATTTTCTTTGACATATCTGTCTGAATTTGATTAGAATTCTTAGGTAATTTTGAGAAAATATAATTTTGTATCATTGATTGTAACTGTAATTAAAAAAAAAAAACAACTCTTGCAGCAAACCAAAATAACAACTTACGTTTACATGCTTTTAATTAATCTTCCTTTCCTTGAGTCACATTTTCTGTTTGTGTGTGTGTGTGTGTGTGTGCGCACACATGTGCATTTCTTTCTAAGGCTAATTTTTCTTCATCAGCTTGGTCATGTAGTTAGTTTGGAGACCACTGAGATCTTTAGATAGCACACAGTCAACTATTCCATTAGTTTGCATTGAACAAACAAGTATTAACATGTAAGCACATTTCAGAAAGTCTTTAGGAGAATTGCTAGAGATAATATTGTTTATCATTAAATGGCTAATACTCTCTATGGTAAATCATTTCAAGCACAAACATTGAGTCAACTGAAATATTCTATCCATTTGGTTTCATGTGTGTTCATGTGTTGTGTTCATACATAAGAGGAGGTTTATCAGATGTAGTTCTACTTCTTTTCTATATTTGCCTTTTATTTTTGGTTTTGATGAAAATTAAATGTTATTTTAATATACTTTAGGGATGCAAAAATGATGTTATAATATCTTCCTTCATCAATTTATTATTAATGATAATGATAAAAGTTGTGCTTTTGGGAAGGGGCATCTAATAGTAGCCAGAAGGCATGATTTGCATTTTTAATTTATTATATCTAATTTTATAGTTTCCTAAGTAGAGATATATTCCTTTTATAAATAAAGAAACTGAGTTTTAAAGCAAATAGATAATTTTTTTCAAGTTCACACAGCTATTCAACATAGTACTGCAAATCCTAGCTGTAGCAATCAGACAAAATATATATCCAAACTGGTAAGGAAGAAGAAAAAATTTCCCTATTTGCAGATAACATGATACTCTACATGTAAAACCCTAAAGAAGCCACCAAAAAACCACTAGTTCTAATAAATAAACTCAGTAAAGTTGCACAATACAAAATTAATATACAGAAATCTGTTGAATTTCTATACACTAATAATGAAGTAGCAGAAAGAGAAATTAAAGAAAAAACATTTACAGTTGCATCAAAAAGATTAAATTAGGAATAAACTTCACCAAGGTAGTGATAGATCTATACTCCAAAACTGATAATGCACTGATGAAAGAAATTGTAGATGGCACAAATGGGAAGATATTCCTTACTCATGGATTGGAACAATGAGTATTGTTAAAGTCTCCCTACTCCCCAAAGCAATCTACAGATTTAATGCACTCTCTCTGAAATACCAATAGCATTTCTCACAAAACTACAAATAGTAATACTGTAATTTGTGTGGAACCACAGAAGTCCCTGAAGAGCCAAAGCAGTCTTAAGAAAGATGAACAAACTGGGGATATCACAATCCCAGAAATCAAGATATACTACAAAGCTATGGTCATCAAAACAGCACAACACTGGCACATTATAATAGAATAGAATATAGAACCCAGATAAACCCACACTTATAAAGTAAATTAAGCTATAACAAAAGAGACAAGAATACATATGAGGAAAAGACAGTCTCTTCAACAAATGTACTGCGAAAACTGGATATCTACATGCAAAATAATGAAAGTGGGCTACTTTCCTATATCATTTACAAAAACAAGCTCAAAATGTATTAAACACCTTAAATGTGAGACCTGAGACCATAAAACTCCTTAAAGAAAACATGAACAGTAATTTCTTTGACATCAGCTCTAGACATGTCTCATTAGGCAAAAGAAACAAAAGCAAAAATAAACCATTGGATTACACTACAAAAGAAAGTTGTTTGCGCAACAAAGGAAACCCTCAACAGAGCAGCATGGCAACTTACTCAATGGGAGAAAGTGTTTACAAATGTTATATCCCATAAGTAGAGTTAATATCCAAAATATATAAAGAATTTATACAAGTCAATAGCAAAAAAAGTAAATAATTTGATTAAAATGGGCAGAGGGCCTGAATATATATTTTTCTAAAGAAGATGTACAAATGACCAATAGAACATATGAATAGCTACTCAACTTCACTAATCATCAGGGAAATGAAATCAAAATCATAACGAAATAATTACTTCCCCCAGTCAGAATGGCTAAAATCAAAAAGACATGAAATAACAAGTGTTGTCAAGACAGGGAGTGAAGGGAACCCTCATACACTGTTGGTGAGAATGCCAACTGGTCCAGCCACTGTGGAAAACAATATGGAGGGTTTTCAAAAAACTCAAAATGGAATTACCATATTATCCAGCAATTCCACTATTGGGTATTTGCCCAAAGAAAATTAAAACACCAATTCAAAGAGAGACATGCACTCCTATGTTCATTGCAGCATTGTTTACAACAGTCGAGATATAGAAGCAACCTAAGTGTTCATTCATAAATTAATGGATAAAGAAGATTTGGTATATACATACAATGAAATATTTTTCAACCATAAAAAAAGAATGAGATCTTGACATTTTTGACAACCTGGATGGACCTAGAAGGTATGATGCTAAGTGAAATCAGTCAGAGAAAGACAAATACCATATGATTTCACTCATAATGTGAAATTTAAGAAACAAAAGAAACTAACAAAAAAGAGACAAAAAAGCGACTCTTAAATACAGAGAACAAACTGGTGGTTGCCAGATGGGAAATGGGTGGGGGGTTGGGTACAATAGATAAAGGGGATTAAGAGTACACTTTTGATGAACACTAATATATAGAAATGTTGAATCATTATATTGTATATCTGAAAACAAATAAATAAAAGGTATCAGAATCAGAATTTAAGTTCACATATTCTACTGTTAAACTCAGGTAATGACGAACATTTTAACTATTAACAAATGTAAGCTTAAGGAATAGACTATTAAGAGAAAGACAAAAAGTAGAAAAATATAATTTTTAAAAATAAGATTGGGGTGCTGGGTGGCTCAGTAGGTTAAGCATCCAATTCTTGGTTTTGGCTCAGGTCATGATCTAATGGTGTGTGAGATCAAGCCTCATGTTGGGCTCTGAGCTGACAGTACAGAGACTGTTTGGGATATTCTCTCTCTCTCTCTCCCTCTCCCTCTCCCTCTGTCTGCCCCTCCCTTGCTCATGCTCCTTCTCTCTCTCACTCTCTCAAAATAAATAAACATATATATATATATATATATATATATATATATATATATATATATGTTTATATATATATATAAGTTTATGTATATATAAATAAACATATATATACACACATATATATGATTAATATATGCTATATGTCTATATCTATATCTATAGACATATATCTCTATATATCAATAATTTCTATCTCTATATCTATAGATAGAGATATAGATATATATAGTTAATATAGGAAAAAGTAAAATTTGTTTAATCAGTTTATATAAGACCTCTGAAATAATATGCACACACGACTGGAATTTAAAGCTTAACTTGGAATAGAAAACAGAGTATTACACTGAGATTCAGCAGTCCTGGCTCAATAGTTGAATATTCATCTTGGGCAAACTTCATCAGCTTGCTGGACCTCAGATTCTTCATCTGCATGATAAGAGGGTTTGATTGAAAAAAAATCATAGAATTTCTCCAGTTTTCTCATTTTGGAATTATCCAAATCTGTATATTGTATCACAATAGGCCCTCAAGCAAATGACTGTATGGCTAGTGCATATTTCTAAACTGTGTATCATCTAGTTTGGTGGAAATTTATTATTATTTAGCACTATTAGTGTTAGTATTTCACAGTTCTCTGCTGTCACTTTCGAAACTTGATGCTACTCTTTGTCACTTTCTGATGGACTTGCTAAATGGCATGAGTTAAACTGGTAATCAAATTTATGCTTTTAGGTAAGATGCCAACACTTTTTTTTTTTTTTTATCATCACTAATGACTTAATGCCCTTAATGCACTATATATTTATTTATGTGTTAAAATATGAATTTTTCCTTGTTTCAAATGATAATTGAGTGTTTGGGAGAGTGTGAAGAGTCTGAAAATGAGATATTCTGGTTATGTCATCTTTTATACAACTTTTATAGTGGAACTTTTTCTTTTATACATACAAGTGGAAAGAGTAGTGCAATGAACCTTCAAGTAATTATCCCCAGTTTGTTATCATCACCATCATCTTATGAATCTTGTGTCATCCAAGGAAAGAGATATGAGTGTGAATAACTAGGTTTGGAAAAGCTAAAGGAATAAATCTAATTGAAGCAAGAGAATTAGTATCCAGTTGTTGGAGATGAACTCAAGGGAAGAATTGTATGTTGATCCTAACTGCTTTCTAGAATTGTGCTAATTCTGAATGACAGCATTCATTACAAGTATATACAAGCTGGAGTGCATGGGTGGCTCAGTTGGTTCAGCATTTGACTTTGGCTTAGGTCATGACCTTGCGGTTTGGGAGTTAAGCCTCACGTCAGGCTCTGTGCTGACAGCTCAGAGCCTGGAACCTGCTTCAGACTCTGTCTCCCTCTTTCTCTGCCCCTCCCCCTGCTTGCATGTGCACTCGCTCTCTCTTGCTCTCTCTCTCGCTCTCTCTCTCGCTCTCTCGCTCTCTCTCTCGCTCTCAAAGGTAAATGAACATTAGAAAAAAAGGTACAAAATTCTTTAAGAAAAGAGTGTATGCAAAGAAGCAGACCAGAATTATGAGCTAGAATTCCTGAAATATGGTTGTGGAAATTCTGACCTAGAAAAGCAAGGAATTAGAGGTGTTACCAGAAGCATCATTGGATATGAAAGGTCATCCTGTGAGCAAGAGATCAGATTGATTTTGTGGACTTGAGTTAACAAAATGAAAGTTAGGAAGGGTGGGTGTCTGATCAACTATGATAAATCCAATTTGGCAAGTGCAGTTTTCCAACTTTTTGTGAGGATGAGCTAGAAAATAGTGAGTTCTTCATCCCTGCTAATACTATAGAGAGGTTGGGTAATCATGTGATAAGAGTACCTTACTAGGATTCATGTAATTGATATGAGGTTATAAAAATGACCTCTAAGGCCAACTTTAGTGCTAAGATTTTGCCATTTTATCTCCAAATCAACATAAAGGTTTTGTCTACACCACTATTTTTATAGTTCTTTGGTTTAGGAAACCAGTTGGTTTAGGTCTAAAGTAGTTCCTAGGGAAGGGTGTCAGCTTTCACAGAAATTTCTCCGCTTCTCATTTGCATACAAGAAACATTCAGTATATGATATGAAGCTCTTTTCTCTTTGGTTTGACTGGCCATATGGAGTTGCTGAAAAATAATTTAAAAACTGATCCCATTTTGCACTTTCAGTTGATAACACCTCTGTATCCTCCTTTGTGCTGTCAATACCCATGCCAGTTTTAATGAGCTTGAACATTCATTGCTGGGGCTGTGTACCCAAGCCATTAACCTGTCACTGCCGTCTGCTTGCAAATAGCATCTGAAAACAGGTAGCTCACAGCTACCTGGTCTCTGATGATATTTAATTTGTAAGTGAAAAACAGTACAGATATTAATGAGTTGTATGTGTATGTTTCCCTGTTTCCTGGGAGTGTGAATGTTAACTTGGTTTTCTGCCATTATTTCTGTCACTCACACCTGTGTGAAATGTATTTATTTCAAATATTGAACTACTTAGATTTTATTTTTTGTTGTTTCTTTTTTTTTAAGTTTATTTTCAGAGAGATAGCACAAGTTGGGAAGGGACAGAGGGGGAGGGAGGGGGGAGGGAGGAAGGGAGAGAGAGAGAGAAAGAGAGAGAAAGAGAGAGAAAGAGAGAGAGAGAGAATGAGAATGAGTCCCAAGCAGGCTCTGCACCATCATTACAGAGCCTGATATGGGGCTTGAAATCATGAACTCTGAAATCATGACCTGAGCTGAAATCAAGAGTTGGACGCTTAACCTACTGAGCCACCAGCCACCCCATTGAACTCCTTAGATTTTATTTCTCCCAAGATCCTATTATATTCAAAATATTAAAGAAAGATACATGTGTTATTTAGAAAAGTGAGTAAGGCTTCCTGGAGCAAAATGGCTCCATAATCTTCCCAGGCTCATGATTAAGTAACTTTGCTCTTATAAGCCATTCGTATGTATAGCTCTCTAAGGTCCTTATTAGTCATCAAGGTGGAGGAGCAGCCTGTCTCTATGTCAAACAGGTGTCTGACAAGGGAAAGTTTAGACCTCCAGAGACCAGCCCTTTACTCTGTGTCTGGTCAACATGGTAGGCAAGTCACTGGACTTCTTGAAGTCGCCATGTTTTTACCCATACAACTGAGAGGATAGTTCTTCTTATGTCTTATTTATTTATTTAATTTTTATTTAAAAAGGTTTTTAATTTATTTTTCAGAGGGGGGGGTAGAGAGAGAGAGAGAGAATATGAACGAAAACAAGTGGGGCAGGGACAGAGGTGGGGGGAGCAGAGGATCTGAAGCAGGCTCCATGCTGACAGCAGAGAGCCTGATGCAGGGCTTGAACTCATGAACCATGGGATCATGACCCTGGTCAGAATTGGACGCGTAGCCAACTGAGACACCCAGGTGCCCCCTCTTATGCCTTACTTCTAAAGCCACCGTGAGCATCACAAAGGATGTAGGTTTTAAAGCCAATTTAACCCACTTAATTTTTTTTCTCTTTTGTTATTGAATGAGAATTGATTTTCACTTCCATAGACTGTACGACCTTGGGCAAATCAGTCAATATTTCTTGGCAGTACTTTATCACGACACAACAGCAATAACAAATAGTTATTTGAGTGTGTGCCAGATACTGTGCTAACTGCCTTTAATGATACAACCTTACTTAATCTTCACAACAACTCTATGAATTTTTTAAATGATCTTTACGGCTGAGAAAGCAGAGCTCAGGGAGCTAAGTAGCATTCACAGGCTCACCCAGCTAACAGTAGCAGATCTGGAGGGAGATGCTTTACATCCTTAAATAAAGAGGGAATGGAAAGTACAAAGTTTCATTCATGCTAGATGAATAACCTCTGGGGATCTGATATACAGAAATGTGACTGTAGATAACAATACTCTCTTGTTAGACTTGAAATTTGCTAAGAGAGTAGACTTTAAGTGTTTTCACTACAAAAAAGAAAGAAAATAAAGAAAAGTTAACTCTGTGGGATGGTTATGTTAGTTTGATTGTGGTGATCATTTCCCACTTTATATGTATATGAAAACATCAGTGTGTGTAGCTTAAATGTGTACAATTTTTATTCATCACTTATACCTCAATAAAGCTGGGAAGAAAGAAAATAACAAAGAAAACCTAAAAAATTAGTCCAAAAAGCTTGGCTTAGAGAGGGCATGCATCAGAAGAAAGACAAAGGTAGAGAATGAAACATTTGCTACGTTGTTATTATTTATTCTAATTTTTGTTTTGGCCAATTTTGCCCAGCAGCCTATATGCATTCTCCTTATCTGCTTTGAAGTTTCTGCTGCTGCTGACACTTTGGGAAGCTAGAACTGCCCTTCCTGCTGTTTGAAGTTCCTATTGTTTAAACTCATGGAGTTATCCTAAAAGCCTGGGTTACATAGGTCTGACATATTTCTCTCGTCAGTGTATCACCTCACTACACTACCACTCTGCACTCCAAGATTCGCCATACCAAGGAGTAGTGTTGAACCCATGGAAAGAGAGTACCTTGTTGTGTGCTTCCCTCAGTACATGGGTTTGTGTCCCAGACCTACTCTCCTTTCCGGACCAAAAGCGGATTCTTACTTATGAAACATCAGTTCTGTTGTAAATTCAACCAGAATTTCCTAGGCATCTCTAATTAGAAATAAATAAATAAATTTCCCTGGGCTATTTTCATTCTGGTCCATGTTTGAGACTCATGCTTCTGAACTCAGTTTCCTTAGAACATGGATGTTACATTTTTTTTTCTTCTGTATTTCCAGCATCAAAAACAAAGTCTAGCATGTGGTTACTTTGGCAAATGATACCAGTGGCCCACATTTCAATTTGAAAGTAGACATAATTGTGAGGGCAAAATTTGAATTTTAAATTTTAAATTTATAAGGAATTTTAATGCCTTATAGTTTTTGGAGTCATACAAATAGTAGAGAACATTATTTCTCTTTTTAACAATTTAAAACAAGGAAATCCATCAGTTTGCTTAAACCTTAATAAAAGAACAAAATCACTGTGACCAACACTGTCCTAGAGTGTGGTATGATTACTGATGGACATGTATACATGACCAATATTGTTTTCCACAGTTGATGAGACAAGTTCTAAGAAATAGAAATATTTGTTTCTTTCAGGATTCCTGAAATACTCATTTTTTAAAATTTTTTTAATGTTGATTTAATTTTGAGTGAGAGAGAAAGGCAGACTGCAATTGGGGGAGGGGCAGAAAGAGAGGGATGGACTGAATTGGAAGCAAGCTCCAGGCTCTGAGCTGTCAGCACAGAGCCCAACGTGGGGCTCAAACCCATGAACCGTGAGCTCATGAACTGAGCCGAAGTCAGATGCTTAACCAACTGAGCCATCCAGCTGCCACCTGAAATACTCATTTGTGTCATGGAACTATACTTGAGCAAACTAGACAGACTGAAACTAGACAGACTCTGCTATAATTCAGTGGGCTGTTGGAGGTATCCTGCATGCCAATGGGGCAGTGGATTTTGCTTAAGTCCAGTATTATCTAACTCCAGATAAGATATAAAATAAACATGAAAAAATGCTACTATGGAGATGTTTTTAAATAGGAATACCTCAGACCCTTAAAGAGGGAAGTTTCGAGTTAGGGGGTAGATAGTTCCTTAGGGCCATCCTGGACACCAAGAACTAAAAGAGCCTTAAGGGATACCAAGATCAGCTAGGCATGATCCAAGTAATCAGGCAGAACATAGGTTAGTTCTTCAAAACACACCATATCTTTAGGAGCACCAATAGAATTTTAGTGTTTAGAAGTTTCTCCTTTTTTAACACTGCGTTTCTATATATTGAATCATTTATTTTTTCTCCTTAATTTTTCTAACTTCTCATTACTATGGCAATTAATCCTAGAATGCCAAATCTGGAAGAATTTTTAGAGAGGTCTTCCTCAGTTTAAAATAAGATATTTGAGAATGGGCACCATGTTGAGTTAACTTTAATCCTCTAATGCCTTTTAAGGTGTTCAGTACATATGTATATATTTTGAGCTAAACTGAAGCCATATCCATTAACTACCACCATTCACGCTTATCATCCACAGCCCTGTTTTAGGGTTAGAGGAAGTAATTTCTAGGATGACTGGTTTTTCTCAAGGTCACAAGGCACAGAGCTATATTCAAAATCAACCTTGTGATTCTTAGTTTTGTTATTAATCAGTATTAATATTTTGCTGGCTTTTCTGACCTTCTATAATGAAAATTTCTAATTATAGATTTATGGATTTTATGTAATCTAAAAGGTCAATTTCAAAGGAAGAGGACATAAACAGTGATTGGTAGTCAATGCCTGGGATTTTGCTGAGAAGTGACATTTTGATAATAGAATTATCTGGTTTCTTCCCCTAGAGAGATCTATAATGCTTAGGATAACTCTTTACTCTGAGCCCTTTTTATCCATCATTTTGCCCCGTATTTATTTTAATCTCTTGACTAACCTGCTTATTCTCAGAGTTCCCCAAATTTACCTTCTATGTTACTTGTTTCCTTTTTTTTTTTTTTCTTCCTTTTTTTAGGCTTCAATTCTACTCAGTACTTGGAGTGCTGCTATTGAAATTTTGGTACCTTGAAGATCTTAAGATTATATTCCTTCTTTATGTCATTCTAAATTTTTTAATCTCCATTTTATTCCTTACAGTTTTATGCTATGATTATATAAAAAGCACATTGTCATATCTCTTTTAGTTATTAAACAGGTTTTTAAACTTTTTATTTTTAAAAATAACTAGTCTTATACAAAGAGGTAAATATTAGTCACTTCTTCCCCTCTGATTCCTCAGGATGATGTTTTTTAGTTTTTATTTATGAACATTTTTTCCTGCTTATCTCTGGAGGTAGGGCTATTTAGACTCAGTGTTTATTGCTCTTGACTTTGCTAATTTTCCAAGATCCACAGATACATAGGGAGAGCTGCCTAGTTCCTGGGTCACTTCTCCACATCTAAGCAAATTCCAGCTAGTTAGGTCTCATGGGCATTGATATGCATTTTTTTTCCTCTTCTCTTCATGTCTTGCCTCCCTGACACTCTAAACAACATTGATGAAAAAAAATCACGTTACATTCCCAAGAATACCCTTTTAGGAAGGTTCTTCTGGCTTAAGCTCAAGCCTACAATTCTTTACTTGTAGGAGCTACATGTTACACAATATGTGGGCTCCATCACTGTCTTCCCCAACCCATCCAATATGTACCAAGGTATTTTCTGGAAGTTGACATTTCTAATGGATATTGTAAGAGTGATACTGGAGGGAGTAAGAGGGGTACTGGCTGGCTTAATTATCTGATACATCCTTTCATTTTAGATCCCAGAGACAAACAATGTTGACAGATTATAGGTTCCTCTTGATTTTTGTATGATGTTGTTGTTGTTTTTATTTTAGACTAGTTTTGGCAACATAGCCTGGTGATCTAGATATTGTAGTTTTTAATCTAAGTCCAGGGGCAATATGGATGATAGAAATTCTTCCAAGTTTCTTAGAGACTATTCTACTTTTCAATATAGTATGATGCATACTAAATAAACCTTTATTTGTTTCTATTTATAATTTAGTAGAATTTTGTGAAGACATGTGGAAAGTAATGTTACCCATTAATAGACTTATGACATTTCTTTTTTATTCTGAATGCCATTTTTTTGTCTTGACTGATTTAAAAATTTTTCAAGTCACCAAAGAATTTCCTATAATTTAAAGGGAGTTTAGGATGAATTAACACTGGAACTTCAATGAAGTGTCCAGTATTGAAGCTGCCTTTTTTACCAGAAATGAATTATAATTAATAATTAATATTATTAATATTAAATAATTATATGGACTAATGAACTTCTACATATTTTGTGAGGTATATGATTGCTGTTTCTTTGTTTTGATGTTAATGGTAAAATTCTATAAAATAGGTAATAAAATTAGCTCTAATATTTATGAAAACACATGTTGATATTTGATAGATGTTCAAATAGAAAAAAAAAATGATTACTTTAGTTTTCGGATTGGAGTTTAAGATTTCCAAAGGGAATCCGTTTAGAAATCAAAGGTACCTTGTCTGAACTGTGACTCCATCATATATGTAACTTTGGAAAAGTTATGTAATCCCAGGGATATCACTTAGTTGGAGGTCACTGATGGGTTCTCTGTACCTTTTCTTACCCTTCATAGTAAATTAAGGTCATTGATAAAAATTGGAGATTTCTGTGAACTTCTTTAAAGCATTGTTTTTTCATATTTTTCTTGTCATAAGATTTGTTCTAACAAAATCATATACATGGAAGGAGACAGAGAGAGAGGGGATAGCTTTTCTGAATAAAGCCTATATCAAGGACAGGAAGTCTGGAATGTGCCATATTCATCTTCTTTCTTCCTGGCAGCCTCTGGGGGCCTTTATGAAATTGCCAGGGTTCCAAGGAGCACAGGATGGAAATCACAACACACAGTATTATTCTGAGATTAAAGGATATATTTGAACACTTCTAGTGGTATGCAAAGCCTATAAATATTAGACTAAATATTATTTTATTCTTTTAGCTTTATTATGATGTATCCATCATTGTTTTCTAATGTATTATTTCTTTTAAACATTTGAAATTGTGTATTATTATCTTTTTTGCAATATTTTAATTGTATCAGTAATTTGAATTGCAATTGATAAGAAGGATGAGAAGAAATATTAATTTTTAGAAAATGTGATTATCCCTAGATTAAAGTGTTGCGAATCCACAGTTTTTATGGCCCAATGGATATGAGATATGTTTTAGTGGGATATCATCTTTTTACTGAAGGGCTGAATGTTTTTACGCACTTATACAGATGTGTGATATGCACAATGGTTGATTCTCTTTTTAATATATAGTACTTCAAAGTATTTTCTTTGAGCAAAATTTGACACTATTTTGGAATATCTATTTTGCTGACAATCTGCCTTTCTATGTTAACATATGGTAAATTTATATCATTATTTCTGTGATTGCTATCTAGTCAAATAATATGCTTTTATTTATTTTACTTGCTGATTAAAATGGACTATTTTCACTAATTACAGTAGTTACATTAAATAAGCATGGAATCTACATATATTAATAGAGGGTTTCTGAGTTTGAGCTTTCATTGAAATTGTTGCATAAGAGTTGGTTGCATACCAGAGGGAAATTTTTCCTAAAATCCCTAAAGATTCATATTTCAGTACATCTGTATCCTACAGCAAATGATCGGACGACTACCCAGACAGTGTGATTTATCTTTAGTCTTATTAGACTAAAAGTATAATCAAATGAATCAACAGAAAACATTAATGGAAAGAAAATGTCCTCAAAAGTATTTAAAATAGCAAAATTAGTTTATAAACTAGTTTATATGGTCACAATAAAACAGAAAATTGAAGTTTGGATTATTATAAAAAGAAAGCATTTGATTCAAATATGATCAGACAGTTTTTCTGTGAGTCTTTAAACAATATCAAATTATATTAATTGCCTTAATTTTTCTCTGTATTTTTGATTAAAGTATACATTACTGAGTGTCTATCATGTGCCAACCTATGCTTTGTGTTGGAAATACAAATATGAATGAGGTATTATACAGCTCAAGGATGAGATAGAGAGGCAGATAAATAGTTCCAGTAGAATATTTGAGTATCATGTTATCTTAGAAATCCATTTAAGATAAATTTAAGATAACAGTAGGAAGACTGATCTGTTGTAAAGCCTTTACAAAACAGAATAGAGCTTTTGAATGGGAGGAGATAATTTCAAATCATATATGTGATAAGGGGTTGATATCCAAAATATATAAAGAACTTATACAACCTAATAAACACAGCAAATGGAAAAACAAAACAAAATAGAAACAGACTCATAGAATCAGGAGAAAAACTGTCAATTACTAGAGTGATTAGTTGGGGGATGGATGAAATAGGTGAAAATGATCAAGAGGTACAAATTTCTTGTTATACAATAAATAAGTCATGTGGATATAATGTACAGCATAGACAATAGAGTCACTAATCTTATAATAACTTTGAATAGTGACAGATGGTAACTAGAGTTTCTGGAGATCATTTTGTGTGTGTACAAAAATACCAAATCACTGTGATGCCCACCTGAAACTAATAGGATATTGTATAGCAGTTTTATGTCAAGTAAAAAGAAAAAAGAAAGAAAAGAAATCCTGACACATGCTGCAATATAATAAATATATACATTATGCTGAGTGAAATAAGCCAGTCATAAAAGGACAAAAACTGTATAAATCCACTTATATGAAGTCCCTATTATAGCAAATTCATGGGCACAAAAAGCAGAATGTTTGCTAGGAACTCAGGAGGTAGGAGTGAATGGGGAGTTATTGTTTAATGGGAACAGAATTTTAGATTACAATGGCAAGTTCTGGAGATTGATGGTTGAGGTGGTTACACCACAGTGTGAACACATTTAATGCTACAGAACTGTCTATTTTAAAATGGTTAAGGGGCCCTTGGATGTCTTAGTCATTTGAATATCTGACTCCTGATTTTGGCTCAGGTCATGATCCTACGGTTGTAGGATCAAGCCCCATGTAGGACTCTGCACTGAGTATGGAGCCTGCTTGGGATTCTCTCTCTCCTTCTGCCCTTCTCTCTTCCTATCACATGTGCACTCTTTCTCTCAAACAAACAAACAAACAAACAAACAGAGTGGTTAAAACGGTAAATTTTATGTGTGTATTAACACAATTTAAAAAAAGAAAAAGTATATAGTATAGTAAGCATTCAATACATAAATACTTTCTTAAACAAAAAGAGCTTTAGTAGTTTTCAAGAATGAACAGAAGTTGCTAAATGAACAAATATGGGCCTAATAATATTAATAGGTCAAAAGCTGCAGAAATAATAATAGTGTCTTTACATGTAGAGATGAAGCCTGAATACTTTTCTACTCAACATCTGAGAAATTTCTTGTTTTTCTCTCTCCTATTCTCTCTTCTAATATTCAATTTGACAGATTATTCTGCCCAAGCCATAACAAACAAACAAACAAAAAACAATGAAAACAACAACAACAAAACAACAAAACTTTTCATTCATGGTAGTCCTTGTAAATCTATTACATGTAATCATAACCAGAGAAAAAATATTTTAGATCAAAGTTTATAGACTTGACCAAACAAAAACTTGAGATTCAAAGATGTGTGGGTCTCTGGAACTATGGAAGGAACAGTTAAAAAGGTTTTCTGATTCTTTACTTCAACCAGAAAAGTCTCACTATAAATTGGTTTTAATATTTAGGTTTCTTGTTTGGAGGAAAATAGGGAAAAAGAAGATTCTATTGCAAAAAGTAAATGTATAAGCAAGTTACTTTTAACTGAAATCCTCAATCAAAACTTAGGTTTATGGTCCTTTTTTTTTGTATAATCTAGATGATAGTGTTATTTATAGAATTGAGACATCAATATCTTGAAATCTATGTTTACTTATTTGGAAGTCACTCATTTTTGCCCTCTGATGGTTTTAGAAATAAGGACAAAAGATACACTAATGGATCTTTTTAGGATTGAGTTAATCTATGTAGAATTCAAAGTTTGCTCTTGAAAACATCCAAGTGCATGATGATTTTGAAAGAAAGAGAAAGTAATTAAAGACATGGAGAAAGAAGAATAAACATGGATCAAAAGGTGTAGTACAGTGTTGGAACTGGTCTATTGGTCCCACCTCTTTCTTTTGTAAAACAAAATGAACATTGAAAAATTAAGGTTTAATTTTTGGGTTCTGTGATTCGCAAAATGAAGAGAGAGATTTAAACAAAAAGATACTTTATTTTTTTTTTAATTTTTTTTTAACGTTTATTTATTTTTGAGACAGAGAGAGACAGAGCATGAACGGGGGAGGGGCAGAGAGAGAGGGAGACACAGAATCGGAAGCAGGCTCCAGGCTCTGGGCCATCAGCCCAGAGCCCGACGCGGGGCTCGAACTTACGGACCGTGAGATCGTGACCTGAGCTGAAGTTGGACGCTTAACCGACTAAGCCACCCAGGCTCCCCCAAAAAGATACTTTAAGCAACTATTATGTGTCCTAGAGTCCTTTGTCTATCTGTATCATCTACTACAAACAGATCAGAAAACATAAGATAAACCATAGAGCAAACTTTAGCATGCATTAGAATCACCAGGAGCATTGTTAAGCCAGGAATTGCTGGACTTCATCAGAGTTTCTTATTCAGTGGGTTTGGGTTTAGCCTGAAAATGTGCATCTTTAATAAATGCCAGATGATGTTGCTGGTCTCAGAACAACATTTAGAAAACTTCTAAGAAGAGCAGATCATATGAGTTTGAATTTCTGAGATTCTGTCATTTTCAAGTAAGAAATCACAATAATGGCCATGCTTCTGTCTGAAAATCTGTGAAAGCCTTTGTTATTGAAGCAATTAAACTAATTTTTCATAAATTAAATGTTTCAAAATTTTGTCCAAGTGACTACGTCAGTATCCACTACTTCTATTTTAACACAGTTGATTGGTTTACACAGCCCCTTTCCATGAATATTTTCCACAAAAATTGAGCTGTATTTGATCAGTTGATGAATTTATCACATTATATACCCTTTGCTTTCATAGTATGCCTTTCATGTATATTTTATATTACTATTTTTTTAAATGTTTGCTTATTTTTGAGAGAGAAAGAGACAGGCCATTAGCAGGGGAGAGGCAGAGATCAGAGGACACAGAACCTGAAGCAGGCTCCAGGCTCTGAGCTGTCACCCAGAGCCTGATGTGGGGCTTGAACTCATGAATCACGAGATGATGACCTGAGCCGAAGTCTGATGCTCAACCAACTGAGCCACCCAGGCACCCCTGTCATGTATATTTTAAATTTTACATTTAGTTTCTCAGGATGTTGAACTCTTTATGCTCTCAAATACTTTTCCTGTAATTTGAATATCCTGCCTCCAGATAGCAGAAGTTATATCTTAAATAAATATACCTCCTGAAAATACTTGCAAACATCTTTTCTAAAAAAAGCAAAGCAAGACTTTTCATTTAAATTCATGTACCTGAAACTTTTTATGAAACACTACTTAAAGATGATTGATTTTCAAACAAATTTTACTTTATTATATCAATTTTCCTTTCTTTAAAGATTTCAAATGCTACATATTGTTTTACCCTTTCAATATTTGTTTTCCTGCATAAATGTACTCAGGTATTTTTTTAAAGGTTTATTGTTGAGAGAGAGAGTGAAAACAGGGAATGGGGGCAGGGCAGAGAGAGGGGAATAGAATATATGAGGCAGGCTATGTGCTAACAGCAGTAAGCCCGATGTGGGGCTTGAACTCACGAATTGTGATCATGACCTGAGCCAAGCACCTGTACCAACGAGGTACCCCTGTACTTAGAATTATTTTAATGCTTTTCTTTCTGAGTGTCATTTTTAATATTATTATTGGAGTAAAGACCCAAAGTTACTAAGAATGCTGGGATCCTCACTGTGGATGAAATGTACTAAATGGAGAATAATACAGATATTCAAAGACTCAAAGGAATAACATTTGAAAAATGGTATATATCTTTATTTAGCCTAGCATCTGTAGAGGGAATTTATAGGGAAATGTATTTCATCCTAATATAAGAAAAAGAAATCTAAACACAGTGGTAGAACAATTGAATAATGTGCTGGTACTTTCCATAAATGTCTTCAAATTATGATTGAGTGGATGCTTATGAGAAATATTGTACAAATGGTTCTTGAATAGGATGAGTGTTAGTTTGAATGCAGTTTTGATTTCTTTGTGGCTCTAACAATGACCCTATTATAATTTAAGCTAATTTTTCCCCTAGTGCTTATTTTCTATGTAATTAACTAGCTTTTTAAGTCTTTTTAATATTCATGTAGTTAAGAGCATAAAATTCCTTGGGGGCTTGCATTCTAAAGACATTTTTTTTTCATTAATAGATGCAATTTTGTTTTTCATATGGTTTAGACCCTGGAACTATATTGGAGAAATGCTATTCTCAATTCTCAATGCTTTTCTCATTATAAAGGGGAAAACAATTGAAAATAAGAAAGGTCTTAGGAAGACAAAAGAAAAAAAAAGAGTCCATGTAAGATCTTTTGGTTTTAAAAGTATGAACAACCAATTTCTGGTGATAGTTTTTGAAAATTTCAGTTCTTTTTTGGATATTTCTTTAGCTTCTAGATATCACTTAAGACAGTGAATGAAAAGGTAATCATTACCCTTCGGAGGTAAAAGAAAATCTCTGCAGGTTTTATAGAACCTACTTAATTTCAATAAGTACTCTAAAAGGTTTTATAATTTCTCAGTGTCCCACATTCAGGGTAAACCCAAGTTGATTCTACTCTGAGCTCAGGATGAAACTTTTTAGCAAGTATGAAACACTCTTAATTGGCCCAAATTCTTTCAGGGGTTTAGCACACAGCCAGGGACCATTATTTGTGACAACTGGCTACTGACTAGTTATAACTGGCTCATAACCAGTTATAACTATAACTATATATATATATATATATATAGTTATATATATATATAGTTATATATATAACTATATATATATATAACTATATATATATATATATATAGTTATATAACTATAACTATATATAACTATATAACTGGCTCATAACCAGTTATAACTGGCTCAGCAACTGGACCAGAGAAAAAGATTCTTAGTGAATCCTGATCAGAGACCAGATTAGTTGGCCAGCCCCTGGAGTTTATAATCTGGCATATGGAGTAAACATCTAGCCATCATTGAAGTCAGAGTACTTTGAGCACTGTACTAGAGTCAGCACAGCATATAGAGAGGGAGGGCAGCACTGGTATCAGGTTGGTGTTGAATCCTAGCCTAGAACTTTACTGTGACCTCATGTCAGTTATTTAATTTATGCTAAGCCCTAGAAGTGTAAATGCAATAAAGTCATAGTGTTTGCCTGCTCTCAAGAAGTTTATGACCAACAAAGTTGTGATGCAGTCAAGTTATTGATATTACAATATATAATATGTACCATGGCTTACTATAGTAGAGTTTGATGGTGCTATGATAATGGTTGTTTTTATAGTCAGCCCTTGGAAGCCACAGGAAGGCTGCCTGTTGAAGGATATCAGGGAAAGTTCCCTGGAGGAACGAACAACTTAGCAAAAACCAGCAGGAAAAGTAGAAGTAATAACTCTTTAGTAAATATTGAGTGCTTGTCTATTTGTGTCAAACATTCAGGTAATAACAATGTAAGTGAAGTAGTTTAGTAGGACAATCCAATAAGATAGGCAATCTTATTCTGTTTCTTCCAGATGAGAACATAGATGTTTAGGGAGGATATATAAAATTATTGCAATGTTGCAGTCGAGCTAGGAGTCAAAATCAAGTTAATGTGATCAGTCTCTGTGCAGTACTGTGCGGAGTGTTAGACAAATGGATTTCTCAGTCTTATCTGTAAAGGTTATGTTGAAGCTATGGAAATGGATTGATAATAGGAGGGGGGAAAGAGATTGGAGCATTACACCAGGGGAACTCCCTCCCATAGGTTATAAGAATGGGGAAAAAGAGCCAGAAAAATAAGTGAAGAAACTAGGAATGGGAAGAATGTTTCAAAATAGTATAGTCAGGAAGATAACATAAAATCATTATGGATTTAGCACTTTGCAATTCACTAATAGTCTTTGATGGAGGAAACGCATTAGACTGTGTGAAGCCTAGAACAAGGAAGGCATTTGTGGGTAAATAGAGAGAGAGTGAGTGCAGGGAGTTAAACTCACTTTTACTTAACACAAATCAGGGGAGCTATGAGTGGAGGCAGTAGCAAGTAAAACAAATACATTTTTGTTTCCTTGTCTGTGTGGGTGCAGACTGAGGCTTTTAGAGGAAATTACTTCCCTTGTAATTGTTATACATTTTCTCCTAACTTTTGTGAGATCAATGGGAATGGGGGTACAAACTAGAATAAGAATTCCAAACTAAAAAATACAATGTGTGGCTTTTATATATGAACACCTTAGAAGTATTTTGAGTTTTGACCTCAGTTTTAGGAAAAGGTGTGATATTACAGTATCCCCTTCAAAGATTAAAGAGACTAGCATTTAGAATATTACCAAGGAGACAGTCTCTCACTTCTCTCTCTCTCTCTTTCTGTCATCTCTCTCCCTCTGGTTAGCTCCTTTTTTTGTTTAATTTTTTACTGTTTATTTATTTTTGAGACAGAGAGAGACACAGCATGAGCAAGGGAGGGGCAGAGAGAGAGGGAGACACAGAATCTGAAGCAGGCTCCAGGCTCTGAGCTGTCAGCACAGAGCCTGATATGGGGCTCAAACTCATGAACTGCAAGATCATGATGTAAGCCGAAGCTGGACATTTAACCAACTGAGCCACCCAGGAAACCCTCTTGTTAGCTCTTCCAAACTGGCATTTTGATGGTTTCTTTCCAATGCCATGTCTGTGTTCAGTTCATATTATTAGGTCTCCTCTCTCATCTAAATTGTTTCTAGTGGAGAAGATATATGCAGGGAAAGTATGGGTATTTTACTAT
Organism: Panthera leo; assembly: GCF_018350215.1. Taxonomy (NCBI): domain Eukaryota; kingdom Metazoa; phylum Chordata; class Mammalia; order Carnivora; family Felidae; genus Panthera; species Panthera leo. The sequence goes on along the minus strand of NC_056686.1, from coordinate 121,409,281 downwards.
CAAGCAAAGCTTGAATTGTATATAAAAAGAAAGCATGAGCTGGAATGGTTTTTATCTCACTTCTGCCTTCTGAATTCCCACCCATTCAATTATATTTTTAATGTTTAGTTTTGAGTGAGAGAGTTGGGAGGGGCATAGACAGAGGGAGACAGAGAATCCCAAGCAAGCTCTGCATGGACAGCTGTACCTGGGGCTTAAATTCAGGAACTGTGAGATCACGGCCTGGGTGAAATTAAGAGTGGGACATTTAACCACCTGAGCCACCCAGGGGACCCTCAATTATAATTTTAGAAGAGGCTATCTATAGTAAGAGGAAAGTAAAGAGAATGAAGACAAGAAATGTTGGGAAATCAGTAATCTAAGTTTTCATTTTAGAAAACTGGGGGAAAAGAGCTGATTAAATATGAAGAGAGCAGAAGAAAAGAAATATTATGAATTAGAAAAAAAATCAATGAAATTAAAACAGGAAATTAAATTAATAGGGGTATTAATGGGTGGCTCAGTCTAGTTGAGCAATCCAACTTCTTCTGGGGTCATGATATGGTTCATGAGTTCGAGTCCCACATCGGGCTGTGTGCTGATAGCTCAGAGCCTAGAGTCTGCTTCAGATTCTGGGTTGCCTTCTCTCTCTGCCCCTCCCCCATTTGTGCTCTGTCTCTCTCAAAATTAAAAAAACATTAAAAAATATTTAAAACAGGAAATTAATAGAGAAAACTCAACAAGACCAAAAGCTGGTTCTTTGAAAAGTTCTCAGTAAAATTGATATGCTTCTAGCTAGGCTAACTAAGAAAAAAAGGAGGACAAAAATTACTAATAACAAATGAAGGAAGATATCGCTGGAGAGCCCATGGACATCAAAAGGATAACTTTATGTTTACAAATGTGGTAACCAATTCCTGGACCAATTCCTTGAAAGACGTAATTTGCAAAAACTCCCACATGAAGCAGTAGACAATTTGAATAGGTCTATTCAACAGAAATTGAATTAATATTAATAACCTTGCAAAACAGAGAGTACCAGGCCCAGATGGCAATGCTATCAAATTTAAGAAATTATACCAATTTCTACAGTTACTTTCAGAGGATAGAAGCAGAGGGAATATTTCTTAACTCATTCTATGAGGCCAACATTACCCTAATGCCAAAACCAGACAAAGATATTACAGGAAAACTACACACTGTTATCTCTCATGAACATAGATGCAAATGCAAAAATCTTCAACAAAATATTAGCAAATCAAACCCAACAATGTATAAAAGAATTCTACAACAGAACCAAGGCGGGTTCATCCCTGGTATGCAAGGCTGGTTGAATATTTGAAAATCAGTTCATACAATCCATCACATTAACAGGTTAAAAAGGAAAAGTACATGAGCATATCAATCAGTGCAGAAAAAACATTTGACAAAATTTAACACCCATGGACAACAAAATTATCAATAAACTAGGAAGAGAGAATTTCCTCAACGTGATAAAGAATGTGTACAAAAAAACCCTATGACTAGCATCATACATAATGGTAAGAAACTAGAAACTTTTCTACTAGAACAAGGCAAAGATGTTCCCTCTATTCATTTCTTTAAAACATCATACTCATCATACTACAAGTCCAAACAATGCAATAAGACCCCCGCCAAAAAAAGGAAATAGTTATATAGATTGTGAAGAAAAAATGGTCTTTCTTCACAAATGAAATAATCATTTATAATCTGTAAGAATCACCAAAAATAATTTCTGGAACTAATCAGCAATTATGGCCAGAATGAACACTCTGAGTCTTTAGATGGGAGAATCACAATATTGAGTGGGATAAATAACAACCCACTTAATGAACCTGGAAATCCTGTTTTGCTTAAATTAGTTCAAACTGGGTTTCTGCCATTTGCACCTTTTCCAAGTTAGTCTCAGAATTATCTTAATTTGTAGTCATCAGTTTTATGCTTATTTTGCCATAGTGTTATAAATTTATATCTAATAAAATTTAACAATTTAATAATTTTTTGATTTAAAATTTGTGTTTCTTAGAGAATAATGATTTTGAATGTATTATGATAGATTCCTGCATTTGCTTATTTCATTAACCAGAAAAAGTTAGGACAATTTCCTGGCAGTGTAGGGCTGTGTCACTGAAAGACTGCCTTACCTTTTTGTTTTCTAATATTAGCCACAACAGAACAAAGAGAGCATAAGAAACATGACCAAATATGAAATATTTATCTAAGAATTAAATATAATTAGAATCCTGCATCGATATATCTAAATAGACTTAATGTTACAAAAGGCATGATGTTCATTTTGGTCAACAAAATTGCCAAAGGTCAACATATAAGCTGTAGTGATATTCTAAGCCAAATTGCCACCTGAAACAATTAAGGTCGGCCAGAGACGCAAGGCTGAATATCAGTATTTATTAAATGTAGTATTTTTAAATATATGTTATATAATGGAAGAATTAGTGGTTAGATAAGTTATATACCTCATATTGATTACTCAGAATCTCTAGGGAATTAATTGTATTGGACAACCTTTAT